>NC_053160.1:135356090-135956090 GCF_016835505.1 Polypterus senegalus
CCTTGAAATGCAATTGCCAACAAGAGAATTACCCAAAAAAAAAAGGGTTAAGAGCTATATAATGGTAAATGGATGCAATATTGACTGGAGATTTTATTTTAACATATTTCTAACGTGCACAGGTTTGATGCCTAATGCCATTGTAAGATGCTTTTGTTTCCTTTTTTTGACATTGTATATAATAAATGGAAGTTAGCCCTAAGTAAAAAATTCTATTCTTCAATCTGTACAAAACAGTCTTTCTTAATTAATGTAATGTACCCCACACATTTTTGTTGACTTAGACTATCCAAAAGCAATCTGCGTTAACACCTTGTGAGAGATGCATTCAAGTGCTTACTGTCATGAATGCACAGTTAATTTTTCATTTTTGTTTTATGATTTGTTTATAATTTTCATGTTATAATGGTGATATCATTGGGAACACAATGTTCTAAAATGAGTATTTAAAGGCAGTACCATTTGGTGTATTTGTTGCAACAGAGGTAGCAGAGAAGGATAGAGTTTTGCTTTCTAAGAATGGTTTGACTACAAAGAATACGCTGTTTGCTACAAGCATAAATACGAAACACACTGGATCTACTTCTGTAACATGTACTTCTCATACATTATGATTATAATAATACAACAGGTATTTCTCCAGCTGGTGTGTTTGTTTTTCAGCTCTGACTGGAAGATAACATTCTTGTTTCTATGCAGGAGAGCAGTTTTGAAGAAGACGTCCTTGAATCTTATCGTGTTGACTTGTTTCTGAAAGGTTAATTAAGTTCCTCTAGTGCCTTTAAGTTCTATTAAAAAACTCCAAAATTATTTATGAGTGTAGAATAAAGTGTGTATCACTTGTATTTGTGAAACTCAGACTGCAGATTGCAACATTGCTTAATGGGTACCATCAATTTGTGTGTCTGATTGTTATAATGCTACATGGTTGCTAGGCACATGACATACTTGTCATGAAATCTGTCACATTGAAAGATTTATTGAGAAAGTTAGCTATAGAGTAAACTATTTTCTGAAGATTTCTGTTTACAACTTTGGCCTTATTTAGTGACTGATTTAATTATTTGTTTTGACTTTAATAAATGTTCTCTCAACATTTAATGTAATGATCAAATGCTGCATAGGTTTTTTTTTCTTTATAGGAAAACATCTGTGCAATTTGATTTATAAAAAATAGTCCGTTCAAAACTTCTTTTTAATCCACCACATGTCTCAAGCTTAGATCCATTTGGAATAAAATCTTTAACTACTCATTTATTCTGGAGATGACAATAATTTAGTCTTCTTCCATCTCTACTTTGAGTAAAACCCAATGGAACACTACTGCTTAATTAACAATCTACTATATTAGCTAACAGGAAGTATGCCATCTTCTCCTTCTCAATGGGCAGGATCAAAACCCACGAAGAGTAACACAATGGAAAATGGAAGTCCAATTTTTACCTGGAATTATAAGGAATAACAACACATCTTTTTGAACCAGATCTACATGTAATTGTATTCTACTAGGTATTTTAATATCCTTCAATTGGTATTTTATTTGAATCTTTCTCCTTATTTGCTTCCTAGATAGGTAGAAGAAAAGGTATCTGATCTGAATAAGATAAAGATGAAGAACTGTACACCTTAATGATCTTTAATATTGAACATAACATGTAGGAGAAATATCAAACCAATAAAATAATCAAATACAAAAAAAAAAAAAATGAAAAATCCAAAAATTAAATTCCAAATCACTCCTTTCTCTATTAGGTCTACAAAAACAAGAGACATGTAGGATATTGGTTAAATAAAAAAAAAAAAAATCATTATTTTAAATTCTGTTTAAACCAAGGTTTAAAATGCAGCAATCCAGCCAACCTATTCCAAACGGGTCTTTCGTCTAAGACACAAATCTTAAGTTGTATTTTAAAAATAATTAATGTAACAGTGTTTTGCAAAGGCTTTATCCATTACATTTGCGAAGCCCACAGGTAAATTAAGATAAATCATTTTTTTCTTCCACAACATCAATGCAGAGAACAAAATTAACCTAATATACCTGGTGTCCATCCATTAAGCAGTGCATCAAGTTTGCCCCCTTCTTTGGTCTCCAACCAAAATCTAATTTTAGATGAAAAGCATTTCGCTGAATACACCTATTTATTTATATAACTTAGTTTACTTTAATATGCTATTGTTTGCCACAAAGTAGCATGGGTCCTTGAGGCAAGAGTGCAGGTGACTAGAAATTGGCTCTTCCTGCCTAAAGCAGATTAATTGTAGCAATTATAGAGAGACAAAATAAATCTCTCTATTATATAAAAAAATCCTGGGATGAGACTTTTTCAGAGAGATAATTTAATGTCCCGCGAGACGAGACTTTGTGCTAAGAGATTTAGCCACGCCCACAATCCACTCACCTCTCATTCATGTGAATGCTATTGTTGGGCGCAGTTTCCTGTGCTCTCAGGTCTTATAAATTTTTACGTTTTGCTCATTTTAATAAAAGACATACAATCCATTTGTTTCCTTCGATGTAGTCCTTTTCTGGACAATAATTTTATACATTCTAGAAGAAACGTCAATGACTAAGCGAAGAAGAAAAGAGCACTGCATCAAAAAGAGGCCCAAAAGCGCTACAGAGAAAAGATTTCAAAAAAAGAACAATAATAATCTAAGTGAAAATTTGAAAAATAAGGAAAGTTATAATCAGTCTGAACCAAGCAGAATTGAATACCTAACAAGTCCAAATGGGGGCGGAAATAAAAGACAAAGAGTAGAAGACAAAGTAGAATATTGTAAAGAGGTTCAAAAATGTTGGCGTGATACACATTCACAGCAGGTTAGAGATTATGAAAGTACTATCAGTTTTTTGAGGCTTTCAAATTTTAGTAAAGATCGCGTTAATGCTAACAAACGGAAATTACTACTCGGTGAAATAACGGAACAGCAAAAAGAGATTGATATGACAGAAGTATGTAGATATTGTTTGGCTTTAAAGTTTAAGTCAGAGACTTGTAGATCATCTAATTCGTGTTGCCATCAGGGAAAAGTAGTGTTTCTTCCCAATGATGAGGCTTATCCGCAAGAAATAAAAGATTTGTTATTTGGTGAAAGTGATATCCACAAACACTACAAGCAAAATATCCAAATCTACAATAATCTGCTTGCATTCACATCATTTAATGCTCAAAACGTAGATTTACATGATTCAGGACCATAAGCTCTGAGAATCTGTGGTCCCGCAACAATTAAAGCTACTACAAGTTTAATTTCAAAGAAACCACAATTCAGTCAGGTTTAGATCACGGAGAAGTGATGCAACATAGAATTGAAAGAGATAAACGATTGGATGCATTATGAATTCTACAGCCAATAATGGATACAAATTCATACGTCCAAAAGTATTGCACTTTACACAAAATGTATCTGAAAAACACAGACAAAGAAGTTTTCTTGGATTTCTATATGAATCCGAAAGATCGCACACATATATGATAAAAATGTGACAAATTGTCAGCGATAATAGTTTTGAAAGATGGAGATATCAAAGACAAGAGTTGATATTTGTGTTTAGCCAAAAGCAAAGCACGATTTGTCGCAAGTGGCAGATCTGGGAAATGACTAGCGCATAGTGCCCACACAGGGGTTGGCAAGCGAAGCGAGCAGTGGGCAGAGCCCCCTAGTAAATGAATAAATAAATAAAATAACCTATTATTAAATTACAGAATATTTCTTACTTTTAGTCTGCTGCCTAAATGAAATGGCACAGTTTAGACAGGATTATTTGTTAACCAGTCCTCAACAAGTAGGCTCTTAGAGGACTTATTCCATTGCCATGGATGAAAATTCTTATTTGTAACAATCCCTTATTCTTATTTGAGTCAGCAGTATCTTAAGTAATAACAATTCTCTTGTGCTTTAAATACAGCTCTAGATTGACGTAAAATTTAGTTGAGCCTTTCTCTGTCGAAAAACCAGAGATTTAAAAAAAATAAAATAAAATTTATAATAATAATAATAATAATAATAATAATAATAATAATAATAAAATCCTTCTTGGTACGATGTCAAAACATCTCCTAAAAACAGGCCCTGTTTTTCCAATCCTTAGAAGGTGGTGGGTGGAACAAAACAAAATATAGGCAACTGGAGGATATGGAAAGAGATGATCCGCCTTGGCAACCCCTAACAGGAGCAGCTGAAAGAAGAAGCTGATACCAGGCCATGGGCCTTTTTGTGTCACTGAACACAAATGGGTTTTAAATGGCATCCCAACCACAAATTAAATATTTGTGATGCTCATGATGTATGGATTTTGTTGAGACTGAGTCATAGTGGTGTTACTTACAATTCTGTGGCAATTGCTGAGTTTGTACTTATTTAGCAACTTTCTGCTGAAGTATTAGTTAATCACTACTGATGCGCTTTAACTTTTGAGTACTGTTTCTTTTTGTCAATGAACTTTGTCCATATTTGGTATGAGCTGCCAACATTTTTGAGACTGTTCCCCTAGACCTGGGGTTCCCAAAAAGGAAGGCTGCTTCGCAATTCGCCAAAATTGACTGAGATGTGTTTGGGCTTTGCAATGATTCATGGAGAAGGAAGAGGTCTAGTATTGACTTCTAAAGCAAGAACTAGTTGTGAAACATCATTAATTTCAAGGTTTCAGTAACATTTTTGCTGGACGGACAAATGGATCTGAATTGAATACAACATCTGTTGATGACACTCAGCTCATCTCTACTCTTCGTGGTGCTGGCAGTAGCACAGAAATTTCAACTACACTATAGTCTCGCTTATCCTACCTTCGCTTATCCAACATTCCATATTATCCGACGTCCCACCACAAAAAAAAAAAACGCATCGATTGGCAATAAGAACTGCTAGTTGCGAGCGTGAGCATAGTCTATTTTTTGTTGCTCCCGACTCTACCGCAGCTAATTACAGTGGAACCTTGGTTTGCGAGTATAATTCATTCTGGAAATGTGCTTGCAGTCCAAAGCACTTGTACAGTATATCAATGCGAATTTCCCCATAAGAAATAATGGAAACTCAGATGATTCGTTCCACAAACCAAAACTATTCATATAAAAATGATTAATACAAAATATAAAGTAAAAATTAACCTGCACTTTACCTGAAAAGAATCATGGCTGGTGTGAGTGAGTTTCTAAACTCTTGTAGGATTCCAAACAACGGGACGACACACGGAAGAGCGTCCCAAAGCAATCACAGTCTCCCAGTGCTGTAGCAGTTCGTCATAAAGGCCAATCCAAAAAGATCGTGGACATGCTATAAGCGCATGCCATCGATGGGTGATACAATGAACAAGGAACATTATAAATTCGCAGGGCACAGCATTACTTTCCCCTCGACCCTGCCCGACTGCTGTGTCTGTGTATAGGAGAAAGGCAGATCCCGCTAAAATAAATAACCGCGCTGTTGCTGTTTCAAGCTTAATAAAGCTGGTGTTGCTAAAAGTACCAAGACTCAGCTTCGAGTTTTCAGGTGCAAGACGGGGACTCGCATGTCACAGCACAAACACACACACATGCAGTCACAATGCTGTAGTAAACCGTATATGCTCGTACGTATGTTGACTATATGAGTGACAGATTTATGGCTCTAGAAACTGCAATTAATTACATTGAGCAACAAGAAGAAGCTACAGGAATCGACATAATGATGCTGCAAAGATGGCGAGACTTGCCAGCGAAGAAACGGCACTCGTCAGGAAAGCAGACTATGATCAAAAACGTCTTTAAATCATCACAGGACTGAACTTCTTAAGTACAGTACAAACTGTAATTAACTTCAGACAATTCTGTAACTGTAAGTTCATTTTTTCAGTTAATTTATTCTGTAGTTTTGTTGTAAAACATGATTATTAGGTTCGTAATGTGTAAAATTATAACATAGTTTGACGAGGGGCGGCACGGTGGAGCAGTGGTAGCGCTGCTGCCTCGCAGTTAGGAGACGTGAGTTCGCTTCCCGGGTCCTCCCTGCATGAAGTTTGCATGTTCTCCGTGTGTCTGCGTGGGTTTCCTCCGGGTACTCCGGTTCCCTCCCACAGTCCAAAGACATGCAGGTTAGTAGGATTGGTGTTTCTAAATTGTCCCTAGTGTGTGCTTGGTGTGTGAGTGTGGATGTGTGTGTCCTGCGGTGGGTTGGTGCCCTGCCCAGGATTGGTTCCTGCCTTGCGCCATGTTGGCTGGGATTGGCTCCAGCAGACCCCCCGTGACCCTGTGTTCGGATTCAACGGTTTGGAAAATGGATGGATGGATGGATAGTTTGATGTTTAATAGGCTTTTTCTTAACACCTGTTATTATCCAACATTTTCGCTTATCCGATGTTCTGCTGGCCCGTTTATGTCGGATAAGCAAGACTTTACTGTATGTGGTATAAATGTTTGTGAGTTGCAGTGCAGGTGCTATCAGGGGACACAGTTCATTGACTGTGTTTCACTGCTCGACGGCATGTTGGCTCCCATTGCTTCACGTGGGTCTCCAATCCCCTAAACCCCTCAATCATTAATCATGTGCCATTTCCTTGTGGTGCTAAATAAATTGCGGAATACTCTTAACCTTGCATCAACAATCGAGTATCTAAACTTCACAGGAGACACATTTATAAGATTACAGAGATTTATAAATGTACACTGCTCAATTTATATTTACATTTTATTCACAGAGTTAAAAGTTTATGCACATGCTGTACTTCCAAGCACCACTGTATGGTAAACATTTTAAAATGAAACAATGTTACTTATAAGGAAAGATGACAAAAATTTTGCCCTATTAAAATATTTGACTTTTAACTTTGTATATCTGCATATGACCATTTCACACATATTTTACTGTTTGTATTGCAATACAAAGTGATGTTTGAATATTCTGTCCTGCAATTATGGCCTATCTATTATATAAAACTAAAAAGCCTTCACTTCCAAATTCAAATTATAAATGAATCCTTCAGCTCTTTATACACAAGGGTAAATCAATATGTAAAGGCAATTTGAAAGTTATGCTGTAACCACAATGGATAGAAGCTGACGCAATACAAAATGTTAACAACGGCTTATGGGAGTTTGAAGATGCACATCACAGCACTCTGCTGTTAGTATAGTTAAAGCCCAAGTCAAATGAACATGGTCGCTCCACTGCAGGAGTGCATCATTGTTGAACAACGCAAAACAGAGATTTCTTTGGGCAGAAATTCACCAAAAGATGCTGGCTCAGTACGGAAGTGAAAACAGTATGACTCATCAAAAAGTTTATGAATGGGAAGAAAGGTTTAAAGTGGGAAAAACAAATTTGACATTCAACTTTGCACACACAAGCTCACATCGAAATGACAAATGCCTTCCTCAGTGAAGCCTGACAAATTATGTTGACTGCCGTTGCTGCACATTTGGATATCAGCTTTGTATCTGGACAAGCCATACTGCATGGTGACTTGGGTTACCGTAAACCTCGTGTAAGATGGGTACCCAAACAACTTGTTGATCACAAGCTCTCAGCAGGTTTTACTTTCTCTGCCAAAAGAAATCTCATTACACAATTTTGTTTAATGGTGCAATCCTGCAGTGGAACGTCCATGTTCATTTGACCTTGTCTTCAACTTGACTAACTGGAGAGTGCTATGCGTGTCTGAACTACCCAAAAGCCATTGTGAACATGTTGTACTGCATCAGCTTCTATCCATTGTGGTTATGTAATTTACACATTGGCTTTACTCTTTGATTTACTCTTTGTTTTTAGTGTAATCTTAAAGAGAACAAAGCATATGTTCATCCTCTGATATTTTAACAGATTTGGTAATCGAAAACATACAAACATTTTTATATTATTGTTTATCTTACCTAATGTGTCCGCTTCTGATATAGACTTTGTTTCCAACTGCAAGTCAATATCTTTTGGAATGGTAAGGGGTTTGTTTTCAATGTGACCATTGTACTTCCTGCACAAGAAAGAACAAGAATGAAAACTACTGATTACTGAGATATCATCACTCATAGTATATTGAAAATCATTTCACCCTTCCCGATTTTCTCTGTGATTACAAATTTTTAAATCTGAATGTTTGCAGGTCTACAAAAAATTAAAACAATAAATACATCTAATACTTGTATTAGATGTAGGACACCTTTGTGAATAACTCATTTTTAAAAGTTTTCCTAGTGTAATTTATTGAATGAATAGGTTGAAGGTTATTAGGAATGACGGTTATTCAACAATGAACAGCATGTTGTGAAAATAAAATTCTCCCCTTTTACTTAATATCTGGTGTAGTGTAAGGTAAGCTGCAATAACTGCAACTAAACATTTTCCTGTTATGTAATATCAGTCTTTCACATTGCTGTGGAGGAATTTTAGTTCAATCTTCCTAGAAGCTTTAATTCAGAAACACTGATATGTTCTTGAGGACTACTTGTCAGGTCCTGCCACACAATATCGACTGAGTTTATTTCTGGACTGTGTCTAAGCTAGACTAAATTTTTCATTTTGCTTGTTAGGTTATTGTCTTGCTACACAACTCAACTACTCTTCAGGTTCAGCGGCTTATATAATTTCGGATACAGAGCAGAATTTGTCATAGTTGTACAAAGTACTGAAGGAACAAACCATCTCTATACTACCACATACTATACTGTGGAATACCATGTTTGCTTTATACAGGACATAACGGGACCTTTGTCAGACAACTAGACAGGAAGAAGAAAGTCCACTTTAAAGCAGGAAACCACATGGTTTAAGAAAACATGTTTAATATTATAGAAACTGATTTTAGTACTATTTTCCAACATTACCCTTCTATGTAAATCTAAGCACTGACAGATAAAATATTTATGCAAAATTCCACATATATAAATGTAGTTTATTAAAAAACTGTAAATTATAAAACATACATCATTTCTAAACATAAGACTTTTCTTTCACCGTGTAAGCATCAAAACTTTTACATTATCCTAAATTAAAGGCATCACTAAACTCAGCCCTTCCTTCAGCTTTTTAAAACAACTGGAAATGCAGAATTCATCTGAATTGCATTTTTTTAAAACAAATCTTATTTGCTAAGAAATGTTCCAAAAACATAAATCTAAAATTTAACTTACTGACAATCAATCCACTTACTCATACAAGAAGAAATAAGTATTTAGATAAACTATCATGATTCAGTATAAAGGTAAATCAGTCTTTTTTACACTAAGAACCAATTGAACAAGATAAAAGTTAAAACTATTTATTTTCCAAGCATTATCTTGGAACCTCACTGTGGCATGATTTTATTTAATTATTTTTTCTCATATTGTACATTTCTACTTACAACTTAAAGCTGCAAGTTGGACAAATGTTATTTGTTTGGAAATTGTATAATCTTGCTGTTTGTGTATTTTGTTTCCTTTGCACTCTGGTTTCCTTCCCACATACATGTTGAATTAATTGCTGACTCTGAGTCTGAGTGACGAGCATAAGGGATTTCTGTGATGGACTGACACCCTGGCAAATGCAACTGCAGTACACTCTAGTTCAGATAACCATTAAAAGGATTAAGTAGGATTAAAAATATTATATTACTTACAAGCTTAGACTACTGCACACAATTAATAAAAGGATTAAACACAAAATAAGTAAGAAAATACAATGGCGTAATGTAGAACACAAAACATACAAAATGTACTTTTGTATATTGACACACAAATGCAAAAATTTTTGAAAAAATAAAACTACCTAAATATTAGAATTTAAGCATAACAGTATGAATAAAGTTGGCTAAAGCCAGTCATCAGAGAAGAGAAAAAAATAAATAAAAAAATAACACTTCACACAATAAAGACTCGATCTACACTTGGCCAATTCATTGCCAAAGCAATACAGAACAGAAGTGGAGTTAAATGAGTGCACCCTTCTTAGTTCTCTGCTAATATGGTAAAGTACAATCGCTTACATATTTTCCCAAATAAGTTATATTTAAAAAAAAAAAAAAACAGTCCATGGCCACCACCCATTTAACACAGACATTGTTCTAAGTCAACTAACATTTCAAAACTTAGAGCGCCTCTGGTCACTGGACAGCTTAAAATCTTCTGTACAATTACTTCCCGTAAAGACCCAAAATAAATTGTACCTTTCCCTCATCCAGTCTTTCCTGTGTACTTGTAAATGTATTATTCTGATTGTGAAAACAAATGTGGTTCAGTTACTATCCTTGAAGTCTGAATGAGATTCCAACAACAAATGTAAAAAAGTATTGTGTAATGAAAAGCATTGCTGTAAGTCTCATTACCTATTGACTCAGCCTAAAGTGAAACTGATATTTACTTTTACTTATTTATTGGCTAGCCCACTGCTGCGTATCTTCCTATTTCTACAGTGTGGTTGACGTGGAGGAACTTTACAGAATTTCTACATGTTGATTGCATTCCAAATTAAATTGTTAATGTATTTTTAACTTAAGTCACAAGGCTATTTGCATTTCTTGAAAAGCTGACAAAACTGTAATAATTACCCTAGATTCCAAAGACGGCCATGGTACATTACCAATAACTTTGTCTAGCTCTTATTAAAACATTGGACTTGGCTGTTCTGTCACTTCTCCGCTCCCAGCTTAGTATTAAGCAAAGAAAAACAAAAAGAAACATTTGAGGAACAACACAAGAAAAAACTTTTTACAAACTTAGATATTTTTAAACTAAACAATTACATACTTTTACTCAATACCACACCGAAACAAAAATAAAAGTCCCCTTTAACTGTCCTTCAAGCAAATGCCTATCCCATAACATACATAAACACAACCCTCATGTTTTTTTATGTCTCACATTAAAAAAGTGTTTGTGTGTGTATATATATATATATATATATATATATATATATATATATATATATATTTGGGGTTGGTTGGGAGTGGCCATCCATTCTAACGAAAAGTGGGGATTTGGGGTGTTGAGGGGACTGTTTATGTTATAGGATGGGCATTTGCTTGAGGGATGGTTAAAGGGGACTTTATTTTTATTTTGGTGTGGTATTGATTAAAAGTGTGTAATTGTTTAGCTTTTTTTTATTTTATTGTAATCATTCGATACAAACAGATTAATTTTTACAAAAAATAGGACTGAAAACAAAACAACCCCTACCCCTGAGAAAGAGAGCATGGCCAAGGAAGTAAAGCTTGTAAACATACCTAAATTGATGAGTTTAATAGGCTAATAGAGATGAATGGAGAAAAAAAAGAAATGCGGAGAGAGTTACTTCCTTGGTGCTTTAAGAACTTATTTTAAAATATTATTGATTAGATCCTGCTAGGTTTTGAAAAAGTTCTGTACAGATCCTCTAACTGAGAATCTGATTTTTTCCAATTTCAAACAGTATAAAACATCGGTATCCCACTGACTTAAAACAGGGGAGTTAGGATTCTTTCAATTTAGCAAAATAAGTCTGCGTGCCAAAAGTGTAGTGAATGTAGTCACAGTTTGTTTGTCCTTCTCCACTTTAAACCCATCTGGAAGAACACCAAACACAGCTGTTAATGGGTTAGGAGGGATTGACACACTGACACTGTCTGAAAGGCACTTAAAAGTTTTGGTCCAAAATGATGTTCATTTGGTGCACGACCAAAACATGTGACCAGTGAGGCTGGAACTTGATTGCAGCGTTCACAGGTTGGATCTTGCCCTGGAAACATTTTGGACAGTTTTAAGTGAGACAGATGTGCTCGATATATAATTTTGAGTTGAATAATTGTATGCTTTGTGCATATGGAGCTCGAGTGAATTCTCTGCATTGCTACCTTCCACTCCTTTTCTGATATGTTGAGTGAGAGATCCTTTTCCCATTGTCCTCTTGGATCTTTGAAAGGGAGGGACTGTAAAATAATTTTATATATTGCAGTGATGGTGTCTATGTCCTTGAAAATGAGCAACATTTTTTCCAGCATAGAGGAAGGTGCGAGATGAGGGAAATCGGGCAGGTTCTGTTTGACAAAGTTTCTAATTTGAAGACAGTGAAAGAAATGTGTAGCTGGAAAGTTAAATTTGCAATGTAATTGCTCAAAGGATGCAAAGTTGTTGTCTATATAAAGATCTCTAAGCAATTTAATCCCAAATCTTTTCCAGATATTAAAACTGCATATGTTTGCAAAAGTTGAAAGAAGTGGTTCTCTTTGCAGAGGTGCCACAGATAAAAGATTCTCCATCTTAAAATGCTTTCTACATTGGTTCCATATTCTGAGTGAGTGAAGCACAATTGGGTTATTAGTATATTGGCGATAACTTGCATTTATTGGGGCACAAAGCAGGGAATATAAAGAAGTACTGCAGGATTTTACTTCTATTGCAGACCAAGCCTGTGTATGTTCATCTATTTGTGACCAGGGTTTTAAAGCTTGTATGTTTGCTGCCCAGTAATAAAACTGAAAGTTAGGTAGAGCCATGCCACCTTCTGCCTTAGGTCTTTGTAGGGTCACTCTTTGGATACGTGGATGTTTTGAGTTCCAAATAAATGAGGTTATGGTTGAATCTAATTGCTTAAAAAATGATTTATTGATGTATATTGGAATGTTTTGAAATAAAAAGAGAAGCTTAGGAAGGATATTCATCTTAATGTTAATTATTCCAACTAAAGTGAGATGAAGGGTTGACCATCTATGCAAGTCTTGCTTAATTTTTTCCATACAGATGGAGAAATTTTGTTGATAAAGAGCTTTATGTTTACTTGTGATATTTACCCATAAGTATTTAAACTGATCTGCAATGATAAAAGGGAAGGTGTCAATCTAATATTATATGCTTGAGAATTCACTGGAAAGAGTACACTTTTATTCAAATTAATTCTGAGACCAGAGATCTTTTGAAATTCTGTAAGTGCTGTTAAGACTGCAGGCACAGTATTTTGTGGGTCTGATATATACAGTACCATATCATCTGCATATAGAGAAATTTTCTGTTCCAGTCCTTTTCTGATAATCCCCTTTATCTGATAAGCATTTCGACAGTGAACTGCCAGTGGTTCAATGGCGATTACAAACAGCAGTGGTGACAAGGGGCATCCTTGTCTGGTACCATGTTCTAGTTTAAAGTAGTCTGAACAAATGCTGTTAATACAAACTGAAGCTTCTGGATTGGTATACAGTAGTTTGATCCATGCACAAATGTTCGGGCCAAACCCAAATTTCTCCAATGTAGTGAAAAGGTAGTTCCATTCAATCATGTCAAATGCTTTTTCTGCATCCAATGATAATATCATCTCTGGGGTGTTTGACTTGGCTGGTGAATATATTACATTAAACAGGCGTTGGAAGATAAGTGTCGGCCTTTAATAAATCCAGTTTGATCTTGTGATATTACTGAAGGCAGCACTTTCTCCATCCTTCTGCTAAGATTTTTGAGAGTATCTTAACATCATTATTCAGAAATAAAATTGGTCTATATGATGCACATTGTAATTTAAGTCCTTATTTTGTTTAGGAAAGATGGTGATTAATGCTTGATGAAAAGTTTGAGGTAGAATTTGATTGTCTCTAGCTTCTGTAAATGTTGCTAATAAGAGGGGAGCTAGCTGAGTGGAGAATTTCTTATAAAATTCTACAGGGTAGCCATCAGGGCCTGCTGCTTTCCCGATCTGAAGTGACTTTATAGCATCTAGTAATTCTGATAGTGCCAAAGGTTTATTCAGTTCCTAAGCACTATAAGTATCTATTTGTGGTATCTGTAATGTATCCAGAAATGCATTAGATTGTGTGTTTAAACTCGGTAGAATACAAGTATTTACAGTAGTCTCTAAATGTGTGCATTAAATTTTTATGGTCAATGATTTTGTTTCCGTTCGTATTGGTGATTACTGGGATTGCATTGCGAACTTCTTGCTTGTGGATTTGTTGTGCTAAAAACTTATTAGCTTTATAAATAAAAGTTGTTCAGTTTCTTTAGCTTGCAAGAGGTTGAGATCTGAATGCAGATCCTGCCTTTTCCTATGAAGAGCCTCACTTGGACGCCTGGAATGTTCTTTGTCTATTCTAGTAATTTCGCTTCTTGGCTCTGACACTTTCTTGGTTTCCAATTTATTCCTGTGGGAAAGATATGAAATAATCTGTCCTCTTAATAAGGCCTTTAGAGTTTCCCCACAGTATTCCTGCAGAAACCTTTGAGGATATATTTGTCTCTAGGAAGAAACTGACTTGTATGGATATAAATTCTGTACCGTTCTCGTCTGCTAATAAAAGTGGGTTAAGACGCCCTCTGCGAGGCGAGTGTGTGGAGTGCAGGGTCAGAAACAACAATAGCGTCGTACCTTCATGATTTAATCGTAGGAAAGAAATTATCTATACTAATAAAAGGCAAAGGACTGACTGACTGACTCACTCACTGACTAATTCTCCAACTTCCCGTGTAGGTAGAAGGCTGAAATTTGGCAGGCTCATTCCTTACAGCTTAATTACAAAAGTTAAGCAGGTTTCATTTCAAAATTCTACGTGTAACGGTCATAACTGGAACCTACTTACGTACATATATACGGCCATAGCCTGCAGCTCGGTCGCCGTGTGAGGCGGAGTTGCGTCCTGCATCATCACGCCTCCCACGTAATCGAGTGCCTGCCCATATAAGGCCATCCGTCAGCAGCAATCCAATAGACACACTGCCACTAAATATTCGCGGGTGAAGGACTGTGCTTATGCAAATGAAGATGAGATGATCAGGGATAGACTAGTGTTTGGCACAAACTCAGCGAAAGTGCGAGAGAAACTTTTAAGTGCCGGGTCCTAGCTAACATTAAATAAAGCCGTGGAGATCGCAAGATCGCACAAGCACAGCTGAGAACCTTCGATGCATGTACTCCAAGCAGCACACGTGAACTGACTGTGAATGCAGTACGCAGGGAACAAGCAAGAGCTCCAAAGAGCGCTGAACAAAAAACGCATTACACAATTGAGAAGGCAGCAAAAGAATATGAAGCGAGTGACGCATACAAGCATATTCATAAGTGCAGCTACGGCGGAAACAAAGCACACGGTAGAAAAAGTCAGTGTCCAGCTAAAGGTAGAAAGTGTAAAAAATGTGGTAAATTGAACCAATTCACTATAGTTTGTAGGACTGGGAAAGGTAAACCCATGCATGCAGTGTGTGATGTCTCAGATAAAGTGGAGGACGAGCTGATATTGATGCAGTAAGAGAGGAACAACCCTCTGAAGCTGAACAAGACTTTGAGGACATATCAATAGGAAAGCACGGTGTAAAGATAAGTTTAAATTAAGTTCATAGACATACTGCCACTGGAGTTTGTCATGCCTACGACGAATATTATATTCGCAAGATACAAGTTTAATGAGAAGATGCAGGGTATAAACGAGACTTTTGATCACTTTGTAATGGAGTTAAAATTGCTGGTGAAGGACTGTGCTTACGCAAACGAATAGGAAAGCAAGGTGTAAAGCTTAACTTTAAATTAAGTTCATAGACACGCTTCCGCTAAATATTCTCAGGCAAATCCACAACTTAATACCATGAATACCTGTTAAACATCTTAGATTCATTAGTACAGATTTGGGTAGTGATCACTTCGATGAATGAAACCTGTTATCTTTACAACGGTTGACAACGAAGATGAGATGATAAGGGATATTATGTTATTTTAAAAATGATTATATTTCTTTTTCATAACTTCTTTAAATCGCTGCTTCTCCACTGCGAAGCACGGGTATTTTGCTAGTTATTTATAAAGAAATAATCAATTCTTGAGTAGCAATGATGCACTGGTGAGTAGAACGAATATGTTCTTGAGTTTGGGTTTAGAAACTTCCAGGCGTCTGATAAGTTGTGGTCAGTTACAAACTGTGTAATTGTCTTTGCAGTGTTAGATGTCATCCCCCTGTGACAGGAATCCTATCTAAGAGTGGATTTAAAACACAATTAAAGTCCCCAACCATTATAATTTTATGAGTGTTCACATTGGGAATGGAAGCAAATATATTTTGCATGAATTCCTTATCATCGACATTGGGTGCATAAACATTTATCAAAATCATTTTACAGTTAAATAAAGTTGCCCATGACAATCACATATCTCCCTCAGATCAGATACTACATCTGATGCTACAAATGAGACTGTTCTGTGTATGAGAATTCTCACACCTCTAGTTTTCTTTGTAAAGCTAGAATGGAACATTTGGCCAGTCCAGTCTTTTTGCAGTCGGAACTGATCCTTGCTTAGTAAGTGGGTCTCCTGTAAAAATACTATTTTAGCATTCAAACCTCTTAGGTGAGAGAATACGGTCTTTCTTTTTAATTCGTGATTCAGGCCTTTAACATTCCAGCTCCCAAAGTTAACTGTCCCATTATGGAGACATTGATTCTGAATTTTTGATGTCAATTTATAATCTTAACTGGAAGACAGCTTTAACCTTAATTTTCAATTTCCCTACGAGTTATTGCCATGCAGCCTATTGTTACATTAGTTATAATTATATGGATTAAAAGAACAGATTAGATATAGCCTGCTCTCTTTCTCTCCGCCCCTTCCCCCCCAAACGTGAGGCTGGACCCCACTTCACAAAGTCCAGGTCCTCTGACATACCTAGAGACAGAGCACGTCCAAAACAAAACAAGCACCCCTGCAGTGGCGTTTGAGGGTTAAAAAGTGGAGATATCTATTGCAGATAAAGTCTAAATACTATATGCCTAAAATATAATTATTAACAAACTATAAGCATAAAATATAAACTTCAGCAATCTTAAAGTATTAAGATAATAAACCCAGGGAATGGTGTTAAAAGTGGTCTAGGATAAGCATAGTAAATCCTAATGTAATAATAACAATAACAATAAAGCAAGGGTATGATGTTAAACAGTCTCCTTTAGGGTAGTTATATATTAAAAAAAAAAAAACAAAAAAAAAAAACCTACTTTCATTTCTTCTACACACACATCTATAACTGTAATTAAAACATAAACAAAAAGCGTCTGAGTAGAGAAAAGTATGTACAATTATAATACCCATATCATTACAAGTGGATCAGACAGCAGACGATATCTTGTTGCCATGCCATGAAAGGATACGACTCACTATTGTGTTTCAAAAAAAAAAGTGTCGGGATCAGCTTTCTTAATTCCTTTTCTGCTTCATCCTTGCTGGAGAAGACGTAGTGTTGGCCTTGAACATCCACTTTCAGTCTGGCAGGGTACAGCAGGCTGTATTTGATATCGGCTTTCCATAAAGCCTGTTTAATGTTGTAAAAGGCTGCACGTTTACCAGCTGTTGATGGTGAGAAATCAGGGAAAATACAAATGTGGTTATTTTCAAATATAATCTCTTGCTTGTGTCTGAGAAATGCCATCACATCCAGTTTACACAGTAATCTCTCAAAGCGGACAATAAAAGACCTAGGTTTAAAGGTTTAAAGGTGTTCCCTGCGTACTGCATTCACAGTCAGTTCACGTGTGCTGCGTATGCAATAAGCTGCTGCTATCTCGGTATCTGATTTAAAGTCCTCTCCAATTATTTTTGAGAATAGTTCAACTGCGAATGTCACTGGGTTTGGACTTTCACGATTCTCAGGTAGACCTTCTATTTTAATATTACTAGCAAAATACCCGCGCTTCGCAGCGGTGAAGTACTGCATTCAAATTTTTATTAAGAAGAAAATTAAACCTTTTTAAACTGTGGGACAATATGCCAATAATTATTTGTTAAGGATCTCTTTGTATACCATGTTGTCAGTTCGGCCCTCCGGTTGTAACATGACCAAGCTGTGCGCTGAGCTTACTCTTGAGCATGTAACTTACAGTTGGCCATGTGAACAGTAATCTTGTCTCAAATCTCACAGCTTGGATTGCTACTGTCATAATCGGTTTGAGTTTCATGGTTTGTTTCAATTACGACAGTATTTGCAGGATTTGTTGTGTTGAAGTGACATTTGGCATCTGTCAAGCGTTGTAAGCACACAACCGGTTTCATCGATAAAATCACATCCAGCTTTTGAGAGTTTAAACATTCATAAACATCAAAGTGTCTACTACTGAAATCGTCACCTGTGAATCTAAGATGTTTAAGAGGCATTGGCGGTTGTCGAAAGGTGTAAAATATTTGGCCATTTCGGTACACTTGAAAGCGACAACCGAACAATTCAGCGGCAGCCATCAACTCACATGCAGAACCATAGGTGAAGGGCTTAAGCATTTCACTCTTCTAGTGCTCCTGTGTAGTATAATTATCTCCTGTACGTCATCAGTCCACACCTTGAACCTGTCCCAGTCATTCAATACATAAGAGAGAATGTTCCTCCGGATATCAAGAGTGAGCCTGATATGGCCGTGCAATATGTAACAAAGAGAATGGAAAAGGTAGGTGGTATCTCCAGGCATGGAAACCACTCGGTAAGTGACAGTTCTTTGATCGATAGAATTTCTTGAAGATGGGCCCATAAGTAACAAAGACTGTTGAAAAGTTCAATATGGCCGACAGTGGCATCATACTACCGAAATAAGTACGTACATTGGTTTCAGTTAGTGGAAGGAAGCCGCCATATATAAGAAAGTTCAACATGGCGGACGTTGTTGACCGTTATGACCATTACGCGTAGAATTTCGAAATGAAACCTGCTTAACTTTTGTAAGTAAGCTGTAAGGAATGAGCCTGCCAAATTTCAGCCTTCTACCTACACGGGAAGTTGGAGAATTAGTGATGAGTCAGTCAGTCAGTCAGTCATACACACACATATATACACACAAATACATATATATATATATATATATATATATATATATATATATATATATATATATATATATATACATACATACACACACACATATATAAACATATATATACATATACATACATATCTACATATATACACACACAGCTATTTCATTATCAGTGCAATACGCTGTTTGTTAAAACAGTTGACTCCGCTCTTACGTGCAATAACAAATCAAATCATTCAGTTGTCTTTGCTCATATGTCATTTTAGAGCTGGACGCCTGGCATCTTTTTTGGCCACAAGTTCGTTTCTGTTTG
The DNA here is from genome assembly GCF_016835505.1 of Polypterus senegalus. Lineage (NCBI taxonomy): Eukaryota > Metazoa > Chordata > Cladistia > Polypteriformes > Polypteridae > Polypterus > Polypterus senegalus. The sequence goes on from NC_053160.1 coordinate 135,375,087, forward strand.
GTGTGAGGTTCTGTGTTGTGGAGATTCTCAGGATGGATTGCAGGTGCTCATCAGTGAGGCGACTCCTGTGTGCTGTTTTGTTAGTCTTTATCACTGAGAAGAGCTTCTCACACAGATATGTGCTACCAAACATGCACAAGGTTCGAGCCGCATGTAGACGGACTTTTTGTTCTTCAAAGTCACCAAAGCGCCGTGCAAACTCAGTGCGCTAATAACTCTAGCTTCGCAATAACTTGCAGCATCATAAGGTAGACTTGATTAGCGGTAAGTGTTCGCAAGGCAGCTGAAGCGCTGCATTATGGGATCTGTAGTTTATTGTGTTACCAGCGCTTCATATACCGGGCCATTAATAACAATAATACAGTATATAAAATGATCTCGCTGGGCGGATATAATTACACGGGCGGATGTGGCCCGCGCCCTTGAGTTTGACACATATGGACTAAATAGAACTTGAAAAGATATATTTTTTCAAATGTGATCGCGCAATTCAGATAGAGTTGACGCAAGACTACAGCCTGCATGCCTCAATGAGTCATCCTCCCTCGCTCTTACTTTTTACCGTTCATCTAATGAATACACTGAGTATGGCTTTACCAAAACAATCATTGATGGAGAATAAAGTATCCATTATTCGAGTATGTAGATCGGGACATATATATATATATATACCCGCGTATCGCAGCGGAGAAGTAGTGTGTTAAAAAAGCTAGAAAAAGAAAAGGGAACATTTTAAAAATAGCGTAACATGACTGTCAATATACAGTATTTGTTTTGTGAGTGTTACTGAGTGTTGCTGTCATCAAGGATTTGATTATCATTATTTCTTTCAATCAGGTTCGTATTTGTAGGATGTGTTGTGTTCAAGTTACATTCCGTGTTTGTCAATCGTTGTAAAGATGACAGGTTTCATTCATCGATTCGTTTCTTACTGCATCAATAAACAGCTCGTCTTCTTCTTTATCTGAGACCTGACACACTGCATGCACGGGTTTTTTACACTGTCTTCCTTTAGCGGGACATTGACTTTTTCCACCGTGTGCTTTGTTTTGGATTTATGAATATGCTTGTATGTATCAAACACTTCATATTTTTTGCTGCCTTTTCAATTGTGTAATTCGGTTTTGTTCAGCTCTTTGGAACTGTTGCTTTTATCTGTGCACGCGTCAGTTCACGTGAGCCGCTCGGTGTACATGCATCGAAGTTTCCCAGCTGTGCTGGTGCCATCTCGTGCTATGTCCATGGCTGTATTTAATGTTACCTTAGTCCTGGCACTAAAACTTTCTCTCGCAGTTTCGCTGAGTTTGTACCAAACACCACCCTGACCATCTCATCTTCCTCTGCATAAGCACAGTCCTTAACCCATGAATATTTAGTGGGAGTTTGCTATTGGATTGCCGCTGACGGACGGCCTTATATGGGCAGGCACTAAATTACAAACGCCAGCGGCAGCCTGTCTATGAACTTAATTTAAAGTGTAGGTTTACATCGTGCTTTGTTTCCGAAGTAGCAGAACTTATGAATATGGTTGTATATGTCACTCGCTCGCTTCTTATTGTTTAGCTGCCTTCTCAATTATATAATGCATGTTTTCTTCAGCGCTTTTGAGGTCTTCCTGGTTTTCTATGTACTGCGTGATTACGTGGGAGGCGTGATGATGTCACACGAAACTCTGCCCCCACGGCGTTGAAGCTCATCTCCATTACAGTAAATGGAGAAAAACTGCTTCCAGTTATGACCATTACGTAGAATTTCGATATAAAACCTGCCCAACTTTTTTAAGGAAGCTGTAAGGAATGAACCTGCCAAATTTCAGCCTTCCACCCACACGGGAAGTTGGAGAATTAGTGATGAGTGAGTGAGTGAGTGAGTGAGTGAGGGCTTTGCCTTTTATTAGTATAGATTCCTTCTGCATCCATCTTCCAGAGCCGCAAGTCTGTCTACAAGTTTTTTGCATTCGGAATTCGCAGCTGTAGCTTTTCCATCGGTGTAGATGCCAATTGTTCCGCTGTTTCAATTTGAGCCGTGAATGTCTGCTTGACGTCATATCCAGCTGATCGGCAAGTTTTCTCAGTTTAGATGTATTTTCTTGAATGTGTTCCTTAATTTTCCACAGCATACCTTTAAAGGTCGCATGAAAACGTTTATATAGACGCATTTCCAGGACTTTATTATGCTGCCGCAGCTTCTCATTTGTCTTGAGCAAGTCACTTATTTCTTTCTTCATATTTATCTGAATGTCTTTCTCAAGCTCCTTTATCATTTCCTTCAGTTCGGAAAAATCATTTCAGCTTTCGTGCTCTGCGGGTAGAGTGGCAACCCCAGTTATAGCCGATACTTCGGGGTTGTGAGGACTAGATGAAAGCACGGACTGCAAGGCTTTCTCTAGTTTCAAGTGATCTTCTAGAATCTGCGAGCTATTGTGACCTGCATCACTAGCACCTTCGCTCTCGACTGGAGATGATGCAGTGGAGCAGAGTCCTGGGAAGTCTGTGTATTCACCTGCCTGTTCCAGGTCAGTCTTTGAGAGGTCGTATCTCGCACTTGGGACTAGATGTCTGTCTAGATTTGGATGTAGCTTTAAGTTAACTTTCTGGTTCATTCCGACTCGCTTTCTTGTTACTCATGTTTATATCCTGTAGTGGAAACTCCTCAGGTCAGGTAAATACAGGATATCTCAAAAAATTAAGAAATAAGTGAAAAAATAAAGCTGCTGCTAACAGAGCTCCGCTTCTGACATCCATCTCCCATAATGGACGAGACCAACTCGCCAATTGTTTAGTTTAAATATATCCAAGTTTGTAAAATGTTTTTCTTGTGTTGTTTCACAAATGTTTCTTTTTGTTTTTTCTTTGCTTAATACAAAGCTGGGAGGGAAGAAGTGACAGAAAACTTGGGTTCATTGTTTTAATAAGAGCTCGACAAAGTTATTTGTAATGTTGCATGGCCCTCTTTGGAGTCTAGGGTAATCGTTACACCGATAAGTGATGGCGTTAAGTGGCGCCATCTCTAAGGACCTGGGCTGTTTAATTGCTTCTTTCTTTCATACTTTTAAGTTTCTTCTGGGTTTATCATCATTTTGCCAAAATGTCAGTACAGTCAAAGCAGGAAGACGTCATTTTGAGAAATCTGCTGTGTGAGGATAGGGTAGCTGGTAGCCACCATGTGACAATCAGAGCTTGTCCAGGAGGTGTTGAGTATGCTGAAGTCTTCGTAACTTGACGAGCCTCTGGAACAGGAAGAGGAGCGCATGGTTAGTAGTTTGCGCATTTGGTCAGAGATGACTACAACTGGGTGCCTTAAATACCAGAATTTCAGAGGTTGTGGAAAGTACTGTCTCATGTGAATAAGGGCTGTGGGCATATATTTATACATCCAAAGAAGGCGATGACTATGCCTATGACTATAGGGCTCTATGTTTAAACTGATGACCATGGCTAAAAGAGGAAAAAATTATCCATCGCATATTAAATACCTGTAACCCTAGTTTGGCAGGGGTTCTTAGGGGTGTAGTGAATACAGTGGAAGGCTTGGTTAAGGTTGGTTCCCAAATAGAATGGGACTAGGCAGCATCCAAGGAGTACTGGAACAAGGTCCATTCCAGCACCAAGGATAGTCAAGCTCAGAAGACCTCTAGGAAAAGCAAACAAGATGAAGCTGATCTCTCTGTGATATAGATGAAAACTGCACTCTTGGTTGTACCAGATCAAGTGAGGAAGTGGGAAGTGGATGCAGTAATGGACACCGGGAGCCATTATATGCTGATGAAGAAGAGTCTGTGGCAAAGGATCGTCCGTAAAGGAGAGGATTTAATTTCTTAATCTGTCAAGTTTGTCTTGGCAGATGGAACTGAGCATCTTGCTTTAGGCAGGGTGCCTGTTGCATATCAGCTGCATTCCACAACCTGGAAGATGGACACTTGCTCCATGGGTTGGATCCGGTTACCACCATTAAAATGAATATACATTTGCACCCATGCAAGTATTCTCTGGCTGGGGGTGTAATGCAAAGCTTGCTATCAAAAGCCTGGGAAGGTCTCCATTGGGTCCTCTGCAGAAGTTTTAACATCTGATGGCTCTGTTTTGACCAGCATTTGGAACCAGCCTCCTGAGGTGAGACCTCTATTGCAACAGTGGTCAGTAGTGAGGACAGAGAGGTTAGGTGTAACCAAACTAGTCACTCATGACATTTATACCGTTGACGAGGTTCCTATCTGCCATCGTGCATATAGGGTTTCCTGTCAGAAGAAAGCTATCATTAAAGAACATGTAGACAAGATGCTAGCCAAGGGGATTATAGAACCTTCAAGCTCCCCATGGGCTGCCCCAGTGGTGCTCAAGAACGGTACAGACGGTACCGTTTTTTTTTGAGTGGATTTTTGGGGGCTGAATTCTAAAACCCACTTAGATCCATATCCCACGCCCATTGTGCATGAGATACTGGAGTCCCTACATGGAGCTGCTGTTTTTAGCACACTGGACTTAAGAAAAGGACATTGGCAGGTGTCTATGGGAAGGGGGAGTAAAGTGAAGACAGCAGTCATAACTCCAGAAGGGCTGTATCACTTTAAGGTCATGCCATTTGGCTTGTAGAACGCAGGTGCCAGCTTTCAGCGTCGAATGGAACAGGTACTGAAGGGGTTACTAGGGAAGATCTGTTTAGTCTATATAGATGATATCGTCATCTTCTCCTCATCAACTAAACAATATCTCAAAGACCTGAACGATGTCTTTGGAAGGATTCAGCATGCTCATCTAACCCTTAATGTAAAAAAAGTGCCACTTCATTCAGTTACATATTTCCTTCCTTGTGGTTTCAGCTAAAGGGGTCAAAGTCGATCCAAAGAAAGGCAGGGCTATTGGAGACTATCCTACACTCATCGACCTTAAAAGCCTTCAGAGGTTCTTGGGACTTGTAGGATGGCACCATAAATTCATTCCCCGATTGGCTGACATAGCTACACCATTAAACCGGCTGAGGAAGGAGGACTCTCCATGGAAATGGTCAGCTGATTGTTAAAATGCAGTTGAGCAGCTAAAAGCCATCTTACTGTCTCCTCCTATCTTGGCCCAACCAGATCTAAACTTACTTTCAAAGTGCAGACAGATGCCAGAAATGCAGGCCTTGGTGCAGTACTCGCCCAAAGAAAAGGTGGGGAAGAATATGTAATCGTGTATGCCACTCGGGCCTTGCATGGTGCGGAAAACAACTATTCTATATCTGAGAAGGAATATTTGGCAGTAGTATGGGCGGTCAAAAAGTAGAGGCATCTCCTGGAAGGGGTGGAATTCGAAGTGGTCAAAGACAATAATGCACTCACCTGGGTGTTCAATCACCCAAAAACATTTCCCTGCCTGATCCGATGAGTGTTGCAACTCCAGGGGTTTTCATTCAAGGTCCTTTATCGGAAGGACTGGTAATATTGTTCCCGATGCATTACTGCGGGGCATTGAACTTTCAGGAATGGTTTGTCTGGCTATGGCTCAGAGCTTACGGTCAAACCTTCCTTCCCCTGAGCATGCAAGAATTTGCTCGAGCCCAAAACATCAGTCCGGTATGCCAGGGGTTTCAAGAGAATTTAGGCAATCCCGGGTCCAGTCGCATCCATTTCGAGGAACTACAAGGAGTCTTGTATAGGTCTATTCTAACTAAATTTGAAGGAACCAACTTTCAGCTGGTTGTTCCTGAAGAGTTCTTTCACGAATTCATCCTGTACTATCACGACAGTTCCTTTGGAGGTCACCTTAAGATGATGAAAACTATGTTGAAGAACTTAGAGGTGACTTGATAGCTCTCTAAAATGTATAGAGCCATGTTAAGCAATGTCAAACTTACAAGAAATACAAAAACCCATCTGGTCAACCTTCGAGATATCTTCAGTCTATTATTATACTAGAAACAGGGGAGATTTTGGGGTTAGACCTTATGGGTCCATTGCACCTCACTCCCAATTGGAAGACCATCCTGATGGTGATAATTGACTACTTCTCAAAATGGATGGAATTATTCCCCTTGAACGATGCAAAAACCCTCCAAAATATGTTCCATTTTAAAGAACAACATTTTTACTCGCTGGGGTGTTCCTAAGTTCATTGCCTCCGATCAGGGACCCCAATTCATCAGTTCAGTGTTAGGATTATACCTTGCGTGGGAGTCAAGAGAAAATTGACCACTGCTTACCACCCCCAGAGCAATTTAACTGAGAGGGTAAACAGAACCTTAAAGACGATGATGGCATCCTATGTTGGAGAACTCCACCAGGACTGATATTAAGTGGCTTCCAGAGTTCCGGTTTGCTTTGAACACTGCGGTGCATGAGGCTTCTGGGGAGACGCCTGCTCTGATCGCACTAGGTACACAATTTAAGGGGCCGCTAGACAGAATGATTGACATGGCTCCCTCCCTAAATTCTAGATCATATAACATGATATACACATGGGAACAGTTGAGACAGAGGGTTCAGGAAAGGTTAATGGCAACTACATCTCGACATGCCAGATACTATAATGCCCATCACAAGGATGCGCACTTTGTGGTGGGAGATCTGGTCTAGGTGAGAGTGCACCATTTCTCTGATGCTACATCCTAATTCTCTACTAAACTTGTGCCTATTCTTTAGAAATGTTGGCCCATATTGATAGGATAGCATCTTGCAGTTGATGGAGATTTGTGGGATGCACATCCAGGGCACGAAGCTCCCGTTCCACCACATCCCAAAGATGCTCTATTGGGTTGAGTTCTGGTGACTGTGGGGGCCATTTTAGTACAATGAACTCATTGTCATGTTCAAGAAACCAATTTGAAATGATTCGAGCTTTGTGACATGGTGCATTATCCTGCTGGAGGTAGCCATCAGAGGATGGGTACATGGTGGTCATGAAGGGATGGACATGGTCAGAAACAATACTCAGGTAGCCCGTGGCATTTAAATGATGCCCAATTGGCACTAAGGGGCCTAAAGTGTGCCAAGAAAACATCCCCCACATCATTACACCACCACCACCAGCCTGCACAGTGGTAACAAGGCATGATGGATCCATGTTCTCATTCTGTTTATGCCAAATTCTGACTCTACCATTTGAATGTCTCAACAGAAATCGAGAATCATCAGACCAGGCAACATTTTTCCAGTCTTCAACTGTCCAATTTTGGTGAGCTCGTACAAATTGTAGCCTCTTTTTCCTATTTGTAGTGGAGATGAGTGGTAGTCGGTGGGGTCTTCTGCTGTTGTAGCCCATCCGCCTCAAGGTTGTGCGTGTTGTGGCTTCACAAATGCTTTGCTGCATACCTCGGTTGTAATCAGTGGTTATTTCAGTCAAAGTTGCTCTTCTATCAGCTTGAATCAGTCGGCCCATTCTCCTCTGACCTCTAGCATCAACAAGGCATTTTCGCCCACAGGACTGTTGCATGCTGGATGTTTTTCCCTTTTCACACCATTCTTTGTAAACCCTAGAAATGGTCGTTAGTGAAAATCCCAGTAATTGAGCAGATTATGAAATACTCAGACCGGCCCGTCTGGCACCAACAACCATGCCACGCTCAAAACTGCTTAAATCACCTTTCTATCCCATTCTGACATTCAGTTTGGAGTTCAGGAGATTGTCTTGACCAGGACCACACTCCTAAATGCATTGAAGCAACTGCCATGAGATTGGTTGATTAGATAATTGCATAAATGAGAAATTGAACAGGTATTCCTAATAATCCTTTAGGTGAGTGTGTATATATATATATATATATATATATATATATATATATATATATATATATATATATATATATATACACACATATACATATACATACATATACATATACATACACATACATATATATACACATACATATATATACATATATACATATACATATATATGTGTGGGGTTGATTGGGACTGGCCATCCATTCTAATGAAAAGTGGGGATTTGGGGTGTTTGAGGGGAGTGTTTATGTTATGGGATGGGCATTTGCTTGAGGGACAGTTAAAGGGGACTTGTATTTTTGCTTTGGTGTGGTATTAAGTAAAAGTGTATAATTGTTTAGTTTAAATATATCTTTGTCACATATACGTTTGTAAATTTTTTTCTTGTGTTGTTCCACAAATGTTTCATTTTGTTTTTTCTTTGCTTAATACTAAGCTGGAAGGGGAAAAGTGACAGAACAGCCAGGTCCAATGTTTTAATAAGAGCTTGACAAAGTTATTGGTAATGTAGTATGGCCCTCTTTGGAGTCTAGGGTAATCGTTACAAAACAATCAAGGTGAATAAAAAAAAAAAATCATAATTCTTATGAGGCACAACACATTTCAGCTATTGGTCACCACTGTTAATTCTTCCTCGGACACCTGAGGTAAGTTAAGTTTTCTCCATCTGTTCTCACTAACTTCCATAAGTGCATAGTAGAGTCCATCCTCACCAACTGTATAACATCCCGATATGGCACTTGGGCATCTCAAGATCGTAAAGTACTGCAAAGGGTGATGAAGAAAGCACACAATATCATCACAGAGCTGCAATCTCTTGTCAGGGATGCCGGGGCGACAGCCCGGCCGAGACGCCTTGGAGGACCGGAAGAGGGCGTGCGCCCATCTCAGAATCGCCACTCTGGTTGCTTTTGGGCCACGGGTAGAGGGCTTGGAAGCCCAACCCTGTAGGGGTCTGTGGTCACCACCAGGGGGAACCCTAATGCCTTGGAAGCCCTTGACCTCAGCAATTCCGCCACACCACGAAGTGATGGGGGGGGGGAGGGTAGAGAAGCAGAGACACCCGGAGTGCTTCCGGGAGTACAACCGGCACTTCCGCCACACTGGGGCGTGTTGGCAGGTGATTGCCGGGAAGCACCTGGAGAACATCCGGGTGTGGATAAAAGGGGACACCGCACTTCATTCGAAGCAAGAGTTGGGCGGAAGTGGATGGAGCTCGGAGGAGTGGAGGCAGTCTGAAGACTGAGCAAGGCATCATTGTGCGGCCAGAACTTGAAGGGGTGATTGGTGCTGCGGCACTGGGTTTGTGCACTTTACTAACTGTAATATAGTGTTGTAAATAAACATGTGTGGTGAACAAACATGTCTGCCTGTCTGTGTCCGGGCTGTACCCCACACTCTTTAGGATAAATATAACACTCACTGTCTTAGAAGGATAACAGTATTATTGAACACTTTAAATATAATGCACAATCACTTTTCTCATTTCTCCCCTACTACAAACACCATTTCTATCCACAAGTCAAAAAATTATTGAACAGCAAATTAACAACAAATATTGTAACAACAAAAAACACATAAACAAACCTATTATACAAAAACTCATAAACAAAACTGTTATGCAATATAGAGCTATGTCATTGTGGCAAAAATGGCACAAAGGTGCGTCTATGATTGCTGCTGGAGGTTTTTGTTGCATGCTGTGCACAGAATACAGCAATGCAGATGTGGTGCCATTTTTCCCCCCCAGAGTCACTTGGCGAAAATGGCATCATGCACAAAGGCATGCCCCTGTCTCCATTACATATGGAAACGCAAATATTGATGAGATTGACAAATGATGCACTGGTCAGAACCATATGCCGTCATTAAGCGAGCATACGCATGATGTAGTCCCCCTAGGGAAATCATTTCATACCCAACCCAACTTGGACGAATGAAATCCACAAATAATACATAGCCTCAGTGGTTACGTTCCTAAAACATCCCACAGATATGGAGGACTTGCACAGATCCTGAAGAAGCAACGACTGTACTGGCCTCTGGAGTAGTGGCACTATTCTAACTTCTCTCTCTTTCTTTCCTAGGGCATGAAGCGGAAGCATACAATGGCCGACAGTGAGATTAACCGCGTCAAAAAACTCCAGGCTCTCGACATCCAGATCCAGAAACTCCTGTCCAGACAGAGGCTCCTGAGGGATTTGAAGGCTTGTCTGCTGGAAAAATCCTCCCCAACATCTGAAATCGTCACAGAAAATCGCAGTTCAATAACAATGACTCCATGCTGTGCCGCTCACTTTCAAGGCCAAGTGAGCTTTACCCCCGTGCCTCGTCGTCAGAGCGACGACGTCAATGATGAAGAACTCGGCCTGTTTCAGCTATGCAGGCGGGGGTTAAAGGCCAGAACACCTCCATCAGCACAGGCAAGCATTTCCACCCAGAACCGGTTCGACCCCTCTCCGCACCCCCAGTTTGCCTTCTACCCGATGGATGTATTTGTGATTGGAGATTCAATCGTACGAAACCTTAAATAGTTCTTGCCCTAATCAGAAAACTTTTGTTTCTTGTTTTCCTGGTGCGTGTGTCCGAGGTGTTATGAGACAAGCGCCGACAGTCTTCGAGCGGCACAAGAACAGGGCAGTGGGATCCATTGTGATACACACCGGGGTAAACGACGTGAGACACAGACAGTTGGAGATTCTCAAGGCGGACTTCTCAACACTTATTAAAGCCACAAAGGAGAGGACCCCAGCTGCAAGAATCTTCATTTCGGGTCCCCTACTTCTCGTTAGAAGATCGAACGAGTATTACAGGCGTCTGCTGGCATTAAAAACAGCTGGCTGAAAGGCTACTGTGAGAGTCAAAACATCGGGTTGGTAGACAACTGGGACCTCTTCTGGGAGAGGCCGCATTTCTTCAAGCGGGGTGGTCTGCATCCAAATAGATTCAGTGCCCGGGTCCCCTCCAAAAACATCGCTAAGGTAATTTGTCTCTCTTGACTGTCTATTTTAACTTCTAACCCTTTCCATAATGCTTTGCTAGGATGTGATAATTCGGTAACAAAATCTTCCTTCAAAGTGCACAGCATTAATACTGTAATAACTAACCTCAATGCATGTAAAAAAACTAGGCAGTGCAGCATAAATACGAATAATTTAATTACAATTACACCTATTGATGAACAATATATTAAAAGTATAAAAATAGACTACAGATTAAATAAAAATTATGCACAGAGAGGTGCGAATAAAAATAATTTCTATCTCGAATAACCATAACACACATACAATTCAGTTCTGCTCATCCAAAACATTAAAAATGGCTTTATTAAATGTTAGAGCATTAACCAACAAGACATTTTCCATCAACAATCTTATTAGTGATAGAAAAAATGATTTTACTGCACTAAGTGAAACTTGGCTTAGCCCTGATGGTGCAGCCGTTTTATTCAAATCTAAACCCCCGAATTACAGCTTTGCTGATGCGGATTACCAAGGTAAGAAAGGCAGCAGTTTAGCAAACATTTACACGAGCCAGTTAAAGCATAAAGATGTCAGTTTTGGCAAATTCAAGTCCTTTTGAGTATCTTGCCATTGTTATTCATGGAGTTTCTCAATTTCTAGTATTACCCGTGTATAAACATCATAAATGTAATGTGTCCTTCTTTGGCGAATTCTCAGACTTGTTGTCAATTGTAATTACAAACTATGACATGTTCCTAATAGTTGGTGACTTTAACTTTCATATCAATAACTAGTGGGACCCGACAGTAAAAGAATTCATGAACTTCCTGGACTCTCGATTTGAGCCAATGCATTAGTCAGCCTAAACACAAAGCAGGTCATACGTTAGACTTAGTAATTACAAAAGAACTAAAAGTTGATGTGAAGCAGATCATTGATATTGGTCTATCAGACCATTTTCTCTTACTATTTAATATAGAAATAATGACAGAAAATATTCACAAGAAGGGCGGCATGATGGCACAGTGGTAGTGCTGCTGCCTCGCAGTTAGGAGACCCGGGTTTGCTTCCCGGGTCCTCCCTGCATGGAGTTTGCATTTTCTCCCCGTGTCTGCGTGGGTTTCCTCCGGGTGCTCCGGTTTCCTCCCACAGTCCAAAGACATGCAAGTTAGGTGGATTGGCGATTCTAAATTGGCCCTAGTGTGTGCTTGGTGTTTGTGTGTGTCCTGCGGTGGGTTGGCACCCTGCCTGGGATTGGCTCCTGCCTTGTGCCCTGTGTTGGCTGGGATTGGCTCCAGCAGACCCCCCGTGACCCTGTGTTCGGATTCAGGGGGTTGGAAAATGGAAGGATGGATGGATATTCACGAGAAGCATATTGTTAAAAATGCTTGTTTGATTCATCAGCAGCTTCAAAATTTACAAACATTCTAAGCAATCAGTCTGTTTGTAATGCTTACTACAATAGTGAGAATAATTTAAATAGTAAGGTGGAAAATTTTAATACTAAAGGTGAGAGCTGCTGCTGACATAGTTGCATCTGAAAAAGACAGTTAAACAATCTTCTAGCACTGTTAGACCCTGGAAGACCCAAAGAGTGTCTGATCTAAAGAGAACATGCTGGAGAGCTGATCCTCTTAAACCCCAGTACTCTATTACAAACAAATTCAGTTCTTTCGCCAGGATAGATTTACCTGATTTATATAAAACAATTTCTCAACTGAGACCCTCCACCTGTGTCCTTGACCCAATACCAACAAATTTTTATTAAAGTAGTATCGGGCATGCTAATTGTTAGTATTCTTTACATAGTAAACTCATCATTAGATATGGGGGTCTTCCCAGACTGTCTTAAGACTGCTGTAGTTAAACCCCCTACTCAAGAAAAATAATCTTGACTCCTTGCCATTTCTACATGATGTGACCAAAATGTATGCAAAGTCTGCAGTGTGCACTTAAATCAGATCTGAATTGTTTGATGTGTAACTTTAAATTGTGCAGCAAAGAGTAAATAATATATATTATATATATATATATATATATATATATACACACACACATACTGCTCAAAAGAATTAAAGGAACACTTTTTAATCAGAGTATAGCATAAAGTCAATGAAACTTATGGGATATTAATCTGGTCAGTTAAGTAGCAGAGGGGGTTGTTAATCAGTTTCAGCTGCTTTGGTGTTAATGAAATTAACAACAGATGCACTAGAGGGGCAACAATGAGATGACCCCCAAAACAGGAATGGTTTAACAGGTTGAGGCCACTGACATTTTTCCTTCCTCATCTTTTCTGACTGTTTCTTCACTAGTTTTGCATTTGGCTACAGTCAGTGTCACTACTGGTAGCATGAGGCGATACCTGGACCCTACAGAGGTTGCACAGATAGTCCAACTTCTCCAGGATGGCACATCAATACGTGTCATTGCCAGAAGGTTTGCTGCGCCTCCTGCACAGTCTCAAGGGCATGGAGGAGATTCTAGGAGACAAGCAGTTACTCTAGGAGAGCTGGAGAGGGCCATAGAAGGTCCATAACCCATCAGCAGGACCAGTATTTGCTCCTTTGGGCAAGGAGGAACAGGATGAGCACTGCCAGAGCCCTACAAAATGACCTCCAGCAGGCCACTGGTGTGAATGTCTCTGACCAAACAACCAGAAAGACTTCATGAGGGTGACCCAAGGGCCACATGTCCTCTAATGGGCCCTGAGCTCACTGCCCAGCAGCATGCAGCTCGATTGGCATTCGCCATAGAATACCAGAATTGGCAGGTGCACCACTGGTGCCCTGTGCTTTTTACAGATGAGAGCAGGTTCACCCTGAGCACGTGACAGAAGTGAAAGGGCCTGGAGAAGCCATGGAGAACATTATGCTGCCTGTAACATCATTCAGCATGAGCAGTTTGGTGGTGGGTTAATGATTGTCTGAGGAGGCAAATCCATGGAGGGTCACACAGACCGCTACAGGCTTGACAAAGGCACCTTGGCTGCCATTAGGTATCAGGATGAAATCCTTGGACCCATTGTCAGACCCTATGCTGGTACAGTGGCTCCTGGTGCACGACAATTCCTGGCCTCATGTGGTGAGAGTATGCAGGCAGTTCCTGGAGGATGAAGGAATTGATACAATTGACTGGCCACCACACTTTCCTGACCTAAATCCAATAGAACACCTCTGGGACATTATGTTTTGGTCCATCCAATGCCACCAGGTTGCACCTCAGACTGTCCAGAAGCTCAGTGATGCCCTGGTCCAGATCTGGGAGGAGATCCCCCACAACACCATCTGTCATCTCATTAGAAGCATGCACCAATGTTGTCAGGCATGTATACAAGAACACAGGGGCCTTACAAAGTGCTGCGTACAAAAATTTGAGTTGCTGCAATTAAATTTTGGCAAAATGGACTAGCCTGCCACATAATTTTTTTCACTCTGATTTTTGGGGCGTCTTTGAATTCAGGGTTCTGTAGGTTGATCATTTTCATTTCCATCAAACAATTTGGCATCCTTTCGTTCCTAACACATTACCTAGTCTGTATCAGTATAGATATCCAGGAGGATTTCTTTTTCCCCATTGAGATCTGATGTGTTTTCAAAGTGTTCCTTTAATTTTTTTGAGCAGTTTATATATATATACATACATACACACATATACATACAGCATACATACATACAAAATTTAAAAATATATAGAAAACAACTTTGTGAAAACAAAAAGAAGTGAACACTAAGGATATTATCAAAGTTTTCTTCTTTTATTCCAGACAAAAAGGACACAAACAAAAAAAAAATCTCATATACAATGTTAGGGATCCCCACTGTTGAACGTCTTACAGGGTCATTATCTAGAAAGCAGCCCTAACAGCCAGCACTCACAGAGTGAATAAACAACAGTGCAGGCTGTCTAACTTAAGGGAAAGCTAGATTAAAGGTTTAAAACTCCCAAGAACAGCTGGCACTCAGCTGTAGGCACAACGGGCGTACCCATGGTTAGACATTCTTCACAAATCCGACTGATCCCTTTCTTTATGCTCTTGGAAAATGCCAAATTTCAGTCCCACAGCTATTAAAAAAAGGTTAAGAAAATAAAGAAATCTGGCAACTCGACAGAGGTTCCTTGCTCTAGCACACTCCGAAGGAACAGAATTAACTAGCTCCAGTTTTTTTTGCACATAGAGAAAGAGGGACCTAAAGACAACCTTAGATAAACATTTTTAATGCTAATCTTTAACAATGTTAGCCACCAGGGAGTGACACTGACAGTGTAATTTCTGGCCACATAGATCTCGAAAACATCAAAAATACCTCCCTTAAAAAGTAATACATTTAAAACAATCAGTTTAATACTATCTAGAAGATTATGTAAAAATAATAAAAGAAAAACGATGATGAAGAGAACAAAAGGTTTAAATGTCAGCCTTGTGCTAAGTCATATGCACCTTTATTGTGTGGCACCGAGTTTAAACAGCTGGGGGCTCCTTGCTAACAACTTCAATAACTCTGTGGGAAGCAAAAATTAGCTTACTGTACAACTGTAGAATGGGATGTGAGCTGTTTTATGGTTGTTTCTGGAAAGTATAATATGCATTTCACTAACGTATTTCAAAGAATATTTTTCTTAATGGCTTTAAACTGAAAATTAATTTTTGGTAAGAAGAATTTCATGTGTGACCTGTTCAAGGCTGTTACCTTTCCAATGGATGAAATAAAAGTTATTTTGTTTTTCTAGATGTCACTTTCAGCAGTTTTACACATCATGTTTCCAAGCTAAATAATAGATTTTTGATAAGATGAAAAGATAATGTATATTAAAATAACTGTTTTTCTACAACACTCTCATTCTTTTGTTTTCATACTGACCAGAAATCTGGGGTGTGGGCATGGTTGGTATTGAATTTTGAGCAGATTTTAAAAGATTCTAAATTTATTAACAAACGCACATTAATTATTCAAAGTGTATATAATCTGTGCCAATTCAAACTTTTGAATACAATTTTCATTTCAGAAAATGCACTGTGCATCAAATTTAATTGCACTTTATAACCAAGTGTTAAGTTCACTAAATGAGAAATATAATTTGAAAAGTTTTAATAATGCAATAAAGTCTAGCATTTCTAAAAATACCTTGAAGAAATGCAAGTCGCAAACATTGATATCACTTTTGTAAATTCCACCTGTGAAAAGAACTGATGTGTCCACCATAAGACATAAATCTTAAAGACAAGTTTAGTATTGTTGAATTCAGTTATTTCTTTACAAACATGATGTATATGCGTTTACCACACAAAACTGTGTTCTAAAGTAATTTTTTTTTTATAAAGATGGCTTACACTGATCCCTGAAGTGCTGAAGCCAATTTCCACAATTTGCACATGAACTTGACGTTAGCACATTGTCAAACTGCAACATTGCACTGAATGACTATGCACATATCTAACTTGCAAAAATGTCAAGTAAACTTTTTTCACATTGTCATTATGGGGTGTTGTGTGTAGAATTCTGAGGAACAAAATGAATTTAATCCATTTTGGAATAAGGCTGTAACATAACAAAATGTGGAAAAAGTGATGCGCTGTGAATACTTTCCGGATGCACTGTATACTGCTATACCACTTTACTCCCCAGCTCTTAACTACTAAATGTCAACTACTTTCTTTTATAGAAGAATATGGTAAAGCTGCATTGCAATAGTTGTGCACTGCATGAAGCATGAGAGCTGCTACACCACACCACAAGATGATGAAATGTGATGGAACATTTTCTACTCTTCATCCAGCACTTCTTGTTTTTCTTGTCCATGTTTTCCACTTATCTCTGTCTTCCCCCTAACTAGTTTATTTCCTTTCCAAAAAGTAAATTGCCTTGTGCTTGTGTTACTAGACACAGTAGTAATTGAACAGCTGAAGAGTTGTCTGTTGGTCTCAGGGTTGCTTTTCCCTTCAGGCACTTTCAAAAGTGACAGTG
Organism: Polypterus senegalus; assembly: GCF_016835505.1. Classification (NCBI taxonomy): domain Eukaryota; kingdom Metazoa; phylum Chordata; class Cladistia; order Polypteriformes; family Polypteridae; genus Polypterus; species Polypterus senegalus. The sequence continues at coordinate 135,391,718 of NC_053160.1, forward strand.
TACTGCATGCATCAAGAAGCCTTGTGTAGATAATATGCCTTCATTTAATCACTGGCTGTTTTTATAGATCCTAGGGGGTGGATTCCCTTAATAACACATTATTGAAGTTTGTTGTTACCTCCGTAGGTCGCTGGGTCTGCCACACAGTTTAAGCAGTGGAGCACTGTATGGGAGGAGCAATAAGGTCCAGTTCCTGATATGGAGCTTTGAAGAAGAGTTTAAAGTGTCATGCGCAAGATGCACTGCTCTATCAGGACTCTAGAGTGGTATCAGCAGGCATCTTGGTATAGACAGGTAGGAAGTGGAAAGCCTAGGATAGCCTGGAGCTAGCGGAATCTCGGCTGAAACAAAAGGCTCTGGTGAGTGTTTGGGCAACGGGGGGGGCAGGTCTAGGAGCAATCCCACAACCTCAGCACAACAAGACCCATGGCAAAGACAGTTACCATCTAGTCCTGGAAGAAGTGTGTGCAGGTGGGGAGGTAGAACAAACCAGCAGGGTGGTAGGCATGCGGCAGCAGGGAGCATGGACAAGGTGGGCGGGAGTGCTGGAGAGGACATTATCTTGGAGAGGATATCTGGCTGGCTGAACCACAGCATATCAAGTTCATGGTTCAAGCAATGTATGATGTCCTACTAGCCAAGCAAATTTACATATGTGGGGCTAGACTGAGTCTCCATTATGTTCTCTCTGCACTGGAAAGGGCTCACTGGAGCGCATACTCACTAGCTGTACAGTAGTTCAGCGAGGGCTTCTACTGCTAGTGACACAACTAGGTGCTCAAGTCAGTGGCAGAGGACATCTCTAGAGCCATGGCTAATAACAGGGACACAGCCAGAGGGGCATCATCATTGCCAAGGCAGGAGAGCAGCCTCAGCCACAGCCTTCAATAACAGCTGGCCTGCTCACCTCTGGACTGGAAATTGTGAGTAGACTTGGGTAGACAACTCAAGTTCCTGGATCATGTTACACCAACTTCTTTGAGGCCAGACATGGTATTAACCTCTGCCTTTTCAAAGCAGTTCATTATAGTTGAGTTGACAGTTCCTTGCGAGGACTGCACTGAGGAGGCTAATGAAAAAAAGTGGTCCAAATACCATGAGCTGGTGAAACAGTGCCGAAGTAGTAGCTAGAATGCTTGTTGTGAGCCTACTGATGTGTAGAGGCTTTGCTGGCCACTCTTTATGCAAGTTCTACACCCTGCTTGGTATTAAAGGAGCTGCAAAAAAAGGGCCATAAAGTCCACCATAGAGACTGCAGAGAGGGCCTCCAGGTGGCTTTGGTTCAAGAGATCTGAATCATGGGCTACTGCTGCTGGGACACAAGCCAGAGCCTGATCAATCCTGGATGGGTCACCTGAGCGAGGGTGTCTGATGTTGCAAAACCCAAAACACTCAAGGACCTTAGGAAACATCACTGATGACATGTCCCAGCATGTCCTTGGATGTATCTTTTAACTAAACTCTCAAGTTACAATTCCTTGTACATTTAAAAATTAATGAATATTTTTTAAACTTTGATTACTAAGTCCAGCACCACAAATAAACTAAACTATATATATATTATTATTACTCCTGTGTATGTGAATTACACTATAAACCACAAATGCTGGAAAAGTATGGTTTTTACATCAGAAAGGATGCTGTGGAGAAGGTTAGTATACCTAAACATCCATCTTTATAATAAAGGAGACTCCATCTCCATCCCATTATGAGCCTGTAAGGACATCAGCACACTGAGGGACATTTTCTGATATTGCTATATGATTTCCTCTCTGAACCTCTCTTCTCTCCCTCTCATCCCCAGACAGCAAAGGTTTTTCTGCTTGGTCCCTATTGCACCAAGATGGAATAGTCCTCTCTGTGAAAATTTTCTAAGATGCTCTTCTAATCTTCGATGTCCTATTTCTAAAATCTGGTTCTGCTTGAATTGTCTGCATTGCAGATCCAAAGGTCATTGATAAGTGATTGATTTTCAGCTCGTTGGCAGGTGAGTGGCCAGTGGTCAGTGACATTTAGTTCTTTCAGCTTTGCTTTTCATCTTTTTCAGCTTCTGGCCTAGTGGTGTGACTGCCATTTTCCCATTTTGATATCCTGGCTCTTTATTACTTATGTTTTTTTTTTTTTATTTACTTATGTTCAAAAAGTTAGGGTGGGTTTGGGCTGTAGTAGTTTGTAATAAAACTAGTTATAATAGATTCACTTGGTGTCTTTTGAACTGAATAAAAAAAAAGATGCTGCAAATGTTGGCTTGATTGGACACCAGATGTAGCAGAAAAATGGGAGGGTCTCAAGCCCACGTCAAGATAGATGACTATTTCAGGGATTTCCAATCATAGCTTTAATTTACATAATCTAAGCCTGCAATCGGAGGCAAACTCATATAAAGCTGATCGCCTAATGTGACATACCCAATGACTGGCACTTATCAAACAGGTTTAATTTTCTCTTTAGTCAGAGCGAAGGGCTGTGTGGGCTCAAGAGTTGGCAACCAATGAAAATTTATCCAGAAATTCAATGCACCGAATGTAGCAATGAGGATATTAATAACAAAATGGAAAAAGATAAACAGGGCCAAAACTGTGGCTACCTACTAACATTTAAGAACCAATACCACACAAACAGAAGAGAGGCCCAGCTGTCTCATTTCTTGTGTTTTACACAACATGACAAAATGGAGGGGGTTGTGGTGAGCCGAGATTTCTGTTGAACTTCCCATAGCCGTTAGTCTTTCACACAGTGCCGATTCCATCAGGTACCTTTTGGCTGTCAGTAAAAGGGGTGTAACTTACTAATAAATGTACTAGTACTGCAAATATTTTTTGTACCAAAGAATAATTAAATATTTTATCACATGCAGCAGATGTGAAAAATTACTTTATGAATATTGTGAAGATTAGATTTACTTATGAATTTCATTGTTCAGCTTTTCATTTTTGATGCCTCATTTTCCTGTGACATATACTTGCAAAACAAAGGACCTACCTCTTCAAACAATACACTTCAATACTTGCCTTAATTTCACCAATGTGTACACTGAAGATGGATTTATAGGTTGTACTATGCCTGTAATTGTTAAAGAGCACATTTGCAGTGTGTGTACACGATGCCGAGTCTCAGTACCAAAGCAAAATCAACTTTATTCACCTTGAAACAGGAACAGCATGGTTATTTATCGTAGTGGGACCTACCATTCTCCTATACACAGACACAGCAATCAGGCAGAGTCATGGCCAAATTAGTGGCCAAGTAATCCTGTTCCCTGCATTTAAAATGTTCCTTGCATCACCCATCGATGGCAAGCGCTTATAGTGCGACCACGATAGACTCAGATTTGCTTTAGCTGCGAGTTGCTACAGCGTTGGTAGCAAACTGTCTTCCACAGATGCGGGGATCGCGCTTCAAGATGCTCTTCAGTGTGTCGTCCTGTTAAGGGGAGTCCCAAAAGAGTTTAGAAACCTTACAGTGTGTATACGCTGTGATGAATGCAGGTGTTTTAAGACACTGTTATAATATGCTGCTGTAACACAACATCAGTACTAAGCTTTATAAAATTAACGGCCACAAAAAAAAAAAAAAAAGATTGATTTGTGTATGCGATGCACTTTTTGCTTAAGTTTGCATAATACATACAAATTAAAGCCACATGCCACACAGACATTCTTATTCTTGTGTTTCTAGTAAACTATGTAAACAGGAAAACAGAATTACAAATCAAGTGTAAACATTACTTACCTGTCTTTCTTGTTTTTCACCTTTATCTGTTTCCCAGCAAGGTTTCTTAGCTCTTCTTCCGTAGGATGCTGATACCATCTCAAACTAAAAGTAAAAAAGTATTTAAGTATTAACTATTGGATAATATACTTTAAAGAAATACTCCACCCAAAAATGATATTCTTTATACAAGTTATTTACCCCCCTTGTTTTGTAATCATTATTAAGAAAAATATGTAATCTTATGTTTACATGGAGAAATTAGATCAAGAATTTTGATACAATACAAACCAATGCTGATTAATGCTGTACAATGGCAAATGATATGAAAAATGTCCTATATTATAAAATACTGTTAAACAGATGCATACAGAAATATTCTGTGCACATTATAAACAGGTAACACAATTGAAATGAGATTGAGTTTTGGAAGACAGGACTCTCTCGATCAAAGAATGAGCAGGACAGGCATTCATCTGACCAATAAATAAGTAGGAGAAGCAGATGTCAAATTAAAAAGCTCAAATTTAAAACCTCAATCCTACGTGAACCGTGATCTAAAATAATTGATAACCCAAAAATATAGAGCATTTCAACATGTACCATTAATAGAACAGAAGGAATTGCAGAAGGAGGTGAAACATTGGCTCATGATGGAATGGCATGAAGATGGCTGGCATTCATAGAAAAAGCAATAATCAAGTTAAACTTGCAGAGGTCAAAACTGACTATCAATTGGCACAAAACTTTAATGAGTTATATTCATAATTTGAAATACAGTATTTTATTTCAGAAGTAAGTCAGCAAAAGAACAGACAGAGGACTGGGGCCAGGAGTCAGCCCATCTTTGACAAAAAAGGTCCTTAAACAAACAAGACTTGGGCACAAACAGAGTAAGTGCCATCTACAGTACTTCATTACTGTGCAGAGGATCTCTCTCCAATATTCTATTCTATATTTGAAATGTCCTTGAATTTACTGGAGGTGCCGAGCTTGTAGGCAGCTGTTATTCCATTGCCAAAACCTGCACACCCCAAAGCATTAAGTAACTTCAGGCAAATGGCATTAATTTTTCATATCATAAAATCCTTTGAGAAGTTAATTATGAGACAACTACTAAACAAAACTGAGGCTTTTCCTCTGACCCTCACCAATTTGCATACAAAGGAAAGAGGGTTGTGGAGGACCCTACAACAAGACTTTTGAATCTACTGCATTAGCACGTGGAATGATCCAAAAAAAAAAAAAAAAAAAAAAAAACATGCAAGACTGCTGTTTATAGACTTTTCGTCAGTCTTTAACATAATCTAGCCCCCAAAGGTTAAAATCCAGCAACATTACAAAAATTCTGAAATGCACAGATTTTTAAATCAAAGACTATATTCATCAAATTATTCCCCTTACCTTCCACTGCAGAGTAGCCAACGGGCAAATGAGTAGTGGGGTATGACTTTCTGAATGACACTTGCCATTACCATAGTAACAACCAGCTGCACACCAATCACACTCTGAAAGAGAAATTAAGAAAAATATTAGTAAATGTCAAAAGACAAGATGATGTTCAATGAACCAGACCTACATTCTTGGTCAAGTCTCCGTGTGCATATACTGTACACACACACCTATTATATGTATATACCAGTAACGGCGCACTGCATGATAACGTGCAGTGAATACACTTGACTTGAGCATTACTAGGTTTCATCCCCTTTCTCTGTATGTTTACCATTCTTTTGCTCAGAGGATGATGCGCTTGCTGCTCCCTGAGCAACTCTTCTTTTCTCCACTCTAGCGGCCCACTTATTCTCTTCTTCTGTCGGCATCTGATTCATTTAAGCTGGCACTTAAGTCTTTAATCTACCTCAAGAATAATTTAAGATATGAAGAGGTAGGGGAAGTGACCGTGAAAGTGGAAGGGAATGAGAACGACACCCGTACTCATGCGGCGCACGGCCACCCTGCCATGCGCTGCCAAGAGCCAATTCTACAATACAATTAAATAAAAATAAAAAAAGAGTAATAAAAATCATCACCCCGAAAGCAGATTGTAGATGTCACGTAGTATATGTGTACCACATTTCAGGTCAATAGGTGAAACGGTTTGCGAGCCACAGGTGATTTAAAATACTGGACAGACAAATGAACAGCCACAGTAGGAGTATAATACAGTATAAGATTAATTACACACACACACACACACGTGCGTGCGTGCGTGCGTGCGTGCGTGCATACAACTGGTCCAAACTTTTGAAACACCTCAGTTTTTCCAGTTTTACTTCAAATTTAATCAGTTGAAATGCAGTAAATGGCCTAAAATGGTGAAAAGGCAAGTAATAAACTGCTAGAGGTTTAAATTTAAAGTTTAGTTAACACAAACTGAAAAAAAAGAAATTTCATAATATTACAAATTGTGTTTCTTCAGGGATCAACAAATATATTACTAACTATAGATGTCCTGCAGCAAGAAAAAGTAAATTAATCCTTACAAGCTGAAGCATACAATTTACACACGTGCTCCAATGTCTTTTGATTACTTGAACACCCTCTGTCTATCTTAAAGCAGAGTTAGAACAGACTGTGTTACTACACCATTTGAAGTACTACTTGGACAATATTACAGTGTAAAATGTTACAATAAAGTTTCAGTTAAAAAATCAAATTACATATAGCATTATTATCCTCAGTTGTCCAGACCTTTCATTTAGAGAGACTGCAAAAAAATCAAAGTATCAGTGCGTACAGTGCTCTACACAATCCAAACGCAATTGGAAACTGGTAGAAACTCTGACAGGAAGAGTTCTGGCAGACCCAAAGTCACAACCCTATCAGAAGACAGGTTTCTGAGGGTCTCAAGCTTATGTGATAGGTGCCTCGCAGCACAAAAGCTTCAAGCACAGCTTAAAAGTGGTCAAAGATACCAAGTAATCTTTGGCCATTGCAATTCTTGATTTAACATCTCTCTCAACAACCATCTTCTGTGATTACACTACCAAGAGTTTGAAATGAAAACACATTAATTCAGACTACTTTAAACTAGAACATGGTACCAGACAAGGATGCCCCTTGTCACCACTGCTTTTTGCAATCACCATTGAGCCACTGGCAATTCACTGTTGAAATACTTAGAAGATAAAGGGGGATTATCAGAGAAGGACCGGAACAGAATGTCTCTCTATATGCAGATGATATGGTACTGTATATATCAAATCCACACAATATTGTGCCTACTGTCCTAATAGCACTAATAAGAGTTTCAAAAGATTTCTGGTCTCAGAATAAATTTGAATAAAAGTGTGCTCTTCCCAGTGAATTCTCAAGCACACAATATTAGATTGGACACTTTCCCTTTTATCATCGTAGATCAGTTTAAATACCTAGGGGTAAACATCACAAGTAAACACAAAGCTCTTTATCAACAAAATTTTGCCATCTGTATGGAAACAATTAAGCAAGATTTGCATAGATGGTCAACCCTTCATCTCTCTTTAGCTGGAAGAATTAACATTGTCAAGATGAATATCCTTCCTAAGCTTCACTTTTTATTTCAAAACATTCCAATATACATTAATATATCTTTTTTTTTTTTAAGAAATTATATTCAACCATAACCTCATTTATTTGGAATTCAAAGCATCCACGTATCCAATGGGCGACCCTACAAAGACCTAAGGGCCCAGAGGGGACTGGGCAGAATTCCTGCAGATTTTATTTTTTTTTCTCCAGCCGTCTGGAGTTTTTTTTTCTGTCCACCTTGGCCATCAGACCTTACTTATTCTATGTTAATTAATGTTGACTTATTTTTATTTTTTACTGTGTCTTCTATTTTACTATTCTTCATTTTGTAAAGCACTTTGAGCTACATTTTTTTTGTATGAAAATATGCTATATAAATAAATGTTATTGTTGTTGTAAGGCGGCATGGCTCTACCCAACTTTCAATTTTATTGCTAGGCAGAAAATATACGAGCTATAAAAACATGGACACAAATAGATGAACTTACACAGGCTTAGTCCACAATAGAAATAAAATCCTGCAGTACTTCTTTATATTCCTAGCTTTGCAACCCAATTAATACAAGTTATCACCAATATACCAACAACCCAAATGTGCTTCACTCACTCAGAACATGGAACTAGGGCTGTTCGATATAACGATACATATCGGATGACAATATGAAAACGTCTATCGCTGCACATTACGCTATCGTTTGTTTCGTGGTGTCGCAAAATAAACTGTTTACGGCAATATTTTTTTCATTGTTTTGATGGCCACCACGTGGATGCAGACACACTAGCATGGCTGATGAAGACGAGGCAACACCAGGTAGCTCCACACAGAAGGACCTTGTTCCTAAACGAGGGGCTACCTCTGTAGTATGGAGATGGTTTGGATTTGAAGAGTCTGACAGGGACCAGAAAACGGTACTGTGCAAATTATGCTGCAAACCGATCGCTACCACAGACTCCAACACGACAAACCTCTTCTACCACCTCCGCAAAAAGCACGTGAGCAAGCATGCAGACAGTTTACAACTGAGAGGCAGGCCACGTAGGATATTACAGTTGTAAAGGTACTATTTAAACGAGCATGTTAAAAGCTTGGAAGATTAATTGCTACCAAAACAATTTGCTTAAGGCATAATTTTCCCTGCAGCGTTTGCTGTCAGCGTTAATCTTGTTAAAATTACGTTTACGCCACAACTGCGATACGGCAAATCTCGTTAACGAGTTACCGCGGATCGCCCCGTCCTTGGGGCTGGACAGCATCAACACGTTAGCGCCATCCAGTCCCACGCACGGGGCGATCAGCTGTAACTCATTAACGGAGATTTGCCACACTACGATGTGCAAATTAACATTTTACTAGAATGTAGCCTAAAAAATATTATATTTAATATATTTTTGTCGTAAGCCTTATTGCTGCAACAGTTTGAAGTACAATGTTTACATTTGGTTTTGACAGTTAATGTTAGACTTGTATTTATTTTGTTTAAAGGGTTTATTGGCCTTATATAGTTTAGTTGTTAGTGCTTTGATCCTTTTATATTTAATATATGTTGTGAGAGTTATTGCTGCTACAGTTCACATTTTGTTTATGTCAGGCATTTTATATAATAGTATTTTATATTGGGCCTTTAGTAATTTGTTTTTGAAAAGTGTTTTATATTTGATACATTAACATTTTATGTTTACATTCTAAGTCAAACATTTGCTCAAATGTTCTAAATAAAAGAACAGAAATAATTACAAGTTGAGTACTTCTCATTTTGATTTTTTAATTTAAATGAAAAAAAAAGGAGTGGTGATTATATAAACTATTCACTGAATACAAAGAAAATGTACTATATCGTGATATCGGGATATGAAATGAAATATCGGGATATAAGATTTTGGTCATATCGCACAGCCCTACATGGAACCAATGTAGAAAGCATTTTAAGATAGAGAAGCTTTTATCTGTGGCACCTCTGTACAAGAACTACCTTTTTGTACCCTCTCAAACAGTTTTTAATGTCTGGAAAACATTAACTGATTAAATCAGTCAGAGATCTGTAAATAGATGTCTTTGCATCTTACGAACAATTACACTCTAAATTTAACTTTCCAGTAACACACATTTCTTTCACTACCTTCAAATTAAAATCTTTGTTAAACAGAACTTGCCCAATTTTCCTCACCTCCCACCTAGCTCTATGCCAGAAAAAAACAGTGATCAGTCTTGAGGACTCAGACAGCATTTCCGTAATATATAAAACCTTTTTACAGTCTCTCCCTTTCAAAGATCCAAGAGTACAGTGGGAAAAGGATCTCTCACTCAACATCTCAGAAAAGGAGTGGAAAGTAGCAATGCACAGAATTCATTCGAGCTCCATAAGCACAAAGCATAGAATTATTCAACTCAAAATTATATATCAAGCGCATCTCTCTTGTTTAAAATTGTCCAAAATGTTTCCAGGGCAAGATCCAACCTGCGAACACTGCAATCAAGTTCCTGCCTCACTGGGCCACATGTTTTGGGCCTGCTCCAAATTAACATCATTTTGGACCAAAATCTTTACATGTCTTTCAGACAGCCTCGGTGTCACAATCCCTCCTAATCCACTAACAGCTGTGTTTGGTGTATTTCCAGATGGGCTTAAAGTGGAGCAGGACAAACACATGGAAAGTAAGGGAACTGGAAGAATCCTAACTCTCCTATTCCAAGTCAGTGGGTAACTGGTGTTATATACCATATGAAACGGGGGAAAAAATCAAATTTGTACTTAAAGGATCTGTACAAAAATGTCAAAACCTGGCAGGATTTAATCAATAACATTTTAGAATAAGCATTTAAATTGAGGAAGCAGGTTCTCTCCCATCTTTTAGTCCATTTATCTTTATTCATTTATCTATTTACTTATTTTTACTAGCTTAAGGTTTTACTCTGCTGGCCTAGCTCTTTCTCAGGGGTGCAGGTTGATTTGTCTTGAACCTTTTTTTGTTTTTTTTGTAAAACTTGAGTTATTTGTAGGGAATGTTATTCGATTTTAATAAAAATAAATTAAAAACTATAAAAAAAAAAAAAAAAGAAATGGAGACACTCTAGTACCTTTTCATTAATTCTTACTTGTTATAAAAGAAACTTCTGAAGCTGGCTAAGGTTAACATGAACCATTTTTATTCTAAATTTCATTCTGAAGGTCTTTACTATGATTTTGAGAGAGTTCAATGTAACTTGCTGTTTCTTGTGGTTGCTGTTACTGTTCGGACATCTGCAAATTTGATAGTTTTTATCATTTGTTCATCAACCTTTATTTCTGTACTCGCATTCATTAGTGCTTTACTCTTGTTTCTGCGTAAATATTAAAAGGTCCACTTGAAATGAGGTAACCTTATGTAATTTCTCTTTTAAAGCTACAAGGAACTGTTGTTCCTTTAAGAAGTTTCACCCTTGCTGTCTGTATCATAATTAGTGCTATTAGTCTTGGATCATTCGAGTCTATTGCTAAGACATTCCTCAGTTTGACGCAATTTACTCTATCAAAAATCTTCTCATAATAAATAAAACAAAGATATAATTCCCATACACAATGCTATGTTCACTAATGATACTCAACAATGCCATTGCATTTCTTATTCCGTGCATGTGCTGAATCCAGATTAGTCTTCAACTATGTACAGTATTCATCACCACCTTCTTCTCCTTTGTGTTTTTTTTTTCTTTTTTAAATCTTATCTTAACCAGAACTTCTGAGGCATTAGGTTTGTAGGACATACTAAACCTACTTTTCTTTGCTGCAAGTCTTGCTCAACCAAATAAACTAATGGAATAAAATTCACTCTTTCCTTTATAATCCATTGCAAGCACTAAATGGACTCTCTCTACTCGACTGCAACTTCTGCTTTATAGCAGTATCACTTTGCCTAGGGTGCCGTAAAATAACTGGAGTAATTTCTAATTGCTCAGCAGATGCAGGTTTTACACTAACAAAAGAAGACCAATGTTTGTAAACTTGTAGTAGATGTGCTCACAAATACAAGGTACAAACAAAGTGAACAAAGAGCATCTGATAAAAAGAAAAAGTGGGCTGAACAACCTATGTATACTAGAGGAAGCCATCCCTGAAAAAATTGGGACCAAGTATCACCTACACCTGGAGTGAAAAAGAACCAAAACTTAAGTTCACGTACTTTTGATTCTGAGAACTATTGTCTGTATCGCAGCAGTTTGGATGAAGCCAGGTAATGTATTCTGGTTACTGGTATTGTTGCAAATGAGAGTTATAACCTATGAGAAGGACAACTCTTTAGCTGTTGAAAGTTTTTCTTCCTAAATTCAACAAGGAAGTTTAGAGCAGCATCTTGCATACAAACACAGAGGAGCAGAGTGGGTTGGGGGGTAAACCAGTGCAGACTAGCCACAACTAGAGGAGCCACGCATGGTGAGAAAAACAAAAAAAACAAAACAAACAAAAAAAAAAAAAAAACAGCATTCCAGGATAAAAACTTGCTGCATACTGTAAAATTTGGTGGTGGTCCATCATGTTATGGGGGCTGTGTGGTTAGCACAGGTACTGGAAACCTTGTTAAAGTTGAGGGCCACATGAATTCCTCCCAGTATTAGCAGATTCTTGACAAGAATGTTCAAAAGTCAGTCACAAAATTGAATTTACGCCGGTGTTGGATGTTTCAGCACGACGATGATCCAAAGCACTGTTCAAAAATCTACCAAGGAATTCATGCAGAGGTACAAGTACAGTGTTCTAGAATGGCCATCTCGGTCTCCAGACCTGAACATCATTGAAAATGTATGGATTGATTTGAAGCAGGCAGTCCATGCTCGGAAGCCATCAAACCTGACTGAACTAGAGGTGTTTTGTATGGAAGAATGGTCCAAAATATCACAAGCCAAAAACTTAGGGACTTGTCAGTGGCTATAGAAGGTGTCTACTGGCTGTTACTTCAGCAAAAGGAGGCTTTACTAAATATTAGTGGGATTATTCCTTTGGGGAGCCCAAATTTATGCCCCTGCCTATTTTTGTTTAGAAGCACATTAAATTGGTTCTGTTGGTCCAATAAAATTATTTCACTACTGAAATATGCTGTTTCCATAAGGTATAAAATAAGTTAAAATGAAGCTGCTGTCTCAAAAGCTTATCAAGTTAAAAATCGATGCTGTGACTTTTATCAGGGGTGTCCAAACTTTTACAAAGCACTGTAAGTCCCAAAACCACAAAATCAAGTACTGTACAATTACTGAATTTCTAACGCTACAGAATAATATCCAATGCCAGGAACAGTCCTGTTCCTATGCCATTATGCCAAAAAAATGGGCTGCAGATTTTTTGTGAGGCTGGATGTCACTTGAAGGTGACCTATGGATTAAATAGCCTTCAACAACAAGGACATAAAGAAACATTTTTCCTCTGTGGAGTAAATTGTAACAGGGAATTGAAATGTGGTGTGCAAGATAGAAGACACTGTAAGGATTATTTACAAGTCAGTTGAATCCATTCTTCATCAACAATTAATCCCACAGCAAGTTTAGTGGAGGTTTTGTTCCCAGAATTGCATTTCTTGAAGTGTTGGCATCACTACACTCAAAGTTCGGGGAGAATATCAAGCTAATCAATTTGAACATTCATTATCTGTGGAATAAAGTGGGATATACAGTACAACTATGACCCCAAATGAAACAATAATAACAGAGTACAGTGATTTATAAAGCTAAGACAATTTATAAGCATTTGATTGCAATATCATGTGCACAATTTTTTACTAAGTATGGGGTGTTGTCCCTATTATACTGATGATCTTTTCCTTAATTGTCTGCTACAAATGCCACAGTGGAGAGGAAAGTAGTCAAACACCCAGTTGTGATAATGCCATCCACTAACACTGTATGGTTTATAATGACTGAGCTATAAAACTGTGGGTTTTAGGAAATCTTTCAAACCTGATCTCATATTAATATCACCCATTGCTGAATCTGAACGACTACTTCTGTGGGATACACCACATGAATAAAGACAGAACATAAATTAATGAAAAGCAACTTCACAAGCAAACCAAATTGCTTGAGTATTGAAGAAAAGCCGTGTAAATGTTACTGCTGGCACATTAGTGATCAATGAATTATATCAAAAATAAAACTTGTTTGGTTTACTGGTATTTCTCTTGACAAGTCTTGAAATATTTTGGTCATCCCTTGAACTTGTAACAGAACATTTTGCCTGCTACTCTGAAATATGTTTAAGTAAATTGCTTGATGTTTCGATTGATTACCATTTTTGTATATGGTTCTGAGTGTCAGCCGAGTTAATCAGTACATCTGCATCATGTCCATATTGCATTAAAGAGAGAAACAAAGCAACATACTTTTAGTCACACTCCAAAATGCTCACAGAAACATAAAAACACACTCAGCAGTTCTCACTCTGCATTACTGTAGGCTTCAAATATTATATTTTAGGGTATGTTCACATACTGCTGAAAAAATTTTGTATGAAACTTGTAGGGACAAATGCATCTTTCAAACATTGTGGAATATGGAACACCACACTACATTCTGAAATAGGTTTGTGTCAGGTTTTTAGCATGTCATGATCAAAGGATGGATGGATATATCTTATTTGTCTCCATGGTTAAAATGTGGCTTTTTACAGAGGCTCTTTAAATAAATAAATGGGTAGGTATGCCATAATCCCGACTGCTACAACAATAATAAACTCATCCCTTGACACTGGCTCTGTGCCGCTCACTTTTAAAATCGCTTCTGTAACCCCAATGTTAAAAAAGTCTGGTCTTGATGCTGACAATCATAACAATTTCCAGCCCATTTCCCATTTACCTTTCCTGTCAAAAGCTCTTGAGCGTGTTGTAGCCTCCCAGCTCACCAATTACTTAACCACTAATAACTTGATGGAACCCTTTCAGTCTGGTTTCAGTGCACAGCACAGCTGTGAAACTGCTCTGCTATGGGTAACCAATGATTTGCTTATGGCAGCAGACTCTGGACAAACCAGCATATTATTTCTATTAGACCTCAGTGCAGCATTTGACACTGTCAGACATGACATTCTACTGTCCAGAATGGAGAACATGCTGAGTATCTCTGACACTGCCCTCCAATGGTTCAAATCCTATCTGACTGATAGGCAAGAGTTTGTTAGTCTTGGCAACAGCAGATCCAGCTTGGCGCCGGTCACACAAGGAGTTCCTCAGGGATCTGTCCTCGGCCCTCTTCTCTTCTGTATTTATATGCTTCCCCTTGGCCATATTATTCGTAGCTATGGACTGGGCTATCATTTTTATGCAGATGATACTCAACTCTACTTCAATGTTAAAAGTGGAACTTCATTAGAGCTTTCTCAGCTCACAACCTGCCTTAGTGAAATTAAAATCTGGATGGAGCATAACTCTTTAAAATTAAACTGCAACAAAACAGAACTCCTGCAAATTGGGACTAAAATGCAACTTAATAAAATGAGCTCCTTCCCAGTCAATCTTGGTGGTGATCTCATCAGACCTGCCTCTACTTCAAAGAATCCTGGTGTCATTTTTGATTCCTCCCTTTCTTACTCTGCCCACATAAATCACATTAAGAAACTTTCTTACTTTCACCTCCGTAACATATCCCGTGTTCGCTCCTTCCTCTCCTTTTCTAATGCTGAGAAACTTGTCCATGCTTTTATCACATCCCGCATAGATTATTGTAACTCGCTGTTGGCAGGTGCCCCTTCTAATCTTATATCACAGCTCCATCTTATTCAAAACTCGGCTGCAAGAGTCCTTACTCGAACCAGCAGCAACGAGCACATCACACCCATCCTACTCCGTCTTCACTGGCTCCCTGTGTCTTAAAGAATCGAATATAAAATCCTACTAATAACCTACAAAGCCTAAATAACCTCGCGCCAAACTACATCAGTGACCTTCTCCATCACTAAGTGCCTGCCCGCCCACTAAGGTCCTCCGATTCTGGCAATCTTGTTGTGCCCCACACTAATCTACACTCCATGGGTGACATGGCCTTCCACTGTATAGCGCCCAGACTCTGGAATGAGCTACCGAAATTAATCAAGTCAGCTGACTCCATGAATTCTTTTAAAAAACAACTCAAAACGCATCTGTTCAGGAAGGCTTTTAGCTCTACTTGACTTCATTCCCCTTCTCTCAGTTTACCTCTCCGTCAAGATGCTCATGTAACCTGTGTGTGTGTGCTAGACCATCAATTCTGTTGTCTGTTAGGCTTTCTCTGAATTTACTGTCTTAATCTTTATTTATTTGGTTTGTACAATGCTATACGCTGTATACCCTGCCATTCTTTCTTATATTCTGTAAGTGCCTTGAGCATGGGAAAGGCGCTATATAAATAAAATGTATTATTATTAATAGGTAATTAATTAAATATACAGACACTATAGCCTGAACATATACCAGAATGACTAAGAAGTAAGAAAATTAAAAAGAAAGAAAACTTATGATTTGGTTGTCACAGTGACAATGAGGCATTATGCAGGCATATCGCTGTTGGTATAAAAGAGCCCCAGAAGCGTTTCTTGATACACTTCTCATGTATGATTTGTTGGCCAAAAATACTCAGCGTTAGTGTTTTAGTGACAAAATGTGCAGCATGGTTCATGAAGGCACGAATTTATGTTTTTAATTCTTTCATTTGTCAATACATCCCAGGGGCCCAGAGTGTACCCTGTAACTAAGCTTGTCCTTCAATTTGCTTACTCATTCAGTGGGCCTCTCTTGATGTGATGTTGCCAGCCAAGCATACCACAAAATAAAAAAACTGTAGTGGCAATCCCAGTGGCTATTGTACAAGATGTGAAGGATGTCACTTCTCACACTAAAGGAAACAGTCTCCTTAGGAAAAACAAACAATCTTCTTTGTCCATTCTTGTATAGTTCCTCTGAGTTCTGAGACAAATCCATACAGTCATTATTGTGGATCCTCAAGCACCTGTAGGAGTGGATCACCTCTACATCCTCTCTCTGAATAGTGACTGGAAACAGAGGCTCTTTGGTGAGGCAAAAGTCAATAGCCAGTTCCTTGGTTTTGCTGAAGTTAAGATGCAGAGCTTAAATACATTGATGACATTGTAAAGGAAGAATAGAGGAACTTCCCCAGTTTTCTTTAAGAAGTCACTCTAAGACGCAGGCAAAGTGAAAGTCATACATATACAAAGAAACATGGGCCTGAACAACAGAGATGCCAAACTACGGGCAGAGCTGGATGGCAACTTTAATACCTCTGTGATGTTTTGTAAGGCTAACAAGACATAGCAATTTTTTTTTTTTTAAATAAACAGTATAGTGTTCAATACATTTTGCTTACACATGAAAGTTTAGCATTTTATTAACATGCATGTATCACACTGCAACATATATTCATAGATGTATGTAGCCCCTGAAATTGTAGAATACATTTGTATATGTTCAAATATTATTTAAAATACAAAACAACCCAGTCCAAATTACTTATTGATTGCCTTTTTATAGGCATAAGGGTTTGTCTCACAATGACTCACTTGGAGCCAAGTTTGGAAAACATACCAAGGTATATACAGTCCCTGACAAAAGTCTTGTCACTTGTGTACAAATTGACCTGAAGTGCCGCTAAAATTTAATTTCTAATCAAGATTTTGTTACAAGAAATGGGTCATTTTAATCCCATCAGCTTTTGTAATAATGTTTCAGTGCAAAACGAAACTGACAAAAAGTATTCTAATATTCACAGCTTGGTAAAGCCCATCGAGTCAATTTTTGGGAAGACATAAGTGTTGTCGCCTTGTTACATGAGCTTCACCTGTGACTAATAATGGATCAATTAGGTCTCAGGTGTGTATAAAAAGAACCCCGGTGCACTAGACCTTCACATCAACTGCAACTAGACCTCTGCAAACATGCCTAAGATTCACCCTGAGACTAAAATGTTGATTATCTAGAGGCTGAAGACCAAATCCACTGCTGATGTGGCAAACACCTTCAATGTGTCTCAATGTCAATTACAGAGGATAAAAAAAAAAAAGATTTGAAGAGACTGGAGACATTTTTGACAAGCCCAGGTCAGGAAGACTCAGCAAGACAACTGCTCGAGAGGACCGTTTGTTGGCTCGAAAATCCAAGGCCAGGCCATTTTCCACTGCAGCAGAGCTCCACGAGACCTGGTCACCTGAAGTCCCTGTGTCAACCAGAACAGTTTGTTGGATTCTGTCTCGAAATGGCCTCCATGGTCGAGTCAGTGCCCATAAGCCAGCACTAAACAAAAGACAATTGAAAAACCGTGTGGTGGTGCTGGGCGATATGACGATATATATTGTGGGGACGACAGAAAAGTGTCTATCGTCCTATTTCTCTTCTATCGTTTCTAACCTAATTTTTTCAATTACTAAAGAAAATATTGCATTAAATAGGCTATGACAAATGTATGATAATGTCTTGTCGCAATGCAATGTATACTCTACCCTTTATATAAGTGAAAATCAAGAATAAAAATGAACTTTTTTGCAAAGAAACTCCGTCTTGTGGTTTTGCGACATGACGCTTTACGTTGTTGCGACATGCTTTACGCTAGATAACTCGTGAGTGCTTAAAGATGGAGACGCAAGAGGTTAAAGATGAATGCCCGGAGTCGCAACAAACTGAAACTGCTATGCAGGCAGCAGCCTAAGAAGTACTTTTACGGAAACGTGGGGGTACGTCAGTGATTTGGTTGCATTTTGGCTTCAAGAGCTCTGACACGGAGCAGAAGACAGTCATGTGCAAACTCTGCCAAAAGACTGTTTCCGCGCCCGACGCTAACACAACAAACCTCTTTTACCACCTGAAGAAGGTCCACGAAAAAGAATACGGGAGAATCGAAGAAATGCGACGTAAAGAAAGTTGTGAAACAGCCCGGGCAAGTGGCGAGAAAAAAATATAGCCAGCCTAAAATTAACGAGTCTTTCATAAAAAGCACACCGTATGAGAAAACGTCCCAGGGCCATAAAGAAATCACATGTGCCATCTTGCATTACATTTGTAAAAGGCATGACCCCCGTGTATGCAGTTGAGAAGGGTAGCTTCCGAGACCTCGTCAAAGTCCTTGACCCGAGGTACGTTATGCCCAGTCGTAAGCACTTCAGTAAAGTCGAGTTGCCTCGCTTATATAACGCATGCCGGGCCCAAGTAGAGAAGGATGTTCGCAGTGTGGTCCATTATGCCTTGACAACTGAACTGTGGACGAGCAGAGCTACGCAGCCCTACATGAGCGTAATACATCCATCCATTACATCAGCAAAGACTGGATCCTCTGTGCTCGCCGTTTATAGACTGCGTACTTTCCAGATGACCACACGGGAGCCATGATAGCCCAAGGTGCGTTACTCGTGCAGTAATTTGTACGTGGTACTTTTAGTTTACTGTTCTGTCATTTTTACTGTAGTAATTCCGAGAAAGACCCCCTAATAAAGTATTTATCTATCTAGGTCTGAGAGATGCACTGGAGTCATGGGGACTGCAAGAATGCCACCTTGTCTGTGTCACCACGGATAATGCCACTAATAACATCTCTGCAATGGAACTGAATGAGTGGGAATGGCTACAATGATTTGGTCATCGTCTACAGCTAGCCATTGGTAAGTGTAAAACAATCTAAAAATTGCCTAGTGTAATATTGCAATTGGAATACTATACTAACAGCAAAAATATTAGTGAATTGAGATTAGTTTGGTTATCCTGTGTTATGTTTGATGTACAAGACATTATTATTGAACAAGTTATACTCGCCTACATTTTATTCATTATTTATTATTTTACCTGTTATGGCAAAAACTGAATTCTGATACTTGCTGCCCACAGATCTAGTTGTATTAACATACTTTAATTGTTAAATCAATCCATAAATTAGTTAAGGAACACATGATCAAGTTAAAATGTCAAAATATGTTATTAAATTACATACTTTTCCATTTGATCCAAATAGAGAACGCTCTGAAAGCTCTCACACCAGCATCTACAAAGCAGGCTGTGGAACGTGCAGTTGGAGTCTGTAAAAAGGTGGTCGGTGCCTTCTCCAACTCATGGAAGAGAAAACGTGACTTGGCCAAGGCACAAGCAGTGCTGGGCTTGCCTCCCCATCAGCTCATCACTGAAACCCCTACAAGATGGGACTCTCGGCAGCAGATGATAGAGAGGTTCCTTGAACAGGAGAAAGCTCTTTCACAGGTCCTCCTTGCAGACAAGAAGGTGAGACATGGACATTGGACATTACACACTGATGCTTTTCATTGTGGATTCTGATTTGTTTGTAGCCTAGATTCACCTCATGATAGTAACCCATTTTCTTTGCTTGCTATCTGACTTAGGCAAGACACCTGGTGCCAAGCTAGCAAGACATGGTGCTGCTAGAGTCCTTAAACACAGCACTGGGTCCACTGTTCGAGTTTATTGATGCTTTGTCAGGGGAGAAGTATGTCAGCGTGTCTTTTCTGAAGCCGGTACTGCACCTCTTTAACAACGAAATCCTCAGCCAGCAGGATGGGGATACAGAGCTCACAAAAGCAATAAAAGTGGGCATTCTCAAGTACTTTAATGAAAAGTATGATGACCATACCACCAACAACCTTCTGGACATGGCGACACTTGTTGACCCACGGTTTAAGACAGCCTACATGAAGGAAGAGAGGGTGGAGTTCATAAAAATGAGAGCTGCAGCAGAGCTGGTGGACATGGCGGCACCTGAAAGTGCACAAACAGAAGCAGCCTCCATTTCATCCCCAGCTGCTGAAGATAATCCAGAGCTTCCCTGTCCCCATCCCACAAAGAAGAGTTTGGGTAGCTACTTCAAAAAGGCAGGTCAAGGTACCACCCACTCCCAGCCAAGCAGAGCATCCATTGAACTGGAGCTCTCCATGTATCTTCAGGCACCTGGGCCTGACTCGGAGACCGACCCTCTGGAATGGTGGAGGCAGCATGAGTTGAGTTTCCCATCGGTGGCCAGGCTCGCCAAGAAGTACTTATGCATTCCCGCTACTAGTTCTTCATCTGAAAGGGCCTTCAGTGCGAGTGGGAACATCATCACACAAAGGTCATGTCTTAAGCCAAACACAGTTGACCAACTTGTCTTCCTCGCACTCAACCTATAAATTTGAAAGAGACATTTTTTCTACTTTTACAAAGTAGCCTTTTATGTTTGCGCTTTTATTCATGACTAATGCCTTAAACAGTGTTATGTTCAACTCTGATATTTACTTTTGATACTTTATTTTGGTTTGCAAACTTTGCACTACAAGGTTGAAAAATGTTTTGTGTTTATTTTTTATAATTGAGTGCTTTTCTGCTCAGAAACTTGAAATGGTTGTGTACTTTAATTTTTTTTTTTTAAATAAAGTTTATTTTGATAATACTATTTAAATAACTATGATGTGGATAAAAAAAAATGTGAAGGCTACTGTAGCTCTACCTCCACCACATCTGTTGTCAGTTGATACATTTATATTGCTAAACTAAAATGTATTTTTCTCATTTGTGACAGTTCAGTTAAATGTCACTTCAAAATAAAGCTGCAAAAAAAAGTATGCAATGGTATTTTTGTCAAACTTTTCAGAGAATAACTGAAAACGTACTTTATTGTGGGTGGTATATCGCGATATATATCGTTATTGTGATATAAAATAATCCATATCGTGATATATGATTTTTCCATATCGCCCAGCACTACCGTGTGGCATTTGCCAAGGCCCACAGCCTGCTAAAAGGATGGACGCTGGAAAAGTGGCAGAAGGTGGATTTTTCAGATTAATCTTCTGTTGAATTACACCACAGTCACCGCAAATATTGCAGGAGACCTACTGGAACCCGCATGGAGCCGAGATTTACCCAGAAAACAGTGAAGTTTGGTGGAGGCAAAATCATGGTCTGGGGTTACATCCAGTATGGGGGTATGCGAGGGATCTGCAGGGTGGAAGGCAACATCAATAGTCTAAAATACCAAGAAATCTTAGCTACCTCTTATATTCCCAACCATAAAAAAGGACAAATTCTGCAGCAGGATGTTGCTCCATCGCATACTTCCATCTCCACATCAAAGTTCCTTAAAACGAAGAAGATCAAGATGCTCCTGGATTGGCCAGCCCATTCACCAGACATGAACATCACTGAGCATATGTGGGGTAGGATGAAAGAGGAAGCATGGAAGACGAAACCAAAGAATATTGATGAACTCTGGGAGGCATGCAAGTTTCTTTGCTATTCCTGATGACTTCATCAATAAATTGTATGAATCCTTGCCAAACCGCATGGAAGCTGTCCTTCAAGCTCATGGAAGTCATACAAGATATTAAATTTGGATCTCACAGCGCCACTACTTAATTTGCTGACATTTTTGGATTTACAGTAAAGTTGTTCATTTTCTGTATAGGTGACAAAACTTTTGTCTTGCCCAAATTTGACCTTTCTGTCTTGATTCAATGATAAATCTTTTTTCAGTGAAACTAATTTATTTCAGTGCATTAAACATCATTTGGGAGGGTTTTAGCTTTTCATATGAGCTATTTCTAACACCCGTTGATTAATTAAAAGTCAGGTTAATAGCAGGAGTTTCTACAAAATAGAGAAGCGACAAGACTTTTGTCAGGGACTGTACAGTATGTATTCCACAAGTACTCTGTCCATTTCCACAATTTGAAAAGTTGTAACAGGATTAATCAAATCAATGATTTTCCTTATTATCCAGAGACTGTGAATAGGATGTACAAAAAGGATAATCCTTATTAAATATGAAGAGTCAGGCTGCCAGACCTAAATTCAAAAAGTATATAATTATTTGACTATATTGCCTTGTCGAATGGTTGAGCCACAGATGAAACACAACAATTATAAACATCCCATCCTAATAACAGGTTTAATGAAATATATTTCCAAAAACAAAAGTAAAAAAACACACATACACACAAGCAAGGGTTTGATTCAACATGAATAACCTACGGCAGAGGGACAAGGTTCTGAAGAAGTTTCCTTACAGCAGTCATGTGAAAAAAAAATGGCATAGGTAATCAGTCATTATCACATGCAAGTCATTTAAACATCACTGAATTGTTCACTGTGTATAAAGTATACATTAACAGATATTACTAAACCCCTGAAAGATGTGCGATGCAGTAACCTTGTATGGGTGTTATGAGCTACTTATGCTGAATTTTCAGTAGCACCTACAGCAATCAAGAAACACATTTCCAGTCACCAGATAGTTCAAGGATAGTAAACCATAGAATTTCAAACAGCAGAAGGCAGCAACTATTTTACTTAGCTGTGTTAAATGTCTGCATGATATTCGAAGGATCAATACAGATGCTTTTAATAACAAGCATTCTCATGCAGAGATAGCAAGTAACTTTGCATTCTGCAAACATAAAAGGCCCACTTTTAATGAATATTTCAAAAACAAAACATTGACAGCTAATCAATAAACATGTCATGTTTGATATTCCACAATAATTCTCTACTTATATTGTTTATTTTATTCTAAAATTTAAACTTCTGTAAGATCTTGATGTACATAATGAACACATATGTATATACTGTAAATTAAAACTAGCAGTTTTGTGTATCAAAGAACATAACATTAGAAAACTTTAAAGTTAAAAAAGTAAATACCGTTTAAAAAGTCAATCTTAGTTTAAATTGAAATTAAAGCCATGGAATGCTGGTCACAAAAGTCAGCGATGGAGTTGGAATATTCATAAATTCACACTTGTGAATTTCTCATGAGATCTTTTCAACAAAAGTTACCAGACCAAACTGACTAAACTATGAGTTAAGCCATTTTCACACATTATAAACATTCATTGTCTTCCAGGATTGTCAACAAAAAAAGTAACCCTTGCACCTTTTTAATTTAATCAGCTTCCATCACAACACAACCTGATTCCAAGTTATGCTCTTTTATATGAACTAGCTTAATTTACATTCTTGTGTGTTCACCACTACTAAACATATAAATAAAAATATAAAATTAGCTGGGGTTTGCAAAAAACACAAAAAAAAATACAAAACTAAATACTAAATAATTCAAGTCCTTTAATAAAGTTTCATTACTAAAAAAAAAAAAAACATTAACAACCAAGAACTGTATCAAACAGTCTAAACTTTAAATAGGCTATCAATGATTACAATGTTCTCTTGTACAGAATACATAAAATATAATTCACTATGCCATAAGATACAATTGTGACAATTAAGCAAAAACAGATTTATAGATTATCTAATAATGTTTAAATCCTTTTCCACCTTTCTCCCAAATGCCCGGTTTTCACAAGAAATGTATCCTGGCAGTTTTTCATATACAGTATTTTTTCAGTTTAGCACAAAAACTACATTGTAAAATAGCATCTCCTGATATTGTTATGGATTTAAAACTACTCACACCAAAAGCCAAGGTGGAAAGTTTGCATATCAAAAACTAATGTCTCACATGTATATGTTACTTTACCAAGCATGCACCAAGAGACAGACACTCTTAAATGGCAATATGTACTAAATATCGATATCAAAAGCAAATTTGGAAGTATGGAAAAATGGTGTTGATGTACTCCTGTTATTAACCCTTCCATAAGTATCATTTAGGTGTCAAGCTGAAATACAAGCATTCAAATAATTGTTATCTATACTAATAAAAGGCAAAGCCCTCACTCACTCACTCACTCACTCACTCATCACTAATTCTCCAACTTCCCGTGTGGGTGTAAGGCTGAAATTTGGCAGGTTCATTCCTTACAGCTTCCTTACAAAAGTTGGGCAGGTTTCATTTCGAAATTCTACGCGTAATGGTCATAACTGGAAGCAGTTTTTCTCCATTTACTGTAATGGAGATGAGCTTCAACGCCGTGGGGGCGGAGTTTCGTGTGACATCATCACGCCTCACATGTAATCACGCAGTACATAGAAAATCAGGAAGACCTCCAAAAAGCGCTGAAGAAAACATGCATTATATAATTGAGAAGGCAGCGAAACAATAAGAAGCGAGCGAGTGACATATACAACCATATTGATGAGTTCTGCTACTTCGGAAACAAAGCACGATGTAAACCTACACTTTACATTAAGTTCATAGACAGGCTGCCGCTGGCGTTTGTAATTTAGTGCCTGCCCATATAAGGCCGTCCGTCAGCGGCAATCCAATAGCAAACTCCCACTAAATATTCACGGGTTAAGGACTGTGCTTATGCAGAGGAAGATGAGATGGTCAGCGTGGTGTTTGGCACAAACTCTCGCAGAAAGTTTTAAGTGCCAGGACTAAGGTAACATTAAATACAGCCATGGACATAGCATGAGATGGCACCAGCACAACTGGGGAACTTCGATGCATGTACACCGAGGCTCACGGAACTGACGAGTGCACAGATAAAAGCAACAGTTCCAAAGAGCTGAACAAAACCGAATTACACAATTGAAAAGG
The DNA here is from genome assembly GCF_016835505.1 of Polypterus senegalus. Lineage (NCBI taxonomy): Eukaryota > Metazoa > Chordata > Cladistia > Polypteriformes > Polypteridae > Polypterus > Polypterus senegalus. The sequence goes on from NC_053160.1 coordinate 135,416,358, forward strand.
CAGCAAAAAATATGAAGCGCCTGATACATACAAGCATATTCATAAATGCAGCTACTGTGGAAACAAAGCACACGGTGGAAAAAGTCAATGTCCCGCTAAAGGAAGACAGTGTAAAAAACCCGTGCATGCAGTGTGTCAGGTCTCAGATAAAGAAGAAGACGAGCTGTTTATTGATGCAGTAAGAAACGAATCGATGAATGAAACCTGTCATCTTTACAACGATTGACAAACACGGAATGTAACTTGAACACAACACATCCTACAAATACGAACCTGATTGAAAGAAATAATGATAATCAAATCCTTGATGACAGCAACACTCAGTAACACTCACAAAACAAATACTGTATATTGACAGTCATGTTACGTTATTTTTAAAATGTTCCCTTTTCTTTTTCTAGCTTTTTAACACACTACTTCTCCGCTGCGATACATATATATATATATATATATATATCCCGATCTACATACTAGAATAATGGATACTTTATTCGCCATCAATGATTGTTTTGGTAAAGCCATACTCAGTGTATTCATTAGATGAACGGTAAAAAAGTAAGAACGAGGGAGGATGACTTATTGAGGCATGCAGGCTGTAGTGCGCGCCAACTCTATCTGAATTGCGCGATCACATTTGAAAAATATATCTTTTCAAGTTCTATTTAGTCCATATGTGTCAAACTCAAGGCCGCGGGCCACATCCGGCCCGGCGGGTAATTATATCCAGCCCGCGAGATCATTTTATATACTGTATTATTGTTATTAATGGCCCGGGATATGAAGCGCTGGTAACACAATAAACTACAGATCCCATAATGCAGCGCTTCAGCTGCCTTGCCAACACTTACGCGTTAATAAAGTCTAGCTTATGATGCTGCAAGTTATTGCGAAGCTAGCTCACACGATGCTGAAGAGAAAAGTTGATTCTGAAAATAGAGCCTTTAAAAACCGATGGGAGGCTGAGTATATGTTTACTGAACCCGTGTGTCTCATTTGTGGAGCTAATGTGGCTGTAATTACAGAATTTAATCTAAGACGGCACTATGAGACAAAACATCAGGGAGTTCTGTGTTGTGGAGATTCTCAGGATGGATTGCAGGTGCTCATCAGTGAGGCTGAAAGACCTGAATGCAATGCAGAAGATACAGAAAGCAGAAGAATTAAATAAGAATCTGACACTTCAGCGGACGTTTTTACCCGTGCACAATCACAAAGTGATTTCAAGTGAAGTTGCTTTTATGGGAGACACAAATGCACCAGTGCAACTTTCCATGTTGCCAAGTAATGTTAAACCAAGTCGTCACTACGGTGTTCCCAAACACGCACTTTGCTGATAAACCGGCGCACTGAGTTTGCACGGCGCTTTGGTGACTTTGAAGAACAAAAAGTCCGTCTATGCGGCTCGAACCTTGTGCATGTTTGGTAGCACATATCTGTGTGAGAAGCTCTTCTCAGTGATAAAGAATAACAAAACAGCACACAGGAGTCGCCTCACTGATGAGCACCTGCAATCCATCCTGAGAATCTCCACAACACAGAACCTCACACCAAACAGAAACGAACCTGTTGCCAAAAAAAGATGCCAGGCGTCCAGCTCTAAAATGACATATGAGCAAAGACAACTGAATGATTTGATTTGTTATTGCTGAAAGGAACACATTTTATTTATATTTCCAGGTTTTGTTATGCAGCATGTTCATATTTGAATTTGTATAATTTTGAAAGGATATATTTTTATGGAGAGCAAAATCTTTTGGGATATTTAAAATCTAAGTTTATTTTTATATAAATTTACATAAGAGTAAAGAAATTTGAATGTTTGTTCTTTTAAGTTATTTAAGGTTTGAGTTGATTTATTCACGAATAATATTCCTGTCTGTTTTTACCATTCCTACCAAAGATATTTCTGTCGACTAAATAAAAATTCCTTCTATTTAAAATTTAAATAGAACTTGAACAAATACGATAGTTCATAATATCCACGCAGACTTGCACATAAGAGCGGAGTTATCCGTTTTAACAAGCAGCGTATTGCACTGATCTGAAATAGCTGTGTGTGTATATATGTAGATATGTATGTATATGTATATATGTATATATATATATATATATATATATATATATATATATGTGTGTGTGTGTATGTATATGTATGTGTATATATGTAGATATATATATGTATATATGTATAGATATGTATATATATATATGTATATATGTATAGATATGTATATATATATATTTATATATATATATATATATATATATATATATATGACAGCAACACTCATCACTCACAACAGTGACAAAACAATTACATTGACAATCATGTTACGTTATTTTCAAAATGTTTCCTTTTCTTTTTCATTGCTTCTTCAACACACTACTTCTCCGCTGCGAAGCGCGGGTATTTTGCTAGTTTTTCAATAAATTTGACAATGAGATTAAAGCAATTATGAATTATGCATTTGAACTTTAAACAACCCATTTCTACCAAAACACCAGCAAATAATGAAAAACTTCAAGTGACAATAACGCAAGAAACTTAAGCATATTTTGCATATAAGTCAGTCTGATTGGAATGTGGTTGTAGAATGCATTAGCAAGAATTTTTAATTAATTCAAATATTTAAAATATATTGCCCATTGGGCATCACTGAACCGAGCTTCATGCATTAAATATTCCAAAAAAACAATTGGCAGTGAAATTCATTAGTTTAATTTTTAAAACCACAAAACTAAAACTAACATACTAAAAGCATCAATATATCTAAGACTGTAGTTTAATGTACGTCCTACAAGAAATATGTATTTCTTTAACAACTGTATAAATACTTTAGTAATAAAGACCCTTTAGTATACATAATACTTATAAAGTAATCGGCATATAGTAAATAAAGGCACAATGAGCTTGAACTGCCCCATAAAAGTTTCCTTAGCACACAGCCAATGGATGTTTATGTGAAGGGCGTTTGTCTTATTTCATGAAGTTCACAACTTTTGCGCCCACTTCGTGATTTTCAAAGACCTAAAAATTAATCACATAAAAATATTCACCTTGTAAACTGATTTTGGAGTTGATTTTGATTTGATACACGGATGGTCTCAAAAACACACTTTATTTTACTTGCATTAATTTTCCTAACAAATCAAAAGCATCCAGCTGCAGAGAGGAACTTTCAAGCCACTTGCCAATTTTGCATAGTTAGGCACAAGGGCAACACAGCCCGAGCACAGTCAAAAAGCAACCAATAACCGCTCTGTTTAATGTAGTGATGTTCATGCAGCAAAATTACAAATTGCAGTTCTCATATATTGGTGTACACTATAAGTCTTCCAGCCTTTAAAACAGTTAGCTTGGTTTAAAAAAAAAAAAAAACTGTAATGTGCAATGCCGACATCTATGCACTGTATATTACAACAGAGAGAGAGAATACTGCAACTTTATGAGCACAATGCAAAAACTACTGGATGTCACCTCTTTCTATAGAAACAGCCCACGAGTTGGGAGAAACCATTGGACATCATTAATAACTGAGCTTCTGTATCATCCTTCTCATAAAGCAGGCAATCATTCTCCACTTCCTCCTTGTTCATCAAGGCCATACCCATCTTTTTTTAAACACACATGCACTTGGATGAATTCTGCAGCATAGAGACAACATTTAATAGCACACTGATGAATGGAAAACTGACAATTTTCAAGAAACATGCAACTTTGAAAGGTAAAAATGTGAAAGGTGAAAAAGACCAATGGAATTTCTTATTTCAGGTTTCCAACCAAAATAAAATGTCTAAGTTTCAAAGATACACATCTTTCTAGCGAGATTTCAATTTTATTAACAGTCAAAGGAAAAACCAATTATTTAAAACTGAAATTATTTAAAAGTCCTGAAAAATATTTTTGAACATGTTCCCTTTATTAATTTTTAAAACTCTTTCGTGCCAGCTGTATATAATACAAACAATGGCAACCTTCAAATAGTTGCATTCAATTTAATTCATATACACTGCAAAACAGAAGAGTCTGCAAACAAAACAAATGCATCAAAAATATAAGACTATTAGCGCAACACTGTTTAGTTTTTCTAACAAACCATGAACATAGATATTTAATTGAGAAAGAGATTGCAAGGGCAAAACTGATAATTTCCCTCTTTGCTACCCCACTAGCAGTATTAATAGGTAGACCCAACATTCAAAGCAGTGGTGCTCACTACAAAAGATTCTAAATAATTAGCTAAACTATTTAAAACATACAAACATCATCCTCCGATGTTAAGCAGGGACTGATTAGTACATACAGTTCCATTTCAGTTTGTGCATTGACGGCAGCATTACAGCCCTATTCACCTGTACTGATTCTCCAAATAAAACAGTATTCACTACTCTGGTAAAGTGGATATATGTCCTGTTTTAGAGTTCAATTGGTAACGTTATACATAATCATATGTCAACCTATACGTTTTAACTTTTAAAAGTAATCTTACAAAACAATTAAGATAGTATGAAGAGGTTTTATCATGTGACATTATCGGTAAAGCTTTCTTTAGGTGGTTAGAAAGCAAGGACAGTCACAAAGCACTTTGCAAAGTATGCTTTAAAGTGTACTGCTCAAGAATCCATTCACATCTTCCATTTAAATCCTTTATTTCTTAATGTTACATCTCTTAATTGTGTCAGAGAGAATTCAGAGAAGCTGTTAAAATACAGGTACTATAAACAAAAGTAGCTCACTCAAAACAAAACGTTGAAAATCCGATAAACCCTGAGGTGCGAAATGAGAAACCCTGGTTTATGGTTGAGGTTGATATTCAGGTCATCATATCGTAACATAAGCTGTGAAGCAAGTGTGGCAACATGAATAAACTGACCCAAAATTCTCAAAAGAACTCGAACTAATAATAAATAGTTAAGTATCTATTTACGCACCATATTGCTGGAAGGCAGGACTCACAGTCCCGGCTGTCTCACCATACACCGCAAGTCGTATAACCAGCTGCACAGAGGACATAAAGACTTCTGTATTCGTGACACCTCCGATTCACAGGAAAAAAATAATATCATTATACATTGCACTCCATTTGTCCAACCACATAAGCATCTGACTTTCAAAAAGGTACAGAGATAAACCTTCCAATCATACAACCCAATCTCCACCACTTCACTGTTTTCAAGCGCTGTAGAGGTCATGCGAAGCCCCCCCCCGTGACTGTCTGCCCTGGTAGACGCCTGACTCAATATATTCACTCTTTTTCTCCTTCCTTCGTTCTCCTTTCATAACATCAATAACAAAGACAAAATACATGAACGTTTAAAATTTATATGTATTTCCTAAAATGATTATTTCTCAAGTTGGTAAGATGTTTGTTCCAAATGAGTCAGGCTTTAGTATAGCTAATCATGAATCGAGAAGACCTTTCCGCTATCCTGAGTGCTGATGTATAGAGGCTGGTAGTTACTTGGTTGTATGGTTTGTGTTTTTCCTTCGTTTATTATTTCTTTTGGTGTATCGGCATTTTTATGTTGTTGTGTTATAATTCAGTAACTGTAATAATGTACTCCACTAGAGACTTTTAAGGAGTTACTATATGGTAGTGTAGTATTTTACTTAGTTGTATTTAATGAAGATTTTAGACGATTTACGCTGTAGTGCATTTGGATCGAGCTGTGGTTGCAAGCATTGGGTGCTCATACTAGTGATTTCATAAGAAATGTTTCGGGCTCCTGCAACAGCTAAAATACATTTTGTAAGGTGGAGTCTAAGTGCTAATGTGCACGAAATGTTACACTCTGGCTCGCTGAAACAGTGTTATTTATTTATTTGGGAAAGATACTTAAGTCTCTTATTGCTTCGTTAAAGTGTGCTATTGTCGGCTTTCACTTGTCACAGGGCCGGTGGCGTGGGGAGGGGGCTTCAAAGGCTTTAAGCTCCTGATATGTTATGTAACTCCCCATCTTTATATGTGTATACATAATGTTTGATCTGCCTCATAGCCCCAATCACGACCTAGACTGCAGGAACTCCGGCTTCCTCGTTTATCGTAACAACACACGCTTCTGTATGCGTATGACATCTTGCCGGACGGTCGTCTGAAGTTTATGTAAAATTTAAAACACTGCGAGGGGAAGTAAGACGGCGACAAGCAGGCTAGGACCGTGATACTATAAATTTCAAGAAGCACCCCTGCCCAGCACAGTCAGTCAATCAGTTTTAAACTTAATCTCAGAGCTAATAATTCACTTAATGATCGAAGGAAAATATTTAAAATTTTAAACACATTTTATAGAAGGTGGTTAGCTCCAGTTAAACGATATCAAATTTTGCACACGTTTTTATGAACTAGTACGGAAAAATCGTTTAAATCAGTAGTGCACTTCCTGATTTATGATGTCAGAGGCTTAGATTAGATCTGATTGGTTTAATGAGAATGGGTATTCTGTAATATCCGTGTTCAGGACTAACAAAAAAACCCGCCAATATCAGATTATCTATCCCAGCACAAAGGACAGAGTTAGGATGCCAATCCTCCACAGGGCCCACATTAGTTAAGTCATTCGTGAATGTCTGTAAACCTTTTAAGGTGGTTGTTACTTTAGATATTGTAAAGATACATGATTCTCTACACTTTTAATGGATTTCCTAAGTAAAGACTTGACACATAAAATTGGATTTGAACTCAGGTTATTAGACTGTGATATTTAATAAATTGGATAATCTTGTTTGTAAAAGCATATTTAATGTTTTACAGTAAATAACCTGTGGCTAATCATTTAGCAGCAATATTTTAACACATTGAAAATCAATATTGAAAATGAGTGTGCTTGGTGTGTGGGTGTGTTTGTGTGTGTCCTGCGGGTTGGAAAATGGATGGATTGTTATATTAATGATTATGTTAGTTTTTACAAATATTTTTGAGTCCCCGGATTTAGGGGGTGGGGGCCATGGATAAAAATGTCTATCATTCCTAAACGGCTTGTAAGATTTTTAGTAAACCCCTTTAAGGTGAAAGTTGTACGATCACATAATGATTGTTTTATTTCAAACCATTGTGGTGGCGTACAAGGCCAAAATTTTAAAATTGTGTCACTGTCCAATACTTAATGAACTGTATATCAAATTGTCAGTCTCTGACATCTTCTTGTTTCCCACAACTCTACACCTCATGGTATGTGATATTTGAATATGTTGCATGAATAACCCTCTTAATGTCTTACCATAACATTTCAAAAGGATTCAGGAAAGTTTTCTGGCTTGGCCAATCCATGACATAAGACCTATGTTCCCACCAAGGTAGGTGCATGTGCAAACATACAAAATGTTTTATGCTTCAGCACACACAATTCTCCACTACCACATAAATAAACGAGTTAACAAATGTTTAGGATCACTGCTAGTTGAAACATCCACTTTGGTCTCAACTGCATCTTACAAACTGATAGCCTGCCATTCTTCCCAAGAATTCCTTAATAATCATCAGAATTCATGCTTCCCACAGAGATGTCAAGTTTCCAGGGGCAGAGTAAGACATACAGCCAACCCAGGGCCTACTTGTGAATGGATGTTTCAATTTTGGACACCTTTTCCCACAAAGCAGTTTTCCTGATGTGTTTAAGCTTTTTTATTTTTTGATCAAATGGGGCTTCTTCCTAAACCCTTGTATTGTCAATGTGATTCTTTTTGATTTATGCATCTCTTCTCCAGAGGCATCTGCGGATGTTTGGAAATGATGAAATGTTATGTTCTGATTACATGTACCTCTTTTTACTATTTCTGTAGGTGAAATTGTAGGAGGTCACACACTTCTCAGTAGGGTTGCTATTGTTTTAAATACTCTCCATTTGTATATTGCCTACCATTGAATATATGGAGTCCAAATCTTTTTGAAGTGCCTGTTCTGTCTTGTCCACATTGATGAGAATTCTCCGATTTTTCCACCATTCTGCTGCTGTTTCCTGAGTTTGAGGAATGATGCTAGCTTTTTAGAAGATAAACTGACCTGCCTTTTTGCAATTATTTATATTTGAACTGACCTGCCTTTCTGCAATTATTTATAATTGCTCCTCTTTAACACACCATTTCAGATCTTCAGTTTGATAAGTTAACTTGGTTAATTGGTCAGCATTATGTCTTTGACCCATACTGCATACTGCTGATACTGCATGACCTTAATGTAAGTCATAGAACAAGGGGTTCACTTATTTTTAACACCTGCACAGTTTCTTTATTTTTTGTGTATTTTGCCTTATCCAAAGCACTGTCAAAATGATTAATATTTATACTTAATTTAAATTAGGAAGTGATACATTTTGATTAAGTACATATTTTGAGATTAAATGACAATCTCAAATTACTCAGTAGTTTCACAGATTTTCAATTATGACTGTGTAATTTTTTAATTTTTAAGTAGCTTTGAATTAAAATTTTTGATCAATAATAAATGTAAACTGAACAAAATAATCAATAGATTTAAAAAGTCAAAATGTATTTACTTTATAATATTAAAACTGATTTTTGTACTTGCTGTCCTTTAATAAACTAACAGGACTAAAGGCAAGACTACCTTTCTTACCTAAAACATATATTTTGCTGCAGTCATATCCATAGTGAATTAAAAAAAAATGTCTTAAAATATGATTGAAAAGTTAAATATCACAACACTGGACACACTGGCCATTTTTAAAATGCTAATTATTTGTCTCAATTACCTTTATGCTGACCTGAATTTTTATTTTCCTTTTATTTGCATAATCCTTTCTGCCACACATGATATAGTACATACTCTTACTGCAATGTAGGCAAAGGCCTAATTAGAATTCCTGTGTGTTTATATTTAAAACTGTACAAAATACAAGAAATTCAAATAATGTTTAGGACACTATGTATTTAAACTAAAGAGTTAATTTCTTAGTTGCACAGTTCCACTAAGTGTGCAGAATTAGTGTAAGCCCACTCTAAATGTGTAATTTCAGTTTTCAAGTATACTTACAAGAAAGATTAAGCATTCATTTCACTGAATAAATATATAAATAAAAACAAACATGGTATTATTAATGATTTTTTGAGAATCTTGAAAGACATGTCCCATCTTTAACAAGACAAACCCCAATGTGGAAGTGATTATGAAAGTAAGTTTGTGTTGGGTAGTTAATAGAATTTGTTTCGAACACGGTGTGTAAAAAATAAGGCTTCCCATTCTACATTATGTTTTCATCTTGTTTTACTTTAGCTTTAAACATGCCAATTCAAAGAGTTTAATAAAAAGACAGTATCAAAAATGTATATTCTAGAAATACAGCTTCTATAACTTTGAAACAATTGCATAAATGTAATCTATAAAACTGTGCCTTGTTGGTACCAAAAGTAAATAAATGAAATCTTCAAATTCCGAGATTCATATGCAGACCAAAAGTAAATATGCATATTAAAATGTAAAATGAAAGTTAATTTGTTTCTATATTTTGTCAACCTGGGACGTTTCTCGGGAACATCAATGTGACTGGCCACTGCAAGACTTGGATGGAATAAAGGTAAAGCATTTTTCTTATGCAGATTAGGTCAGTTTAGAATCAGTTATGAAACTAGCTCCACATCCTTGGTGCATAGGGTGATACTAGAGTGTCTAATGAAACCACACCATAATTTACAGTATATGGTATTTTATACAAGAATTGTAAACAGTTTAAAGAAGAACTAGCTTTGTGTATACCTATGAAGGACACAATGAGTAGTAACATCACTCGGCATTAAATTTTCAAAAATGACTGTTGCATAATAGTCCGTACACAATTTTGATGTGATGAACATATCATCTGCGGTGGGCTGTCGCCCTGCCTGGGGTTTGTTTCCTGCCTTGTGCCCTGTGTTGGTTGGGATTGGCTCCAGCAGACCCCTGTGACCCTGTAGTTAGGATATAGCAGGTTGGATATTGGATGGATGAAAAGATCATTTGTTACCATAATTTATTGTAAAATATTAGAATTATTAAATTGTGCAACAGAACAACCAGTTTAAAATGAAATGCAGTTCAGTTGTCCTCACAAGGTCATTCAGAAGCAAGCATTTTACTACTGTACTTGAAGTAAGCATTTCTAAAGATAATACCACGAATGTATGACTAAAGCAGGTAGGTGGCACAAAGTAATAAAAGAGTGATAGAAGAAAAAAACACTGTATCACATTGGGGCAATCAGGAGTCGGGCAGCAAAATAAGGTCCAGTATGCAAAAATTGGATTAATCAATTCAGAAGTATGTGAATACGGGGTAAGAATTGGAATGACATGAAGTATTCTTTAAAAGAGACTATAAATCCCTTCTCAGCTTAGACAAGAAGTCAATTCCTATTTGACCTGTCAACTTTTCCATATCAAAACACCTATTAACCACACCTAGTCTCACCTCTCAATATTCTTCCATTGTATCTCACTACCCTTAAGTTTTTGTCTCACATTAGACTTGAAGACTGTCATGTGTCATTATAGCTTAGCTTCAAGGTTAATTCTTTGGTCAGAAGAGACTCTTAAAAAATTCTTGGTTTACCATAATAAGTAGTCTGTGGTGGACCCTAGTTTCACACTGCATGCTAGGCCTATTTAACATGTAAATGCCATGTTCTTCTAAATTCCAAGCAAATATACAGATGGGCTTGACCTGATGATTTTTAACATAAATGTAAATGATTTGGCTAAAGCAAAAAAATGAGTAAAATAGCAAACTAAACTTTATACGCCTCCATTATGTTATTTCAATTAAAAATAAAATGATAAATATATCATGTGGAAAAACCTAATGAATTCCCCCTAACCACCCTCAATGTGCTAAAGCCTGCAATAAATAGGTTAATGGGGCTGAGGTTCTTTAACCCTTCTGTATTAAAATTCTTATTTATTGAACTAGACAATACAAAGCAAAATAAATTTAATCTCAATAAGCCACATTCTTTCTCTCATTATTAACTCAAAGTTTCAACAGTAGCTTAAAAGACTTGTTGCAAAAATAATGCATTCTGTTTGCATACTGTGATAATCCACAAGTTTTTGACTAGTATTCCTCCCTTCTAGTTGTCATTTGCAAGATCACCAAGATAACTTCTAGATATTCTAAGAGGGAATGCTTGCAGCAGATCGTCTTCATTTACATGATTCATCTTGAAAGACAAATTTAAAGAGAAAAAAAAGTTTTCTTTTAACTTTACATCTGAAAGTCCCCAAGTACAAGTTGTAGTTTCATCCCCAAACTCCCACTCTAAATTGTTGACACTCTAGAAAAGGCCATTCTAAGTGAACCAGAAGACAGGTAATGTAGCATACCTCATATAACTATCTAATGATCATAAAAAAACACAGCTTTTCCAAATTACTATTTTAAATCACTGGAAACTGGGTGGTGGGAGAACCTTATACTGTAAGTTTCAATTTACTATGAAGGATTCTCCTAAAGATATACAAAAACATTTGCTTTTGAAGATTAAAGAAATATATATTGTGAATGAAAATGTTCGTCTAACTACATTATTTCTCATAATATTCACAGAGCTCCAGAAGCAGACCATGACATTTAAAAGTAATGTTGCCCATGGGCATAATTGAAGAAACTTAAAATCCTCTGGCATTCAGATTATTTTTGGAATGAAAGCTGCTTCTGCAGCAGTGCCCAGAAGTACATTTTCTCTACATTTGATAATGTGTAGATGTGATAAGCTCATTGATCAAAAACTAAAAGGCAAGTGCAGTGCTTCATGGGAACTCATGAGGAGGTTTACATCTTACTGTTCTGTGAAGGCTGTACATATTTGAGAAAATGGACACCAAAACGTTATCTTATGAACTTTATATAGAAAAGCAGTCATTCATAAGCTAACAGCAAATTCTTTGCTTAACCCTGTCACACACACACTCATAGTTTAACTGCCATTTCACCCAGATTGGCTGCTTCTCTCACATCAAAGGGGGTATTTGAGAGAAAAAAAAATGATGACAGGAAGACCTTCCCTAATATCAACCTCTTTTAGTCGCCTTTCATGACACACAAGAAGGACAGTGGCCTTATTGTAACCCCCAGTCACAGCAGCACATTGAAAGCACCTTAATTCTTCTACTGTAATTTTGCCAGACAGTCAGTATTGATGCCAGGACTGTCAGTGGTGTGGACTTTCCAGCTATCTACGTCAGTTGCATGTTCACATCAAAGGAGAGAACAGATCTTATTGTATAAAAGAACAATTTCAGTAAAAAATTATTTACTGTTACTGAAAGGTACATTGCTCACAGATCATCATGTTTTGCAGTGATGATCATAAACAGAGATAACAAACAGTAGTGTCATGAGATGGTAATTGTCTCGCCATTGATAATAATTGCAAGAAATATATAACAATAAAAAATGGTGTCCATTCATATTTTGGGATACCACAATCATAACTTGAAAAGCATGTCCAAATACACAAGGAGTGAGAAATGAAAAGAAAAATCCATACAAATCCATGCACCAATCCATGCACCTTAATTGTTTCATCTTGAAGTTTCTATGATCCCTGCTATTTAATATAAATGCATAAATATATAGTTACTACATACAGTAATTGCACAATACTTACTGGTTGCCTTGAGAGCTATACTCAGATTTTTTTTAAATTTACCATCTTGTATTTTACTTTTTACCATGTGTTTTGGTTTTGTTGTGGCACTGGGTTTCAATATACTGTAGCTATGTACTTTTTATTTCATAGTGGCTCCAGATATTCTTACCTCTTTTAGACAGTTGCCTTGTAAGATTTATCTTCTGTATTACCCCGGGGTGTCTAGCACTGGTAAATCTCGTATGTGTGCTCTGTGCATGCAGTAATTATGAATTATAATGCCAATTGCAAGCCATGCCTTCGCATTGAACATCAGTACTTAACCTCACAAATGTTCTTTTGGCTGAATGAGCACAAATTCCCACAGACATTCTCCAGAAGATCAAAGGCTGTTATAGCCACAAAGGGGGCCCAACTCCATATTACTACCCATGATTTTGGAATGTGATCTTCAACTAGGTCATGTAGGTGCATTGGTCAGGTGTCCACAAACTTTTCTGTATATTGTTTTTTTTTTTAAAAGTGCTGGGGATAACCATGAAAAATTAGATAAACATCAATCCATTCATCCTTATTCTAAAGCTGATAATCCAGAGCAAGGTCGCAGGGGAATTAATTAAAAATCTATTTAAAATTCTTATGACAATTGTGCAGTGTGTTTTTTAGCAGATTCTCAATTTGAAGAACATCATTTGACTTATTATGTCCTTTGTTTGCTTCTCTTCAGCCAGAAAGATGGCCAATTTGTAAATTCTATATAGGGTTGGGAAGTGCAGGTAATGATCAAGCATGTGATTTCCTTAAAAAAGGGCTGCAATGGGGCAAGTGAACAGGAAGTATGATTTATCCTCCCCTCCTATTTTACAAATTCTATATACCTTATCTATCCACATCTCTAACTGTCAGAGTTAGTAGCCATATGAGATGCAGAACTTAAACATTTATCAGGTAAGAACACTATTCTTATGCTAATGTTAGCACAAGTTGATACCTGATATTTTTTTATTAAGTAAAGTAACTTAAGTTACTTAAGTAACTCACAGTATAGTCATTCAAATTATATAGTAATACAGACACTAAGTGCCAAAAACAATTACATCAATGTAAAAATACAATCTTTTTCCCCATCATTATGTTAGAAATCATGGTCATTTCGGTAAAACCCATTGCTTAAGCTTTACATAAGTGCTAGGTTGTAAGACGAGCACTGATTTAAACAAGGATTCTCTTTATTATTTCTTGAATTCATTACAGGTTCTATCTTACTATACTGTATTTCATTTTTATAATCTGTAAATGAACTGAAGCATTGCTTCTTCAAATGCCTGTATTCTATAACAAATGGGTCTCATCTTTTGTAATACTATAAAGTTCTAATCAAATCAGAAAAGAGATGATCAAAGACTGAAATTTTATGTTTCATTGTGTACAAAGAGAAAGGAAATGGCCCCACCACTGTGGATTATTAGCTTGGAAACTATACTGATGTTGATTGATGCCTTGTTATCTGATCTTTAGTTAAAAAGCTATGAAAGTGTTCCTGTCATAAAAACAAGTTCTTTTAGTAAGGTTTAACTCAATCTTTGAAGTTGTATGTAATCACAGTTCTGCTTACAAAAGCTTTCTGTTTTATTTAACTTTTGAGAATCTGAAAACAGATATTTGTCTCCTTTATTAAAATAAAAAGTTATTCTTGTCTTTTTATGAATAAGAAGGATATAGTTACTGTATGTATTATGCATAATACCGCCTAAAAGTCTGAAGTAGTAGTAGAATTTAGCTTTTTTTTTTTTTCTTCTTTTCAACTTTAACATGTTCGGTTTAGAAATGTTACTCTTAATTTTCAATTTTTTTTTTACTTATATATTTTTGCTTTTGCTTCAGTAATCTACATAATTTGCGGTAGATCATTTTATTTAATGAGTGAAACAGAAAATGAATTACAGTAAATTCTGAAATCCTGTCAGTCATGTTAGAAGATCTAGTGAAAAGGAGTGGCTGACTGGTAAACCTTTGCCTCGCATAAGGGAATTACTAGGAGAGTATAGAGGAGCATAAATTCCTTCATGAAACCTCCATATGACACAAAGAAAATGAAAATGACTTGAGACACATATACAAGAAAGACAGCATGGCACACTGTGTGCAATATGTTGTGTTCTTCCAGTATGTCTGAAAGTCAGATGACCCATCAGATTCTAGCATTGTTAGATCTTTCCTTGGACACAGTGAGACCATAAAAACCTGGGACCAGTGCCATCAAGCGACTCAGATTTTTCCTAACTGGCTCAAAACTTTCAAACAAATTTGGCCCTCTGCAAATTTGGCCCTACTCTTAGGAAAAGGAGTAAAAGTATTTTATCAACTTTTCTAATTTAGGACACTACTCCTGAATTCACCAGGATTTAAGAGAGCTTCTGAGCTGTCCGAACTCAACAAAACAGCTTGGGATCCTGGTTGGCAACCCCCAGGCAATTCACCACTCCCCAAAAATGATCATCTACTTACCGCAACCAGATGTAATTTTGCATAAATAACTTTGGCATCCCCTTGGCCTGGTCCAACCATTCTGGTCTTTTAACAATGAGGATTATGTGAGCCAGATCACACTCGGAGAATCACGCTACATGGTCATAGTGCCATAACTGACACTCCCTCACAATGCAGGTAATGTGCCTCATTCTGGTCTCCATGAGCAACCACTCATTCAACTTAAAGTCAAACAAGCAGTACCCAAGGATTCTGTGAAGAGACACAGTACCAAAAGAGTCCATTCTTCGTCGCTGGGTAGCGTCCATGTCTCACAACCATATAGCAAGACAGGAAGTACCAAGACTCTAAAGACTTGGACCTTCATCCGTTTGAATAGATATCAGAAACACACACACCTCTTTCCAGCAACCTCAGTTTACTACCTATGCAATCTCAGTGAGATTGAGTGGTTCACAGCTAATTGGAGGATCATCCTCAAGAACTGTGGACCCAGAGATATCCAACATCCTAGCTGGAGGATCGGCTTTAAACAGCTGCTCAAAGTAGCCAGCCCAACGGGTCACAGCTGCAGTGTCATCTGTGAGGACTGTTCCATCAGCTGCCCTGATGTGGATTCTCTAAGGAACAGATTTGGATGTGCGTAATGCTCCAGTTCCTTTATATCTAGGACGTGGGTCACTAGACCATAGATACTGTGTCGCTTGCTCACAAATTCCTCTAACAAAGCCTCCTTATCTGCCCTCAGTATTGGAGTACCAAGTTTAATGATGCAGCTCAGGGTGCTGGAACCAGGATCCAGCGATCCGCATCCGCTGACGTTTTCCATAGTCAAGGAACATGGAGCCACTTTCACCACTCTTAGCTGGAAGTAAGAGTAAGATACTTCATAAATATGTCTAATAACCTATTCTGGGGTAGGACAATTTCTAATCCTACTCAGACTTTTAGTGCAATTTTTAGGAGTAATTCTGAGATGTCTAATAAATACAAACACTGGTTTCTGAGTTTATTGCAAAATCAGGGATAACTTGTTAAGGTAGTCAAATACGTAGGTTAGTGAGTAATCATACTCAGTGAACAGACAAGGGTGAAAGTCATTAGGCCAGGTGGCAGTTATTTTTTCATTTCTCCTTTTCTTGTGCACTTAGCAGTTTTCCTTTGTGTCACCATACCTTCTGTGTTTAAAGTAAGAAACATACATTTTCTAATACATTTTGGTATTATTCTGGCATCCTTTTGTGTTGCACAATTTATAGAGATAAAGTAGGAGTAACTGGCAATAAATATTACGAATGTGTTTTCTTTATGAAACTTTGGCAGAACTTTAGTTTAGGTATTGAAGATATACATCTAGTACTCATTTACTGTTTTGTAACAAGATAGTAACAAAGGCTTCTTTTGGTTTTAATACTTGCAAGCATCAAGTGTTTGTTCATGTCTGCAATATGGCCTACTAAAATAAATTCAATTTGAAATGGTCAAAGGCAGCTTAACTGAGAAGTTTCTCTTGATATTACATATCTGGGTTTTAGACATGTAAATCCATCATATTCATGATTAATTTTACAAGAATGTCAATATACCACAGTGCATAGCAGTGAATAACCTCTTTATGGATGCTTTGCAAATGTTAGTAACCTTTATATGAACAAAGGAGGCGTTTTTGCAGTACCTAAACTAAAATGTTACCAAAACTTTCGTGTACTTTGGATGATGTTTTGTATCACAAGATTTTTATGTTTTGAAAGCTTTGTTTATAGTTACAAAACTTTGTTTATATAAAAGTGATTTTTTTTTTGTCTGAGAAGGATTTTAATTTTTTCTGGTTACATTTTAAGTGCCTCCCATTACCATTTTTGAAGTCACTACAGGCAGATAATGGGTTGGTAGAGGTTCTTGAGTAGTTGCTGGAGACCTTCGTCCCTGACTTAAATCATAAGGACTCACTACAGATTATGATACAACACAGGAGCTACTTTGTCTGGGATATGGATTCAGTCTTTGAATAAGTGGTGGCTAAGTGTGCCTAGACAGTGTTGATTTCGGTACTCTTATTTTGACTCCTAGCTCTTTTGTCTTTACTTGATTTTACTCTTAATGGAATTTTGATGAATGACTTTGCCGTTCTTCTCTGACTATGATTTCAAAAACACCCCAACATAAAAAAAAAGCTCACAACCCTTGCAAATGTTTCCTTCTGTTTTTGATTCTGTTTTCAGCCTTTAGGAAAAGCATTTTCTTTTTTTTATTTTATTCCTAAAACAAACAAGTATCTCCTGTTTAGTTGCTTTAAACATCATAGCAGGTACTCTTAAACATTCAGTGCCATCCTCTCTGCAGAGCTGTTTGTTTGCATTGTGTTCTTGTAACTGGCATAAAACATTCCACTCTTATCTACTAGGAAAGGGTGCTGGTGTTGTTTTATATACATAGAGTGTATTTGTTTTGTTGGCAGTATTAATATTGTCTGTTTTAGAGCACAATTTTATTGAACATACTCCCTAAGATCTGGAAAGTTATAAAAACTGCCTAAAAGGTCATATATTTCAAAGAGTGTGATATCCAGCTTGTGTCCCTAATCACAAATACAGTACCTGCAGGTTTAGCACCACCAGCATCAGCACTGGTACTAAGTACTCAGTGATATAACTGAGTTCTCTACTGCCTTGTCTAAAGCCTTAAATTAGGTAAAGGTTAACAGAAGCAAAATTCTAAATTCAAGTCATCTTGTTCCTTGTAAGTTAAGTGGTTTTCAGGCAAAAGGCACTCGGCAAAACCACCTGCTGTTCTTCTGAAGGGTTATGTTATTTTGTGCAAATATAAGATCCACCATTTGACAGAGCATGAGCTAGAGGGTCGTACACGAACAGTACGAGTAGAAATAGGTGGAGAGGTCAAAGTGTTAGTGGGATTAGATTATGGGTTGGCATTTATTCCATTATTCATTATACTAATATTACTTGAGATCAGTAAAGAAGTACAGAAAGATCTTCCATGACGAGTGCTGTGAGCTGGTGGTCTTGTGTTGGGCCAAAATATATGAAATGAACTGGAAATTAGAGAGAATTAGAGAAGTAGAGGGATGCTCAAGAGGTGCTTGTGATGAAGGTAAGCACATGTGGAAAGGGAAGAATGGCATGGGTAAGGCACTATATAAATACAATTTATTATTATTATTGTTAAAAATGAAAAGATGAGACAGAAGAAGAAGAGTCCCATCATTAATTATAACCAGTGATTCAAAAAGACAAAGGTTTCGAGGCAAAAATTAGGCAGCGAATCAGGGTGACATAAAAGAATTAAAAATATGTAGCAGAATTCCCAGTGTAAAAAAAGAGAGTTGCTGAGATAAAATGAAAAATATAAAAGATGGTAGTACAACCAGCAATGTTGTACAGCAGAAACTTGGGGGGAAAGCTAGTAAGATGACTGAAAAAATTGAAGTTCAGGAGGATGGATGTGTAAGGTGAACAAAAT
This sequence comes from Polypterus senegalus, assembly GCF_016835505.1. Taxonomy (NCBI): domain Eukaryota; kingdom Metazoa; phylum Chordata; class Cladistia; order Polypteriformes; family Polypteridae; genus Polypterus; species Polypterus senegalus. The sequence continues at coordinate 135,434,907 of NC_053160.1, forward strand.
GGATTGAGCAGAAAATAGCTAAATTATGAGAAACTTCAAGGTGAAAAGGATATGATACAAGAAAATGCAGAGACAACTCCAGTGGGCCAGACATAAGTAAAACAATACTAAAGAGTATTATAAATGGAGTTGCCAGATGAAGGATGCAGAGGGAGAGAAAAAAGAAAGAGTTGTAGTACTGAAGGATGTGTAGGAAATTGGGTGGAATAAGGAGATGCCCAGAAATTGGAAGCAAGTAAAAGCATGACATGTCCCCATTGCGCAACAGACAGTAAGAAATAGAAAGATTTTACTTAAAAAAGTGGAAACCTGACTCTTATTTTAATGAAAAGTGTTTCATGGTAAATTTATATTCTAAAAGCAGTTTCCTTCAAGTATTGTATAGTACTATTGTATTTTGAAAATGCTTCACTGTTTTCTTAGTCTGTACATAAACACTTCTGTTTATCTGATTCACAAAAAAATGTGCACACATTTGCATATAATTATCCATAATAAATAATCACTTTAATGTTTTGTCTGCTTTTTTTTTACACTCTCACCTAAACTTGAGACGTAAATCAAACAATATGAGGGCAAATATTTGTGATTTTGATTTTGTGCCTGCACTTTTGTTTTATGAAATACTATAAAATATAGTCCTTGTATACAGTCAAAACTTAAAATAACATTATCCCACATGATGATCTCTTCCATACACCAATATTTTATGAGTAGTACAAAACAAAACACACATATAATTCTGTGGACTGATAAACACTCCACATTTGTTGGTTTAAAGTGACATGTTTTCCACTTTGGGCAGGGGGTGTTGTGCAAAGTTAATTCAGTTTTTGAATATACCTTGGTTTGTGAGTAACTTGGTTTACAAGTGTTTTGCAAGACAAGCTAAAATTTTTAATACATTTTGACTTGATAAACGAGCAACGTCTTGCAATACGAGTAGTATGTATATGCTTTGTCTGCTGAGCGTCATGTAATCACAACTGAGCTGATGGTTCTTCTCTCTCTCTCTCTCTCACTGCGGGATAGTGGGCAATCGTCTCCTATTCTCCGTCTGAGTCGGCTTGCCTCACTCATATAGTCAACATCCATACGAGTGTATACTGTTTACTACAGCATTGTGACTGTGTGTGTGTGTGCACGCGTGTATGCTGTGATGTGCGAGTCCCCGTCTTGCACCACCAGCTTTATTCAGCTTGAAACAGCAACAGCATGGTTATTTATTGTAGCGGGATCTGTCACTCTCCTGTACACAGACACAGCAGTCAGGCAGGGTCATGGCCAAGCAGTACTGTGCCCTGTGCATTTATAATGCTCCTTGTTACTTATATCACCCGTCGACGGCAGGCGCTTATAGCATGTCTGCGATCTTTTCGGATTCTCTTTTACGGCGAACTGCTACAGTGCTGGGAGACTGTGATTGCTTTGGGATGCTCTTCCGCATGTCGTCCCGTTGGGTGGAGTCCCACAAGAGTTTAGAAACTCACTCACACCAGCCATGATTCTTTTCAAAGGTAAAGTGCAGGTTAATTTGGTTTATGTATTTTTACTTTATATTTTGTGTTAATCATTTTTATATGAATAGTTTTGGGTTGTGAAACGAATCCTCTGAGTTTCCATTATTTCTTATGGAGAAATTCACTTTGATATATGAGTGAGTGCTTTGGACTGTGAGCACGTTTCCGGAACGAATTATGCTCGCAAACTGAGGTTCCACAGTATTAACAAAGTTTTTCCGTTTGTTGATAAAAAATGAAACAACACTCATGGGCAAATGTTCAAACAAATGGGAAATGAAAGAATAGAAATAGGAATGTGCGTAAAGAGCAAGAAAAGTTTGGATCAAGCTGCCTCGTATTGGTGCTGCTGAACTGCTTGCTATCTTTCTATGTTTAAAAAAAAAATTTGAATGATATGCTAAACCAAACTACCAATATTATGTGTTTCCATATACACCGCAAAACATAAACTAATGCAACAAAAGCCGTTGCTCATGGTGCACACAAAGGCATATACAAACGGATTCAATTAATGCTACACGGATGCCTGGGCTCTTTAGGCAGGAACCAAAGTAACTGGAAGAATGCAAATTGCCACAATAAGCATATCAGGCTGCCATGTTTTTGATTGAATCTTGTGATTATAAGGAACAGGCTCCTGAGTTCCGTACATCTGATTAATGTAAACAAACTCAACCACCATTGTTTAGCTTTTTTAAATTTTACATTTTATCCAGAAGCTTGAAAAGACCCATCCTTCTATCCATCCATTATCCTACCCGCTAAATCCTAACTACAGGGTCACGGGGGTCTGCTGGAGCCAATCCCAGCCAACACAGGAAACAAACCTCAAGCCAAGGCACCAACCCACTGCAGGGCACACACACACACACCAAGCACACACAAGGGACAACTGAGAATTGCCAATGCACCTAACCTGCATGTCTTTGGACTGTGGGAGGAAACCGGAATACCCGGAGGAAACCCATGCAGACATGGGGAGAACATGCAAACTCCACGCAGGGAGGACCCAGGAAGCAAACCCAGGTCTCCTAACTGCGAGGCAGCAGCGCTACCCACTGCGCCACCATGCCGCCCAATCCTTAAATCACCATTAACAAAAAATATGTATTAACAAACAAATTGAAGATTTTGCATTAGATGAGTGCGTAGCTGTAAAAACATAAAATTTTCAAATTACACTTGCTTTTTCTGTTATTTCAAGAATTCATAATGCAGCCTAATTATTTTAACTTTTATAATCACCTTCTCTCCAGACTGCTTGTAATCACTGCATTACTTTGGAAACTATATTTTTGCAAAGTACCATTGATTGGCTTGAAATTTTGTTTCTTGTGTTTCATTTTGGATTTTGTTCCCTTATTTCCTGCATTTTTTGAAATATTTTTGAGAAATCTTTTGTATTTCAAAAGTTTGTTATTTTTACAGTTTACTGACCTGCTTCATTTCTGTTAGGTTGCTTCTTTGTGTATTTTTTAGTCTCTTTGCTGCACTTGTGCTTAGCTAAAAGACAATACATAAGTATTGAGTAATAAATAATTTACTTTGTAATATTCCATTGTTTCTTATTTTGTCTTTAGCTGTCAGAACTGAACAATGCCCAAAATATTGCATGGTCATGTCTCAGTACTGTTTTTAATCCCTGCCAGGAATAAAAACAAATCACTATTCAAAGAAATCACAATGAATAACAAAATATGTTATAGTATAGTAATATTTTTGAGCATGTTTATTTCAGTACAGTAGGTAGGTTTCTAGGATTCTGACTGTGTCTCACTTTGCCTTTGACTTTCTCTCTGATAATGGACTATGGACTATGGACCTTCCAGGGGTTAGATTTTCTCCAGGGATGCTGCTGACTACAGATTATTTGTCTCTCGTCCATTGTCATCTGGCTACAGTTTAAGAGTCAATTAAAGGACAGATAGTTTTGGTTCCATTTATGTTAATCGGTTTCAAACTTCTTTGCTTTCCTGTCTGTTTATACAAATCTGTTTCTGCGGGAGTAGTCATTATGTATTTAGTAACCTGTAAAGTTTGTATTTGCATGTTACCTGAGAACTTGTCATGGTGCTCTGGGCCTGCACTCCATGAACAATGCTATATAAAAATAAATTGAATTGTATTGACCATTTAAATGGAATACATAGCATAACATAACATACCGTACCATGGCAGTTTGAACTACAGTAAAGAGCACAGCTAGGAGTAGAAGGACCACTTTTGCAATATTGGACCCCTAAAATTATATTTATTCAATTTCACAGAGTAAGAGAATCATGAAAGAAAATTTGTAAATGGTCAGCTGCACTGGGAACCTGTCACTAAAGAATAGGGAAGTTTCCTGAATCCCAATTCTTTCAATAGATTAGTTAATAGGATCCACAAAGTGGTAGTGCCATTTTATGCCTATTAGCACAATTTGCATATCACACATTGTAAATGTTTAAGAAAATAACTGAACTGAGTGCAATGATAGGGTTGAAGGCAGTGGATTTGCGGAACCTATGAGAATGGCACAGGTTCTGAGCATTGAAGATTAGTGACAGGCTTAACCGTTCTGGACAAAGGTCCCTGGATTATTTGATTTTATGGTGCTGTCCTTAGCCTGGACAGAGGTCAAGAATGTGACTGAAATATTACATTGGAACAGTACCAGCCACACAAAGATATAATTCCTACCTATAGCAGACAGAGCAAGGATGGAAGACGTCTTTCTAAGAATAAATGCAGCTTGGTCATTTTTCTTGCAACTGGTAAAAACTAAATTCACTACATTCTTAACTGGGCATATGAGGATTAAAATGTTTGGTTTAAATTCTACTAACATCATATTATTTCATTATAGTTTCTCCGATAGCAATAGTTTCTAAAATTAAGGTTTTCTCTTCAAACATGCTTAGTCATAGCAGATTCCTAATTAATGACGTCAAACTAGTTGGGAATATAAAGCATATTATATTTAAACACCCACCTTAACAAAAGAATTAAGTGTGTGTATGTCTGTCTTTCTGGTTACTATGTCTCTGTTATTCCAAAAAATTGTGCAGTACAAACATTTCAAGTAATACTAGCCAAACCGCGTATGCCGCATAATTATCAACGTCTCAAGTCTATCTGTGTGTGTGTCTCTCGCGCACGCCTGTGTGTGTGTGTGTGTCTCTTGCGCACGCCTGTATGTGTCTCTTACGTGCGCCTGTGTGTGTGCGTGTGTCTCTCACGCATGCCTATATGTATGTGTGTGTGTGTGTGTGTGCGTGTGTGTGTGTGTGTGTGTTTGTGTGTGTGTGTGTCTCTCGCGTGCCTGTGTGTGTGTCTTGATTAATGAAAACATTCTTGGCAAATGCTTTCGCTCTTGCTCGAATTGTTGGTGGACAGGGCTCTGTCGTGCATATCCCATGGTCTGTCTTGTGTGCCATGGTCAGTCGCTTAGTGAATTGTTAGTGGGCGGGGCTCTGTCTTGCGTGTGTCTTGCTTGCCATGACTTGCGTGCATCTCTTGCTTGTCATGGACTTAGTGAATTATATATATATAGATAATACATTTTATTTTTCATTCCAATAGATGATGCATCGCAAACATTAACACTGTTTTTATGAATCCCATACCAAATGGCTTATAACAGAGATATATGCATTGCATCGTCTACTGCAAACGTTAATGCTGAGGTCTAAGTTGATTACTTAGATTTCAACCAATCTTAGTTAGGTAGCACAGCTAGTTACTCATAAACTGATAAAAATGGCAGCAAGTATGATGTACAGTATGTCTCCAATTGGACCTAAAATGTAACTAAATTCAGATTGTTTTATTTAAATTATGCAATGCACACTCCTCATTTTATAAATGGATTTGACGACTGAAATCACAGAGCTATATTTCTCATTGCTGATCTCAGAAGGTTGTTCTTAGTTTCTCTCAGTATTGGTTACAAGCACATTTGCTTTCTTTGACTATATTTGTTAAAATTGCACAGTACTAAATGAATGTAGGTTTTTCTGTGACTAGAGACTTACAGTGTATATGAATGCATTTGTGTGTGTATGTATTTGTAATGTCTTGTCATCAACATACATGTATGTCTGAGCCATTAAGATCAAAGATCTTGCAAAGCCTATTCTTGAACACTTCACAAAGCCTTGATCATAGCCACTCTGTTCTCAACATTTGTGTTCTTTTACAGGGCTTCAAAGACAGTTTTCAAACAAGAAGCAAAGCCTGTTTCTACCCCAAGTTCATATATTACTCCATGTCTCCATGACTGTCTAATATTTTAATATTTCCCCTCATCTTGTCTAATGGAATATTTTCACACCTATTCTCTCACCTTTCACTCTTTTCTCCTTCCCTGATTGTGTTCCCTCCTTCACCTGCTATATGTGTCACCAACTCTTTCTTCTTCATCTACACACCTGTTGAAAGCTATACAACTGAAACAGTCTGTCTGCCTTCTTCCATTTTCTGCATGAAAATAAACTTTAACCTTTATTTCCTTTGCAGATGCACACTGATGCAGCCCTTCACTAACTTCATTTATTTTAATGTGGTATTTGAATGAGATTGAGTTCTTATTTTTATAAATCAAAATGCTGTCTATTCTACATTTCCTCATCTTACTTTCAAGATAATGGATTCTCAGAAAATAATGATTTTCTGTATTTGCATGGTAAGGTTTGCATAAAAAAAGAAACAATGTAAAAGTTTCTGTTAATATATTGACTACACTAAACAACCCTATTTAGGCAAAATTAACTGCTGTCTCAGTTCTATTAATTTGTTTATGTGACCTGAAGCATAAAATGATGTTGGCACAGCTTAAACACTGCAGGCAAAATAATCATAATTGACAGAATAATAGTGTCAAAAACATACAAAGAAACAAAATTGTTGAATGGGTTTTTAAAAATCCTTTCAGTAAAACCCAATACAGCATGAACATTTTATTTTATCAAAGGGGTAATATTCCTGAAAAGATTTTTTATAGGTTCACATAAGATTTTCCAAGTCCAGTACTCCTTTTTTCTGTGGTAAGCTCACAATTATTTTTCACTTATCAAAAAGTCAATCAACGACTGTGACAGGTATATACATTGTAATCCACTATATGCTTTATAATGCTATAATGCTACAGAAAGGTTTAGATACACAGACATATTTCAGAAGGTTTTATAGTGTGTTCCAACAGATATATAGTATAGTACATTGTTAAACACATGGCTGTAGTGTGATTTACAAGGATCGGTTTATTGGATAGGGCATAGATTCTTACCCATTTTACTATCCCATCCTCAGGCCCTGACAATGACTACGTGAAGTAAGAGGAGTGACACCATCACAGACCCTTCCTCTGTACGTACCTATGCTGGTCTCACACATTAAAATCTGAAAGAGAACAGTGACATCAGCCTTAGACAAACTGTGGATTAAGGCACATGAGTTCTACCCAAGTCAATGATCCTAAACATTTTTTACAGCCCAAATAATCTGCTGTTAAACATGGTTAGCCCCTGATACCCTGTTCCAATTTTTTTCTCCCAGAGATGTCAAACATGGCAGAGTTCTTGACAGAAGGGATTGGGAGATTAAACAGTCAATAAACAAGCCAAATTAACTGGAAAATCAGTGCTCTACAAACTAAAAAAAAAAACAAAACACTAAGCCTAAATTGTTATCAGAAAAAAAAGAAAAACAGTGAATTGCTAACAAGAACATCCAAAATGACAAAGAAACCAACTATAGAGAGTTTGGGTGTATCCACAGTCTTGAACAACCAGAAATTGCATGATCGTGACCTTTATATTGTCATAGTGGGAATGCCATGCATTTTCCAGTGGTTGATTCTATATGGTTCAAAGCATACATTGCTACATATCTTGTTCATAAGACTAAAATATTTTTTACACAAATAAAAGATGACAAAGTATTGAAGTCACTTTAAAATAGTAACTGAGGAGAGAATAGTAAAAAGATATTGTTTAAAGTCTGGAAATTTACATTCCAACCTTTCTTTAAAAGAAAAAACAAGATGGCAGTATGCCTTGACTATAGACATGTAAGACCCGGTTACTGTAATCAGCTCAGTTATGAGTGTGTAAAGTGCCCTGATAGCCACTGTACCACAATATACAATATAACTTTGCCAACAGATGGTTAAAGGTTTTCATACAATTTATTAGCATCCGAATTTTATTTGTGCTGTTGACACCACACATATTATGGTTTAATCCCTCATTGAGAAGCCTTTTATAACTATGTTTGTAAATAAGGATATCATTTGCTAAATATGCCAGGTGTCCGTGACAGCAAGATCATAATATGTAGCATTGTGTTTAAATGGCAAGGAACTACACAATATATAGCAATATAGGTGGTCTGGTAGAAATTGTTGAGTTTCATTATTAACATCTGCAACATACCTTTCATCACCCTTACCAGAAGTGAGCTACAATATGGACTTTGCATGTAAAAGAAATGTCATTGAGAAACATATTATTGCTTTAGTCTGTTTCTCTGAAGGTTTGTCTAGTGTATTCTCCTAAAAATGTGTTAAGATGATCATTGCAGCCTGGGTACTATACAACATTTCTCAGTTTGGCTCTAAATCACTTGAGGAAATTGATTTACAAGAACCCAGGGATGATCAATCCAACAATAATAAACTGGATGAGCTTGATCAGAAATTAGTGAGAAGACCATTAGTTAGTATGTGCAATATGTACAATTAAAACAGAAACTGCCTCAGTTCCAAGTCTTAAAATACACAATATCACAATTAGGTAATTAATTATTAATATAATTTAATAAATTTTTATTTCATCTGATTAACATTATTAATGTTATTATAATATGTTATATTTTTATTACTGATTAGTCAGGTGATACACTATTATTAATAAATTGCAAATTTGGTAATCTATATCTATAATTCACTATGGGCACGCAAAACACTGAGGGAACGCAAGACAGTGAGCGCAAGCAAGACAGAGCCCCGCCTGCCAACTCTAAGACCATGGGATAAGCTCAACAGAGCCCCGCCCGCCAACTTTAACCCTTCTACCGCGTCATGGTATACGCACGACAGAGCCACACATGCCAACTGTAACCGTCCTCCCGAGTCCAGCGTAGCTCTCGAGGCATGAAACAACTCACCAAACACAGCCTCAGTCGCTTTCGTCTGTGCAAAAGTCCACATGCACCTCTGAGCTACGTTGACTTTACACCACACGCAAGACAGAGCCACGATCGCCAACTCACCGAGCCCCGTCCGCCAACTCTAACTAAGGCCAAGCAAGACAGAGAGCACACGCAACACAGAGAGCTCCGCCCACCAACTCTAACACCAAGGGATACGCACGCATTTAGTGTATAAATGGATATAAATAATTGCATGTAAACGATACTTTTTAAAACGTTATTGATTTTTTATTAGAAAACCCGGTTTCCACGTCTACCTGTATTAGTTTAAATGGCACTTTTACCACTCGCAATAGGGCGGACGCGCTGACTTAGCGTGTTGACTGGACAACACAGTGAATACGGCGTCTATCTATATACAGTATGTCTATGTTTTCCATAGCCTGCTACAAGAAGGTACTCTCTCGACCATTGGCATTGGTTTCGCTCCTTGTTATTTCCATTATACTGCGATGGTGGTTTCCTAAGCCTTTGTTACACTGAATTCCTTTCTCACCGTTTTCCGTTGCTATTCTTACACCGCCGTATGCTAAGGCAGGCTTCGGCTAGTACACATTAATAAACTGAGTTATTGTCATAATAGAAAAATGATGAAACTGTAATTAATAAACCACCATTAGGTGTCTGTGTATACTGAATTCAATTTGATAAGTAAGAATTACACTATGTAACAAAAGTACCTGATAATCCAACAAAATCTTTAAGCTTATGTTATCGAATAGTGTGGTCAATACTGTCAAAAACTGTGCTTAAATATGACAGCATAACGCAGAATTTGCTTTATCAGACGATTTTAGAATGTCATTGACAGAGTGGGTCTGGTATTCTTACGTAATCCCTAGGAGACCAAGAATCAAGTGCAATTTTTTTTTTTTTTTTTACTTTGGCACGCTGGTCATATTTATTTCAGCTTTCAGTTAATAATTATGGAATACTATTTGTGCCAAAATGAAATAAATGCATTGATAATTATGAAATAAATAGTCACATGCAAAAGTACAGCTATATACACTCACCTAAAGGATTATTAGGAACACCATACTAATACGGTGTTTGACCCCCTTTCGCCTTCAGAACTGCCTTAATTCTACGTGGCATTGATTCAACAAGGTGCTGAAAGCATTCTTTAGAAATGTTGGCCCATATTGATAGGATAGCATCTTGCAGTTGATGGAGATTTGTGGGATGCACATCCAGGGCACGAAGCTCCCGTTCCACCACATCCCAAAGATGCTTTATTGGGTTGAGATCTGGTGACTGTGGGGGCCATTTTAGTACAGTGAACTCATTGTCATGTTCAAGAAACCAATTTGAAATGATTCGAGCTTTGTGACATGGTGCATTATCCTGCTGGAAGTAGCCATCAGAGGATGGGTACATGGTGGTCATGAAGGGATGGACATGGTCAGAAACAATGCTCAGGTAGCCTGTGGCATTTAAACGATGCCCAATTGGCACTAAGGGGCCTAAAGTGTGCCAAGAAAACATCCCCCACACCATTACACCACCACCACCAGCCTGCACAGTGATAACAAGGCATGATGGATCCATGTTCTCATTCTGTTTATGCCAAATTCTGACCCTACCATTTGAATGTCTCAACAGAAATCGAGACTCATCAGACCAGGCAACATTTTTCCAGTCCTCGACTATCCAATTTTGGTGAGCTTGTGCAAATTGTAGCCTCTTTTTCCTATTTGTAGTGGAAATGATTGGTACCCGGTGGGGTCTTCTGCTGTTGTAGCCCATCCGCCTCAAGGTTGTGCGTGTTGTGGCTTCACAAATGCTTTGCTGCATACCTCGGTTGGAACAAATGGTTATTTCAGTCAAAGTTGCTCTTCTATCAGCTTGAATCAGTCGGCCCATTCCCCTCTGACCTCTAGCATCAACAAGGCATTTTCGCCCACAGGACTGTCGCATACTGGATGTTTTTCCCTTTTCACACAATTCTTTGTAAACCCTAGAAATGGTTGTGCGTGAAAATCCCAGTAACTGAGCAGATTGTGAAATACTCAGACCAGCCCGTCTGGCACCAACAACCATGCCACACTCAAAATTGCTTAAATCACCTTTCTTTCCCATTCTGACATTCAGTTTGGAGTTCAGGAGATTGTCTTGACCAGGACCACACCCCTAAATGCATTGAAGCAACAATTGCATTAATGAGAAATTGAACAGGTGTTCCTAATAATCCTTTAGGGGAGTGTATATAAATGAGTCAATAAATGAAAAAAGCACATAATTAAATAAAAGTCATGTAATTATTATGAAATGCAATGTCATATTTTATAATCATTACAAGTTTTATTTCAGAATGCTTGTATTTTTAAACTGCGGTGGGCTGGCACCCTGCCCAGGGCTTATTTCCTGCCTTGCGCCCTGTGTTGGCTGGGATTGGCTCCAGCTGACCTTGTGACCCTGTAGTTAGGATATAGCGGGTTGGATAATGGATGGATGGATGTATTTTTTTAAAGGCCATTTTAATTTTATAATGCAACTTTTCAGAATGGCACATTTCCAAAGAACTACTTTCATAATGTTTTTGTCACTTGTGAGTCATGATCAACAGGCCGAACGTTTCCTAAATAATAAAGAATTCCCATAAATAATAACTTGGAACCCTTTTTCTTTAAATAATTGTCTAACAGACAAACTGAGTTACCTGTAAGTTTTCTCTTGGCTATTGATGTCTGGTAAATTGTTTTTGTTTTACTTCAGCCTTCTTCTACGCTCTGGGAGAGTTCTATAACAGCCATTTTTAGTCCTGTCATCTTTACTCAGACCTACCTGAGCTGGACTTCCTTTCTGGCACATCTAGTCATCTGTGTCAGGTGAATCATTTTTAGCTCTCATCTGTAAAGATATAAGAACAGGCTAGAAGACATCCTGAGTTCTTTACCCTCTTTTTAATGTTTCACCTTGTTCTCACACCACATTTTAGAGAAAGAGGTAATGGAAACTGTAACAGACTGAAACTTTTCAAACAGTTATGAAAGATGAGATTGAACTGAGGGGCTATTAATGTTCAAACACTTTATTAGGAAGTATTATAATTCAATTTAGTCTATAATTATAAAGTATGTTTGGGTCTAAATCTGGCTTCTCAAATAAAATCCCAATGCATCAGAAATTTTGTCTGTCAATAGATAGATAGATAGATAATAATAAAATACTGATTATATTAAGAATGTTTTTTTAATATGGTAATTTAATTTTTCACTATCTTTTGTCGGGACGGTACGGTGGCGCAGTGGTAGCACTGCTGTCTCGCAGTTAGGAGACCCGGGTTCACTGTGCTCTGGTTTCCTCCCACAGTCCAAAGACATGCAGGTTAGGAGCATTGGATATTCTAAATTGTCCCTAGTGTGTGCTTGGTATGTGTGTGTGTCCGCACCCTGCGGTGGCCCGTTGCGCTACCCAGGGTTTGCTTCCTGCCTTGCACCCTGTGTTGGCTGGGATTGGCTCCAGGAGAACCCCGTGACCCTGTAGTTAGGATATAGCAGGTTGGATAATGGATGGATGGTTAGACTATCTTTGTCGGAACTGATTCTACAAACATAGACTTGGCTTCATTTTAGAAATCAAACATAGAATTGCTAGATATATTGATTAAGTTGAGTGACAGGAATTGTACAGTTAGAGCACACAATGCTAAATTTCAGGGCTAAATTTTCAATATATAGTCTTGTACTGTGTAATTTACTATCAAAAAATCTTTTGCTGATGATATTAGGTGAAAGCCAGACGCAACATTTTAAAATGTAGATTATCTTTCTTATTTGCAAATTAGTCAAAGTTCTTAACAGTACACCAAGGTTGTTTCTGTTTTCATCTATTAATTTATACAAGTATGCCAGTTAAAAACTTTTTTATACTTTTATATATGAGACTATCAATCAATGTTGAAGTTTTTGGCTTTCAAATTTAAGACTCTACTTACTATTATTCAAACTGTTTTTAGATTAGATTAGATTGGATTAGACTAGATTAGATAAACTAATAGAACATATAATACAGCCAATCAATCAATAAGTAAAAAAATGAATAAAAATAAACTTAACAAGTACATTGGGTGAAAGAATTGAATTGTCTGATAGAAGTGAACAGCTAAGACCCTAGGAGGTGCTTCTTAGTGCACCACAGTAGAATGAGCCATTGGCTAAAATTGCCCCAAGAGAGCGCCTCCTGGAGGGGATGGAGGGGATTTTTTATGATGACATCCAAATTGCCACCGTCATCTTTTCCACAACAGCTTCCAGTGTGTCCGCTCTGTGATGGATCACACTTTCTGATAAGTTTTTTTTCTGCCATTATGGTTCTTTTATGCTAAAGTTGCTTCCCAAGGAGACCACAGCTTAGAACACCACACTGGCTACTATATGCTGCAGCTACATTTGTCTGGAGATTAGTTTCTGTATCTAATACCTGTTATATTTATTGGAAAGAGTAGGAGCAGTTCAAAACTAAATAGACAGTAATGTAAAATGATATTATTAATCAGATCTAATATGTGATTCTGATTGCGTGTTGAGTGTTTTTTTAGGTTTTTACACATTTATGTATATGAATATTAAGTGCTAAACTATGTCTAGTTTTTGTCAGTTTTCCACAATTTTGAATAGCGCAGTATAACCTCGTTCAAAATTCATGTTCCATAAAGTAAAAGGCGTAAACTTCTCTTTCAGAATTTTCATGTAAAGTATAGCATAATTTGTAAAGTGACTTTTTTTCACCAAAAAAATTTATTTTCAAAGTTATTATTATCGTCAACAGCATTTTATTACATTTCTAAGCAGTATGAAAGTATGATAGAATTTGTTAGAAGCAGCAAAAAACCATGATTAGCGAATGCATACATCAAATATGTTTAGTTTTACTGTTTTGAAGTAGTCAGTCAGTCATTTACCAGTCCACTATATCCTAATACAGGGTCACAGGAGCCAATCTCAGCCAGCACAGGGCGCAAGGCAGGAACAAATCCTGGTCAGGGCGCCAACCCACCGCAGGACACACACACACACCACGGACAATTTAGGATTGCCAATGCACCTAGCCTGCATGTCTTTGGACTATGGGAGGAAACCCACGCAGACACGGGGATAACATGCAAACTCCACGTAGGGAGGACCTGGGAAGCGAACCCGGTCTCCTTACAGAGAGGCAGCAGCACTACCACTGCGCCACTCATTTTGAAGTATAAAAAAAAAATTATTTCTTCCACTTCTGCTGTTTTCAAATAACTAACCATATACTAAACATGCTTTGTTGAAAACTCATGTTAAATACGTTTAACTGTCTTACTAACTAGCTAACCCAAAGAAAACAAATCCAAAAACAGAACCAAATAAACAGTACTTTAAAATAAGGAATGGGATGAAGCAACCAAATACAAATATAAAAAAAGCAAGGATACACAGGAGAAATGAAATAGTAACAAAATGTCAAAGCTTCCCTTTAAACAATACCCAGAGCAGTACCCCAGCTGCATGATGAGGTGGTCCATTGTACCTTGTCTCTTCATAAACTAGACATGCCAGGTGTCACGCATGGGCTTACAGGGGTCCCCTGACAAGCTTGAATGAGGTAAGCACTACCACTCTGGAGTGAAAAGGGGCCCTGTTGCTTACAGTATCCTCTCCTTTCTCCAAAGTCTAGAAAATGTCCTGGCTGTGATGTTTGGAGAAAGTCCTGCCCCTTCCACTCAATCCACTATATAAAGTAATGGTGCAGGAAGGTGGCAGCTGAATGCTGACCAGGATCTGTTAAGAGCTACAGAACTAAGAAGGAGGGAATCGCTGAGAGCACAGCTGGCTGATAGCTGAAACAGCAGTTGTGCATTTCACACCCGTTTGCCAATGCTGGGCGGTTTCCCAACATTTCCTGCTCCCGACTGCAGGGATGAGACTGGCTGCAATATAACAGATACAATCCAAATGATTGAGTTATTTTGCTTATCATGGAAGAACCTTAAAAACAACAGAAAAAAATATGTCTGAGGAAAACGAAAGAATGCACCTCAGACTTAAAAAAAAAAAAACTATTTAATTTATAGAAGTTAATGTCAAAGCAGCTTTGTGAAAGTATAAAACCAGTTTTGAACAACAGAATTATACTAGGTAGGTTTAAAAATTAAGATGTGTTCAGGTATATAATAAACTAATAACTAAAAATCTACAGAAGACATTTTTCATTACAGCTCTATGCAATGCTTTGGTTTGTATAGTATATAAAAAATGTTTGGCATGCACAAAGAAATGAGCACTCTAATGATACCAACAATTAATGACAATGACAGCAAAGCAGTATGAGATGGTTTCTTATTTACATTTATTATGATCAATCTGCTCTAGAGTAACATATGAGGCCTCTTATGAAGAATGACTAGATGAGTATTTCGGTTATCTTACTGGAGAAATACTTTTGGTAGGAAAACATACTGTAAAATCAATGACAAGCAGAGGCTCACACATAATTACTGGCCCCACATCTTATGACGGTAGGGGATACATGCATTAATAAACTAAAACTCCACATTTTTGTTGGAAAAAAGTCTATGGATTTAAAAGAAAATGATGCTATGATACTTATAGGAAAACTGTAACCCCTACCACAGCAAGTCAAAGCATTCTTTCTTTCTCTTTAATTCAACTGTGACTTACAAAAAGTGATCGCCTCGCAACTTTCGAAAGGTAATAGGCTTGGGATTTCCGATATCTGACTGAATAACAACCTTAACAAACAAACACCGATCTGTAAGCACTATTACAAGTGTAATAGTTCATAGCTGTTTTGTGTTCTTTTGCTAGTAGGAGGCTTATTTCTTTATATTTTGTAATTTAAAAATGTTTTGAATTTTGTGTCATGTTCCTGACCACAGGTGTCACCATTTTGTCCTAGGTTGTTCTTAATGATGATAGCCATTGCACTGGTGTCATTGTGATACAGATGTAGAATATGGCATTACACTGTATTCTTCCAAGTTTGTGGATAAATCTTGTTTAAGAAAACTTTTTTTGAATAGTCAGTTTAAAGAATCCTTTAGGAGTTAAATCATCTCATGTGTCCCCTTTTGACTTTTGGTTAACATTTTAGTTTTGGTTATTTAACTCTTTCAGGGCTGATGTCAACTTTTGTGAAAAGGAGGAGTTGACAATGGTAATCAACTGTAAACTGTGACAGAGCCAACCGTTACATTTTAGTTGGACTCTCGTTGCTAGAAAGAAAGTTAGATTCATTGGTTTGACGGAGATTCCCTGCGCTCTCGTGAGTAGCAAGGCGCACACAACGGCAAAAATGAGGTTCAAGCTTCAGCTGATCGGTCCCCAGCTAGTTGGGGTACTGACGATGTTCGTCAGGGAGGACTGACACTTAACAATGATAAGAGGTAGAAACCAGATTGTAATGCACTGCGGCCATGACGTGAAAACAGCTTGGCAGCAAGCCTGCCAAACATTCTTGACAAACTGGCAGCCACAGCATGCAGCAACAGATGTTTTATGTTGATTTCTGAGTTAAACCATTGTTTTTTGGAATAAATATTCAGCCCTCAAAGAGTTAATATTTCAGCACTCCTGGTTTCCAAATTTGGCCTATTTAAACGACTTTACCTTTCGTTTTGTCCTTTTGTCTCCTGGTCCAAACTGTGGCAGCACAGCTCTATCAGACAATCACTGGGTCATATTGAGATAAGTTAACATCCAACCTGACCTTTAGAAGAAGCTCTTAGTTATTATGTCCACCGACCCCCAAACACACACTCCTAGTGAGATTTGACTATGCACTAGCTAGTTTGACTGGTCTGTAACTGCAGTAGAAAGTCATAAAATACCATACAATACAGTGTTTAAAGTCTATGTTACATGACACAACTTTTACAGCCATTTTCAGAATTACAATGCATTTAATGTAGCAATGATGAGTAAGAAACAAGGGTGTTTTCAACATCACAAACAGAAAATAAGCTTGTCTGTCTGATGTTGCATCTTTGGCCTAATGTTCCACGTAATTCTGGCTTAATCTGTTAGATTATTGCAGGTTCAGCTAAATTCAGGTTTTCTGTTACAGAATTAGCCCGATTTCTGAAAATCAACTTTAACTGCATTTTACACCAATCCTGCTTTCCAGAAAATACCCCAATCTTGTATTTAAAATTGCCATGATTTGTTTTGAACCACCACCAGACCAAGATACCTCCAGATGGGAGGACCAGGGGAGCCAGCCTATCCAGAGAATTACCTCCTCCGGAGTGCTAGATGGTAGCCCCCCTGGGTTGTAGCGGTGTTTAGGGCTCCCACAGGGCTTCATAGGAGTTGGAGATTGGTGCAGCCCTGTTGGGATGTATGGGTGCCGCCAAGGGGTGCTGTAGCTGCTGCTGAGCCCTACAGAGCAACTCTTCTGCCACACCCAGAAGTGCTGCCGGAAACAGGTCATCAAGCACCTGGAGCACTTGTGAGTGCCAGCAGCCACTACTCAGGGAGCCAGAGTCGGGAGTAAGAGGACGATGCTTGCCTGGGGAGAGTGAAGGAGAAAAAGAAGATAAAAAGAAAGAAAAGAAGTCTATTGTGCTTTGGGACAGTGTGTTAGAGATGTGGGGAACGGGGAAGGCGTTTCACACAAGGGAAAAAAGATAAATCACGTGTGTTGTTATAACTGTGTCCTACACCTGTCTGTGTCAAAGGTTATCCAATAGATGGATCTCTAATTAGTCACTCAGATAATTTAGCTGACATTATGTTGACTAAAATGTAAAAGGCCTTTCACAATTCAGGCTCTTCACAAAATACCATCTCATTTATTTATAATGACTATAAACATTTATAAAGGTTTATAAAGGACCAGAATAGGCCAAAACTGGAAGAGCCACCACATTTAAAAATATTGTTTCATAAAACTTACATAAAAAATATTCAAATAGAGTAATTCAAAAGAACTAAACAAAAAAATTAGTTAACTGACAAAAATACATAATTCAAACCTCTAAGTCCAAATTTCAAATTTATAAGTTTCAAAGCAAACATTTTTAAAGGTCATTAAAAATAACCTTAAATGAGGAAAGAGCACACAATAAAGCCAAACAATACAGCAGCAAATATTAGCTAATGCCAGAGTAGTAACCAGTATGTGTCTCATCTGTGGTCCTAATGACTTTACCACCTGAAAGTTATTGTAATGAGACCCCACCCCTGCCAACAAAGAACACAATAAATGTTGGAAAGAAAAAAAATAAATTAATAAAATCTAATGAAGACAATTGTAATAGAGAGGGATAGAATGATAAACCCAAAGAAAAATGTGAAGAGCACAAGACACTGAAATAATCTTAACTCCAGGTTGCTCTTCAGCAGGTAAAGCAATGCAAACTGCTATAGACTACATCACAACTATGCAATCTTAGTAAGGGACCAGATGCAATTGATTGAATTTTGAAATTTAATTGGATTTTGCTCTGGATCACATTGATCTGGAACACCTCTTTAACACTAAAAACAAATATTGTTAGTGCTGACTTGCAGTAACTAAATCATTGACAGAAGAGTCAACTTAAGCCTAGATTTTGGAAACACTTGCTCTTAAAGCTATTTTAATTGTCCACAGAAGAAGGCAATTTGTACACATGATAGAATATAAATCTTGAAAAAAATGCTTTCACTGGAGATGTAGCATTCATCACTAAATCAATTTTATACAGAATGTCTATTCTGGGAATATGTTTGTGTTATAATAAACTGCTCAAAAACTAAAAGAACACTTTGAAAACACATCAGATCTCAATGGGAAAAATCATGCTGGATATCTATACTGATATGGACTGGGTAATGTGTTAGGAATGAAAGGATGTCACATCATATGATGGAAATGAAAATTATCATCTTACAGAGAGCTAAATTCAAAGCCACCCTGAAAATCAAAGTGAAAAAAAGAAGGGCAGGCTAGTCCATTTTACTGAAATTTCATTGCAGCAACTCAAAATCGTACTCAGTAGTTTGTATCGCCCCCACGTGCTTGTATGCATGCCTGACAATGTTGGGCATGCTCCTAATGGGATGATAGATGGTGGCCTGGGGGATCTCCTCCCAGATCTGGACCAGGGCATCATTGAGCTCCTGGAAAGTATGAGGTGCAACCTGGCAGCGTTGGATGGACCAAAACATAAAGTCCCAGAGGTTTTCTATTACATTTATGTCAGGTGAGTGTGGGGGCCAGTCAATGGTATCAATTCCTTCATCCTCCAGGAACTGCCAGTATACTCTCGCCACATGAGGCCTGCATTATTGTGCACCAAGAGGAAACCAGGACCCACTGCACCAACATAGGGTCTGACAGTGGCTCCAAGAATTTCATCCCGATACCTAATGGCAGCCCAGGTACCGTTGTCTAGCCTGTAGAGGTCTGTGCGTCCCTCCATGGATATGCCTCCCCAGACCATCACTGACCCACCACCAAAACGGTCATGCTGAACAATGTTACAGGCACCATACTGTTCTCCACGGCTTCTCCAGACCCTTTCAGGTCTGTCACATGTGCTCAGGGTGAACCTGCTCTCATCTGTGAAAAGCATAGGACACCAGTGGTGGACCTGCCAATTCTGGTATTCTATGGCAAATGCAGATAGAGCTCCATGGTGCCGGGCATTGAGCATAGGGCCCACTAGAGGATGTCTGGTTCTCAGGCCACCCTCATGAAGTCTGTTTCTGATTGTTTAATCAGAGACATTCACACCAGTGGCCTGCTGGAGGTCATTTTGTAGAGCTCTGGCAGTGCTCATCCTGTTCCTCCTTGCCCAAAGGAGTAGAGTCCGGTGCTGCTGATGGGTTAAGGTCCTTCTACAGCCATGTCCCGCTCTCCTAGAGTAAATGCCTGTCTCCTGTAATCTTCTCCATGCCCTTTGAGACTGTGCTGAGAGACACAGCAAACCTTCTGGCAATGGCACGTATTAATGTGCCATCCAGGAAAAGTTGGACTACCTGTGCAGTAGATAGAGAGATAGATAGATACTTTATTAATCCCAAGGGGAAATTCACATAATCCAGCAGCAGCATACTGATACAAAAAACAATATTAAATTAAAGAGTAATAAAAATGCAGGTAAAAACAGATAATAACTTTGAATAATGTTAACGTTTACCGAGGGTGGAATTGAAGAGTCGCATAGTGTGGGGGAGGAATGATCTCCTCAGTTTGTCAGTAGACCAAGACAGTGATAGCAGTCTGTCACTGAAGCTGCTCCTCTGCCTGCAGATGACACTGTTCAGTGGATGCAGTGGATTCTGCATGATTGACAGGAACCTGCTCAGCACCTGTCGCTCTGCCGCGAATGTCAACCTGTCCAGCTCTGTGCCTACAATAGAGCCTGCCTTCCTCACCAGTTTGACCAGGCGTGAGACATCCTCCTTCTTTATGCTGCCTCCCCAGCACACCACCGCGTAGAAGAGGGCACTCGCCACAACCGTCTGGTAGAACATCTGCAGCATCTTATTGCAGATGTTGAAGGACGCCAACCTTCTAAGGATGTATAGTCGGCTCTGACCTTTCTTACACAGAGCATCAGTATTGGCAGTCCAGTCCAATTTATCATCCAGCTGCACTCCCAGGTATTTATAGGTCTGTACCCTCTGCACACAGTCTCCTCTGATGATCACAGGGTCCATGTAGGGACTGGGCCTCCTAAAATCCACCGCCAGTTCCTTGGTCTTGCTGTTGTTCAGGTGTAAGTGGTTTGAGTCACACCGTTTAACAAAGTCCTTGATTTGCTTCCTATACTCCTCCTCCTGCCCACTCCTTATGCAGCCCACAATAGCAGTGTCGTCAGCGAACCTTTGCACGTGGCAGGACTCCGAGTTGTATTGGAAGTCTGATGTAATATTTTTAAATTTTTATATACATAAAAATAATCTGTAAAAATAGAGAATTGTAAGTTTCACTATTCTTTGAGCTTTCACGGTGATGAAATTTCACAGCTTGGTCTGACTACGTATCAATCCAAAGTTACTATAATTTTGAGTTGGAAGGTCTCTAAGAATGTAAAATAAGTACATTATGTATTACAGTTACAGTCAGTCATGTCATTGTCCAACCTATCCTAATTGAGGGTCACGGTGGTCTGCTGGAGCCAATCCCAGCCAGCACAGGGCGCAAGGCAGGAACAAACCCCCGGCAAGGTGCCAGCCCACCGCAGGGCACACGCACACCCACACACCAAGCACACACTAGGGGCAATTTAGGATCGATCATTATAAACTTTAGTTCAGTCTTTTCCTCTATCACTTCATTGACAAAGACCTTTTTTCAAAAAATGTATCTGGACACCAGTAGCACAAACTACATTTGGTATATTAAATAATTCCAATATTGTGAAATGTTGATGTTGCCCAGGTAGAAGGTAGATTCATATGTCTTTTACTTGAAAAATCTGATTCCTACAGACCACAATTATGACATGTGTATATGGGAACTCTTAGCAATAAAAATAATATTAGAAGAGTGGCATCATTGGGTTGAGGGAGCTGAGCATCTCCTTTAAACCTATAATGATCACAAGAATTCAGTATATTTAAAAGTAGCCAAAATATTTTACCCACCAAGCTTGATGGTTATTATTTTATGGTTACATGATTTTATTATTTCTTATCATTACAGATTGTAAAATTAGTAAGCCAGCGGTGGGCTGGTGCCCTGCCCGGGGTTTGTTTCCTGCCTTGTGCCCTGTGTTGGCTGGGATTGGCTCCAGCAGACCCCCATGACCCTGTAGTTAGGATATAGCGTGTTGGATAATGGGTGGATGGAAATTAGAAAGCACACACCCTCTCTAGATAGTATGATAACAGATGAGTCAGTTACTGAGCCAGAGCATATTCTACTATCTGATACATTATTGTTCACTCTCTGGTGTAACTTTTATTGAAAGCTCTAAAGATTTTTAATGGTCGTGGGGGCTCTATCTTCTCAACCTATTCCTGGTAAAACGACTGAAAATAAGCTTCATGTTCCCTTCCAGGTTAGGGGGATATTCTTCATTTTTTGTTTTGTCATTCAGGTATTACACAAAGTGCAGAGCTCATTAAAAGGTATTTTTGTTGGGAGAAAAGTTCTGCAAAATGTTAGACATTTTGTTTTGGGATGTAAAGTTTGTTTGCAAACCCAGGGTAGACCTATGGAACTTTTGCAAATCATTGCACCTTTTGTTCACCCTTGCTAGGAGTTCTCTTCAGATTTTAATACCAATGTGCAATCCTCTCAAGGTTATATTAAAATTTTAGTAATCGTTGTGCATGCCTTTCCTCCCCTTACAAAGTTGCCTACTTCCAAAGAATTGGTGGATATTTTTTATTAAATACATTTTTCAGGTACATGGATATCTGAAATTGGTTATTTTTGCTAAGGTTCCTCAATTTGTTTTCCAGTTTTGTTAATTTGTCTGTGCATTTTAATTGTAAAGTAAATTTACCATATGCTATCACCTAAGAAGCAATGAACAGGCCATGCAGCTTTGTCACAGCCTGAAGAAATTTAAGATGCACAGTGAATTCATTTCACACCAACTAGAGTGAAGTGTCTAGCAGAAATTACATGTAACATGCTTTTCAATACCGCCGTAAAGATATGACCACTCAAGTGCCTATTTGAGTTTTAACTACACCTTGTGGACATTCTATTAATTTCATCTTCTCTTCCCTGTCTTAGAGAGCTATCTAAGTAGACTGAGGAATATGTGAATGTTGGTTCATAGCCACTTGTCAACTGCATAAAGGTCTACCAAGCAATTTGCATATTGTAAATGGAGAATTGCTCAAGATTGCCAAGTAGGAGCAGAAGGTGTATCTTGCTATACAACACCTCTGCCTGAGGGTGGAAACTGGCTCCAAGGATCATAGGCTGTATATTATTATCAAGCGCACAGGTCAGTTTTTTTCCTGGAAAGTTTGATAGGTAGGCCTAGAGGTAATGCCATAGGAGGGGAATAATGTTATTATTTTTTGGGAGCGCAAATTTTAGTTTTGTACAACTTTAACTCAGGGAAAGGAATGGAAAAATACAAATAAAAACAGAAAACACTGATTTGTAAATAATAGTAAATGGTTTTTGACTTGAAAAAAATGTAATGTTCCATTATTTGACATTACAAATAATCAATGTTATTATTTTTCATAAATAAACACTCATTTTATTTTGATATATGCAACATATACTAACAAAACTTTAGACATTAAAGAATTTACAACTTTGTAATATTGCCTCTCTTTCTCACAACACTTAATAAATTTTAGGCTATGAAGACACAAATTTATTTATGTCAGGATTGTAAGAAGGCCAGTCAAATACTCACTCCCTCTTCCTATATAGTCATGCCTTTGTAATGCATGCAGAATGTAATTTTTGCATTGTCTTGCTAAAATATGCATACCTATCCATGAAAGAGATGTTGTTGTAAAGCGGTATATGTTACTTCAAAATCTCAATGTACTTTTCGGTATTGATGGTGTGCCTTCATAGAAGTGCAGGTTACCCTTGACCAGGGCACTGACACAACCCTATACCAATACAGACACTGACTTTTGGACTTGTAGCTGATAACAGTCTGGATAGTCCTTTTCTTCTGTGGTCTGGAAGACACAACATGCATTTCTTTCACAAAATCATACTAATCCTTGTCTTCACTTCCTGGTTATCACAAATAAAATAAGTCCTTTGGGATGAACTATTATCACCTGTCCATAACACTTTGAACTACAGGCTTTTAGGTCTGTAATCGTCTTTCTGCATTGGCCAGAATTATGCATGGGCTAACATTGGCTGTAGCTCAGGACCCTGAAATTAATCAAATTACATACAAAATAATATTTTGTTCTTTGTTTTTCAAGGAAATGTTCCTGATGCTAGGCTGACTGAACGAGTCCCCTTTAACCCATTTACCATTATCTCTGAGCTAACCCATTCACCATTACTTTTGCACATATGCCATCATCCATCAGTTTAGTCATCTTTAGTGAACAAGAGCTACTGATGGAGCGTGGCTGTTAAAACAGTGTATGTGGCAACCAGGTAAGAGGAACACAGAGAGTCAGATCATTAAGCACATCAAAGTAGAAAGGGATTTATCATGTAGTGAAACTGACAGTTCTTCAGAAACATTAAAGCGTACAAAGTTGATGTTTTTGTCCAAAAGGTAGACTGTGATGCCACTTCTGAAAATATATGGGGTGACAAGAATGGTTGGCAGCTGCAAAGCTGCAGTTTACTGGATCTTCTGGGCACAAGGCAAAAGTATCAGGTACAGATGATCCCTTACAGTACTTCCCTTTTAGTACTTCTTAAGTGATGACATGTTAGATGTTAACTGTAACTGAGCCCAACAGACGTTCACAGTAAAATATCCAGCAGCACTCACTGAAATCAGCCTCTGGTTTTCTTTGTACTTCTTGTATATCAACGTGTAAACCAAAGCCTGAAGTTGAAATATGCTGGCCGAGAAAACTTTTACTTGAAATGCCTTATGGACAGCAGATCATGAGTAAAAAGCATGTTAGCTTACTTCTCTAGTGTTGACAACAACTTATTTGTCACTTCTTACTGTGAGAAGTTGGGGTATGCGCTTTCATTCAGACAGCTGCTGTGGACTTTGATCATGTGGTGTTGGCATAGAACACTATCACCGATGAACCAGAAAAATGAACAGTTAACAGAAAAGATTAATAATGATTGCAGACCCATTAAAGAGAATGAAAATTCCATCACATCTAAGTTATTAAGAGTAAAACCAAATTGAAGCTACAATAAAACAGCATTAAAGAATTGAGATTTTAGGAGTTTCTTATCATGTTACACAGTATTTGCCTGACATTTTTCAGTTCAACATTTATTTTATATAGCACATATTTATACAAAAAAATGTAGCTCAAAGTGCTTTACAAAATGAATAGAAAAATAGAAGACACAATAAAAAATAAACATAAGTCAACATTAATTAACATGGAATAAGTAAGGTCCGATGGCCAGGGTGGACAGATAAAACAAAAATAAACTCCAAAAGCTGGAGAAAAAAACTAAAATCTGTAGGGGTTCCAGACCACGAGACCGCCCAGTCCCCTCTGGGCAATCTACCTAACATAAATCAAACAGTCCTCTTTGTATTTAGGGTTTTCATGGAAGGACCAGATGATGATGGTCACGTAGACTTCTGCTTTCAGTCCATCAATGTTGGTGCATCATGATGCTTTGAGTAGGTGGTGGTGGCGCAGGCCGCCACCACAAAGAAACCGGAAAAAGAAACAGAAGAGAGAGTTGGGGTCAGTACGGATTTTAGAGCCACTATGAATAGTTATTGTGATGAATTGAACATACAGAGTATCAGGATTAAGTTAAAGTGAAGTTATGAGAAGGCCATGTTGGTAAAGTATACCAGAATTTTTGTGAATAACAGCAATAGGCCACCTTACCACTTCATTTAAGCTTGACTCTTGGAATTATAAGCAGGCTTCTATTACAAGATCTAAGGTTACAACTTGGAATGTAGGAAGATAAGCACTCCAAGATGGGAAGGAGCAAGGTAAAGGGTTTATACACCACTACCTGTGTAAGCCCATGCTGTGAAAAGCCCGGAGTTGTAGAAACTATTGAAATCATCATAAAAAAACTGAAATGCAGAGATTTCAGTTAATTGAAAGGAACTACTCTGGGCATCTCTCTCCTAGGAGGTTTTATTTTGCTGACATGGTTGCATCACTTGTGTATTAGCGGCTAAATGACTTTATCTGTCTTCAGAGTTTTCGTTTTGCCAATGTGCTCGCCTCACTTCTGTATTAGTGCCTAAGCAAGTGACTTTCTTCAGAGGTTTTGTTTTGCTGACATGCTGGCCTTGCTTTTGTATCCTTGGAGGTGGAGCCATTACCCCAACTTTACCTCTCACTTCCAGGCCAGACAGACACACAAACTTCCATGCACAAAAACGTTTACATACAAGATTAGCAGTATTTTGATGTTGTTTCTAGAAGACATGGATAACCAATGTAACAGTGCTAAAACTAGTGAGATGTACTCAGATTTTATTTTTCTAGTTAAGATTCTTGTTCCTGCATTCTGTTCTAACTGCAACTGATGTCTTTGTTAGGTAGACCAGTTAAGAATGCATTACAGTAATCTAGGCGACTAAAAACAAAACTGTGAATTAATTTTTTAGCATCTTATTGTACATTAAGAGGTTTAACTTTTACAATATTCCTTAAATGGAATAATACAATCCTAGTCATATGGTTAGTGTTCTATTTAAAGTTTAGGTCGGCACCCAAGATATACCCAAATTATTTACTTCTGCCTTGACTTTTATGACATCATGTTTATTTCTAATACCCTCACTATTTCTATTTTCATTAATAACTAAGCTTGAGGAAATTACTTTTGATCCATTCCGAAATACAAGACAGTCATTGGCTCAGAGAGTCCAGAGTGTCAGGGTCATCAGGTTCTATAGATAAATAAAGCAGTTTGTTATCTGCATAGCTGTGGTAGTTCACTTTGTGTTTTGAGATAATCTGGCCTATTGGGAGTATGTAGATTGAAAATAACAGTGGGCCCAGATTTGATCCTTGTAGTACACCATATACAATATCATGGACCTCGCAAAAGTACAATTATCACAACTTACAAAGAATATTATACCTGTTAAATAGGACTAAACCCAATTTAAGGCACTTCCAGTAAGAACTATCCATTGGCTTAGGTGATTTATAAGAATATAGAGGTCTAGGATCTCAAATGCTGCATTCAGGTGTAATAGCTTAAGAACAGATATACAGCCTCTGTCAGTATTAGCTAGCAAGTCATTTACTGTACTACTTTAACCAGCTCAACTGCTGTACTATGATTTGCTCTAATACCTAAATTTACCTCATCAAGAAAAGAATACTTGTTTAAATAGTCATTTAACCACTGAAAATTTTGTTTTTTCTAGAATTTTACTGAAATTTTACATAATGTTTTAGAAATAGGTTTAAAGTTTTCAAATACGAAAAAGTCAAGATTATTTTTTTTTTAATTTTTACTACAGTCTTTAGACAATCTGGAAAGGCCTTGGTATCTAATGAAAAGTTAACTACAGTATGTGAAGTACACTATTAATGAGCATGTGTGAAACTTCTTTAAAAAAAACCCTGCCGGGACCAAATCAAGAATACAAGTGGAAGGTTTAAGCTGAGAAATTATTTATTATACAAAGTTCAGGTAAACCTATTTCAATGAATGAATTTAATTCTCTAAAAAGAGCTCTCTGAAGTTCAAGAGAATTTGGAGGGATGTATTATGTTACTTCTACTATCTTTATTTTGTGTTTCAAAAATGTGGCAAAAGCCTCACAGGTTTTGCTAGAAATATTTTGGAAGCATTTCTTTGGCTGAACTGAGTTTAGATGACGATCAATAGTTGACAATAAGACTCTTCATTTTCCTGCATGATCATTTATAATTTGTAGAAAAATAGAACTGCCTCTCAAGATGCACTAATTTATTGTGCTATGCTTTATATGCATTTTATGTTTCATAGTGTATTGTTAATTCAGTTTTTCTCCATTTACAAAGAAGAATTCAAGCCCAAGGGCCTCCTTTCCCCTAAGTGCATCCCTGATTGCTGTTAGGTGCTGATGGGTGGCTACTGCAAATACAAAATCCTTATTGATTGAAGAAAGCTATGTGGTCACAGTCTGAAGCTATTTGATACTGCATGGATGCTGCTGGCAGGGATCATAAGACATACTGAGTACACAGAGACCTTGATTTTTGACAGCTCCACAAAGAAAGAAAGAAAGAAAGAAAGAAAGAAAGAAAGAAAGAAAGAAAGAAAGAAAGAAAGAAAGAAAGAAAGAAAGAAAGAAAGAGAAAGAAAGAAAGTCATAGACAAACACTGTGACACAATCAAGGGGGAATAGTGACACTATTATTCTACTCTTATTCAGCTTCATCTCCAACCCTGTTGCTACAATAAATTTTTAATTTTGTACTTATTGCACTGTCCTTTCTTGCGTTACTTCAGCACAGAAACATTTTGATTCTCTATGATATCAGCATCTATGATGAATGTCTTTTCTCTGCTTTAATGTCTGAATTTCTTTCTTTGCCTTTTATATTCCAGTCTTTCTCAGTCTATGCATTAACATATTCATGCTGCAGATAGTACACTGTGGTTTCTGATCCTCCAGGGTGTTACTAAAACAAACCTCTGCTTTCCTGATTTCACTCATTCCTCATAAATATTGTACCTCTACTGTATGCCATTGTCCTTTCTCCCAGTTGAAAATGATTATTGTTATAAACTCTTCCAGCATATCTTTTTTCTGACTGCATGTTGTAATTAATTCTTCACTACTCACATTTTCCACATTCATTGCAAAGAAAAGGCACTATTCTAGCCAACAGGAAAAAAAAAAAACTTATCTGACACACTGATGGGCCTAGGATGTGTTTTAGGCTTCATCAGACAGTAGCTGAAATACCCTGAATTAAGAAAATACTAGCAAAGGTTCAACAAAATCAGTTTTTGAAATGATTAAATCAAAACATAGCAGACAGTGGACCAATAAAGTAAGACACTACTTTTCTAAATTGGAAGCAAGGATGGAGATCATTGGTAGACGGGCACACTTAGTGGCTGACAGTTTATTTTATAAGCATGTGTCAGACTTGATCTGCCTGACATTTTATACTGGGCCAGATTATTTTAAACATTTCTGTAATCTTCTATCCAGATAAACTCTAAATTTTTAATAAAAAGAATCTTCACTCCTAACATCTGATAAGGTTGAATCAACACATGACCAAAACAGGGTTTTAACAAAACCATTTTTACAACAAAATTTCCTTCAGATTTCTAATAAACATGCAGCTGAGTGTAGAGGTTTCTTCAGTTATTCCAAATTATGACATCATGGCCCTGATTAGCACTCTCTCTCTGTAGATATCTGGCTGGTAAACATAGCATAAGCAAATGGCCAATTCCACCTGAGAAGAGGATCCATTCGAGACCCATGAAGCTAAGTGTAGAAACATATTAATAGTCTTTGTATCATTCCCACATGGCATTCATTTGTATATTATCTCAATTTTCGCAATATATTTTGATTAATATGCTTTATTTATATAGTATTTTCACATACTATATAATATATTGTCACACACACGTGCATAGGAGACAGTTTACAGGCTCAAAAATTGGTATTTTTCTACCAGGCCGGGGTTGGCACTATCCTATGATACTTTTGCCTTTTTTTCCCTTTGCCGACCCTCAGAAAAGCCGGCCGCCTAATGACATCACTTCCAGCTCTCAAGATCATGCCTCCTGATGATATTGATCATCGTTTCGATCCCTGCAAGATCCCCCGTTTTTTCTGTTTTCTCAGTATAAATCTGCCATCTTATCTATGTCTATCAGTTCCGTTTTGAAATCCAGTCTGTAAAGATGTTATTTCTTTTTGCTTATTTTCAAGTATATGGGGTGGAAGTGCCCAGGCTTTTATGCTCTCTACTGAGTATTATTACAATATATATTTGAAATGTGTCAGTCTGAAATCCAAATACAGCATCAACATGGAAAAATTGAATTGTATGTCAACTAGTCAACTGACTCCACCATAGTTTCTGAGGCTCTTAAACATAACATGCGGCAGTTCTGAGTTAACTAGTCAAGAAGAGCATTCTTATAATAGGGAGGATTGCTGTCAGCATTTGCCAGTACCAATGTGGAGTTATTTTTTCTCTGGTGGATTACAAATGCAAGGTCAGAGCTTGAGAAAGTTTTATGAAAGATATCTGAATTAAATGGGTCTTCTACACTAAAATTCTCATTAACATGCCTTGACTTCAAAGGCTGATTATTTAATCCTTGAAGATATTGAACAGTTTTGAGTTCTTTTAATTCATTTAGGTATTTATTTACCAACAAATTAACACGGTTTTGTGTCTGTTTTTATCCCAAGCATATTTTTTTCTCATTTTATTATTGATTGTGTTTAATTTATCACCTACAGAGATTTGTTTGGGGTATGTTTTTTTCTTTACTTAACATAAATAAATTATGCACAGTAACTACTTAGCAAGGACTATTCTTTTTTGTTTATTGTATTTTGTTATATATAGTTATTGTGCCTTCGTAATGAATTTAATTCCATTGTTTTTATCACAGTTTTATTGTAGTTTAATTGGCTGTATTTATTTATCATTGCATTTATTTCTGTCAGTGGTCTGGGTTTACTGGAATCTGGGTTGCCTAGAACCCTTCAGCCATTACCTAGTAAGTTATAAGTGGCAGGTTTGTGTACCTCCCCTCTTAAAACAAAACCAGAAGAGTTTTATATCATCTAAATCATGGGATATGCCAGGATTAGAGTCAGGAATTCAAAAAGAATTTCATGTACCGCCACTAGAAAAGAATTAGGATTAGACCGAATGCTACCAAGTCCTTGATGACCCACTCCTTTTGCACATTAACTCTCTGTACAGGACCTAACTTTATGAAAGATAACTTGTCTTCAAATATGACTTATTTGCTATTCTCACTTGTGTCCACAGATAGATGGTGTGCTACGTAACTGTGAAAGGTAAGTAACTGCTGTTTTCCTGAACATCTAACTCACAGTTGGTATACTACAGATTTACTTTACCAACAGTGATGTTTCTGCATCAAGAATTTGTGGGGTGCAACCCCATCAGATTTTGCGCAAAATAAGTAATATGTATCTCTAAGTAATTTCACTTACTTTTATGATATTTATAAAAACCCTGAACTTTGCAGACTGAAGCATTTTATACACTTTTCTATCATATGCTCAATGCAATTACTTATCTAGGAAAATACTGCTTTTTTAGTACTGGCTTTACTATCCATCTAAGATGAGTTGAGATCTAAAAAAAATAATGTAGACTTCAACACATTTAGAATTAATAGTTGCAATGTACCATCTATTGGAATGCATTTTGTAGAGCATTTATTAATTCAATGCATTGCATTTGTTATTCCAACAGACGGCGCATCACAAACGTTTGTAGTAATAAAATGCATTATTACAAACATTTTGAATCCATCTGTTGGAATGACAAATACAATGCATATGCCTCTGTTATATGCCATTTACTATGAAATTTATTAAAGCAATGATAATGTTGGTGATGTGCCATCTGATGGAATGACAGGGATATTTAATTGACACACAGATACAAAGACATTTATCCTTTTATTAAGATGGATTGGTAATTGTATCTTGATTTTTACTCTCTGCTCAGAACAACTGCCTAATGGTAATACATTGTAAAATTAGGGGTAGGGTTAGGATTAGGGTAGGGGATATGGCCAAAATTGGCAAGCACTGGTACACGGTCCAAGTCAAAAAATGCTTCTAATTTTATTTTTAGGTTTTACATGTTTGCTGATTGTTACCCTACTCAATTAGATAGATCAATGATCCTTTAAAACATTTTTAATTAACCTTAATGAAGGTTCAAACCAAGTAAAAAAATTACCAAAATACAAGTGGGAAATCTAAAAAAATGAATAAATAAATCTGGGATAGCCCCACCAAAATTATTAAGCCAAAAAAGCCACTAACTACCAACAAATGTGCTCCCAAGAAACAGAATATCAGTCACTGCAGAATGTACACTGAAAGTTATTAGCAAGAATGCCAAAATATTTAACCATAATTTTAAAGGAATAAATGGCTATATCATAGCTGAACTGTGATTGCAAATAATGCTCTTCTATGAAAAGCAAATTTAGCTATTATTATCAATTCAGACTCAAAAAAGGATGATTGAACCATATGTTGCATTCTTCCTTTTACAAAAAATAAGACACCATTCCTATTCTAGATTAAATTATGTTTGTATATCACTTAGTTGCTTCATCTCTTCCAAATGCCTGACTTGCCTCATCTCTTTCCAACCAAGTGCATTCTCACCCAGTTCTGTTTTTCCTCAGCTGCATCTCATATAGTCCTATGGGGGTTTATTTCACTATTGGTCTATTAATTATCAAGCATATTTTGAAAAATTATTGACCACACTGTTCATTAACATATAGTTCAGTGGAGATTTTGCTAGCAAAAAAGGGGCAATTGGCAATTTGAATCTTTAGCCTCTGCTCTGGAGGGTGCCTGTCTCCACTTGTTTGAATCTGATTATCATTTTCTAGTTTTCAGTGTGATAACAGAACTGAATTCAATTCTCTTTTCTAACTTGCTATTCGATATTCATTGTATTTGTACCAGATATTTACATTTATTTGCTTAGTACATGCTTTAATGCAAAGCAACTTAAAATAGGGATCAACATAACTGAGTCAGTGTCAGTCTGGGTGACTGTTTGGGAGCAAATGTTACAGTACAAGGCTACAAAATTGATCACCATATGTGAAGGGCTCAGAACATAATTCAAGCTAGTTATTAGTCCAAAGTTACAAATACTGTTACCTAATATAAGTTAGTCTGAAATTTGCTAAACAAAAGAGTCTTCAAACATTTTTAAACACATTGAGGGAGTCAGAATTTTGAATGGTGGTGGGTAGCTTGTTCAACCAGCCAGAAGCTACACATGAAAAGGGTCTAGACTGAGATTTGATACTATGCAGAGGTGGTATCACCAGACACTGTTCAACATCAGTCCTGAGTGGTCAACATATATGGGTGCTGACCCATTGACTACTCTTTAGGCAACCTTTAAGGATTTGAACGCAATATATGTCAGTATAGGAAGCCAATGAAGTGATCTATAAAGAGGAGTGACATGTGCCTACGTACATGCATATTGAATCATCTTATTATGTTTTTTGGCCAGACCCAGCAAATTGCTGGCTCTTAAGTTGAGCAAATGTGAGACTCCACCACTATTAATTCAATTTGAAATAAAGCGGGGATTTGTTTAGCAATAATCCAAATGAGAGTAATAGTTTTTGCTGTTCTACTTTAACTTATTTTCTAATCATTCCAACACTCCTTCACTCTCCAAGCCTCTAGTCTAGATGTCACCATTACTGTTTGTTTTACTGTCTTTAAGACTTCATGGAGTTTATGAAGTTATAAGGTTGAATTCTATTGCTACTTGAACCATTTTTCAATGTTTTGAAAGAAATTATTTTCTACGCTATTTCAAATGATAAATTCCGCAAAATACTGGAATGAATGTCATGAACACCAAATTTTTAAAGCACAGTAAAGACTCCACTGAGGGTGCAAACTATCATCCTATCTCTTTGATCAATTTTAATGCAAAACTGCTCACTAAGCCTTTTGCACACCACGTTCTGCTTATTATTTCTAAGTAAATTCATCCACACCAGACTTGTTTAATTCATTATTGCCAGGTTGCAGATAACACGAGATTTCTTCTTCGTGCAATTGACACAGCATCCAACCGTTTTTGAGCATCAGCTTTCATTTCCTTAGATGTTAAAAATGTGTTTGTCCAAAGTAGCTGGTCTTTTTTTTTTTGGCAGGTCACGCATCAGGTGCTACTTGGTAAGGGTTACTTTAATATGATCAAAACATATTATCGATCTCCTTCCACTAATATTTTAAACAAGTAAATTATATCACAACTATTTCAAACATTTAAAGGTACAGGTAAGGCTGCCCACATTCCCCTCTCCTTTTCATTCTTTCTTTCAGATCTCTAGCTATTGCTATTTACAGGTCAAACCTAATTTTCTTCATCACTTTACATAGCACTCACCAAATATTCTGTCTTTATGCCAATAATGTCCAAGTTTTTCTAGGTTATGCCCCTTCTGATCCCCCACTTGCTCTTTATTTAGCTATTTTAAGACCATGCTCATTTACAAAAACAACATTTCCATATCCACTTGACATGATCTGGACTTAAACGTTTATAGCCTTTTCCTTGGCCTCTAATAATACATAATGGAGATATCATTTTAGGGCTTTAGTGGCCAAGGAATTTAATGGTCAAATTATAATTTTTTTTATTTAGGACACTTTTTAAGATGTTATTTTTGAACTATGTCTTCCCATGGTTCCATTTTGTTTTCATTATCGGTGCCACCATTTTATGCTGTTTGTTATGCAGGGCTACATGGCTGTTGCTTTGGTATTGACACTTTTGTTTTGTCTTTTCCTCAGTCTGCTCAGATGAACTCTTTTCCATCTCCAGGCTGTCTTTTTCCTTTTTTCACTGCTATCTGTCATTTGTGTGTTTAGCTATAGCAGAATCTTCTCTGCTTCTCCTCAAGCTTAGGTTCAACTGTCATTTGGAATTTGCATTCTAGTATGTTTGCTAGAATCCCTTTATCTGGTATGTTGAGGAATGTAATCCCTTGAAAAAATGTACAGAGATGACTAACTATCCCATAATAAAATCTCCATGTGCATGACACCCAACCAAAGCTTGACAGTATTTCCAGAATGACCTGTAAGGAAGCTTTAGAGTTGGCTTCTACCTGTAAATCATCTTACTAAGTTCCTGTTAAAGCTTATTTCCATCAAGATTTGTCTCATGAATGCCCATCGCACGTCATTTGGTAGAGAGTTTCTTGTACATGTTGATTCAATGTAGCTTGTTGGTCTCTTTGAGTCACAAGGTGCTTGCTAGCAAAATGTCTCCAAACTTTTGGGTAAATTTTGTTATTCTTGAATAGGGAATTTGATTGGTAATGTGTATTTCAATAATTAATAATAAAAGTTTTAGAAAAAAGCATGAGAAAATATACAAATGCTCACTTGCATACAAATTTTATTACATTTATAGTTGTTGACCTATTGTTTAGTATTAATTGTCTTATCAGTTTCCTTAATTACAGGATTTTAATGCTTGTTAAACTTTTAAGGTGGAATTCAAGGTCAAGTGGATGAGCAGAATCATTTAGGATTTGTTGAAAATTTTTTTAACAAGGTCGTCTTATAGCTATTTTATAGACCTTTGATTCTCCAGAATCAATCTTTAATCAGACACAGTAGCAGAGGCCTGACTGTGACTCATTTTATAATACCACTTCTGCCGGATTTCTAAAGTTTTTATTCAGTAGTGTAGTGGCATACGCTTGTGTTATATCATTACAACTACAGTACTTTCCTCATAAAAGGGGCACAAAGACACAAAAGAAAAATCGGTCTACTCTTCTGAAAGACAGAGAGAGTAATATGTGATTAAAGTGATATTTCTAATCCTATCATTTCTTTTGCCACTTTTAGGTGTTCTATGTCATCATTAGTGTCATGTTTAGTATTTTTAATGTTTTTTAAAAAACAAGAGGCATTCAGAAAGTTTCCACAAATTTTTTTAACTCTGTTTATTAAGAATTTCAAAAACAAATTACACCACTTTCCACAGAGTCACTCTTCGTTTGTGATGTCCAATTACTACTCCTCCAACCTTCACTGTTTCCAATGAAAATATAAAAGTGCAGCAAATTTTTGAATGGCCCTCATATATTTTTTGCCTGTTTTTGGTTTTTTTATATATATTTTCATTTTTAATGTCAGTTTCATAATTGGTTGAATTATTTTACAACTGATTTATATTATGGTTATATTTTATTTACACTGCACCATCTTGAGTTTATTCATGTGATCACATTCATCTTTCTTCTCCTTTTACAAGACGTAATGATATAAATTTGTGACAATTATGTTATCCCTCAGTGGATACAATGTCTGTGTAATCTTTAGAAGTAGTTTCTTATTCAAGCAGGCTTTGTTGTAGGAATGATATTTCAGATGCTACTTGTTTCTGGCGTTGACCTTTGCTTTCATTTTGTCCTTTGACTTTGGTCATTCTAGGGGTCTCCTGTCCTGGAGCACTACTGTGGCTGCAGGTTTTCATTCTAGCCCTTTGCTTAAGTAATGAACATTTTTTGCTGCTAATGAACTCTTTTGCCTTAGTTTTGATTCACATGATATTTAAGACTCAGACCCCTTAGTTAATTCTTGTTTTAACAATATTGTGATACAATATGAGCCAGCACACAACCAGCAACTTGTGTCCATCATACAGAAAATAAAGAAAGGTGAAGGTCCATAAAACATTTTGACGGTGTTCTTGGAAAAAAGAAAATCAACAGCTTTAGGAATGTCTTCTGTGGCAGAATGAGAACACCATCAAGCCATTCAATGTAATAGAGACTTTAATGAGCCACAAGATCCGGCTTCTAATTAAGAAACTGGTGGGGGCAAAATTGTTGGAGTCTGAGGCCCCAACTTAGCTGATCATCTGTTGGCTCAGTTCGCATCTCATTTCAGTTTGGATGCCATTTAAAGAAAAAAAATGAAGCAACTCACAGGACTGGAACAATTCAATTAAAATAAAGGGAAAAGAAGTTAATTAGTAGCAGAAAAAAAGACTGATCACTAATTAAGAAAGGGGTTCAGATAAGAACCTGCAGCCACAGCAGTGTTCCAGGATTGGAGTTGGAGGCCCATGCTCTGTTCTGCTGGTATCTTTGGTTTTGACCATTTTCATCTGCTGGTGACTTTGTTCATAATTATCCTTACAGAAAGTGTCCCATTATAAGCAGATCATAAAAAAGTAAAAGAAAATTTGTAAAAAATATGTCAAGCATTTTAATGGTGACAAGGTGAAAATTTCATTTGCAACATGTGCTGTCATCTGCATCTTAAAAATCCCTGTTAATACCCTGAAAAATAGAGTCCTGAACCATAGAACTACATGAAATATACAGGAGTTTGCTTCCCTGTGGGCAACTGCCTATTTTAACTGTCTCCAAAATACACATTCAAGCACTACCGTGCTGAAAAAATGGAAAAGGCAACAGCCTTCAATAAACAAATAAAATAAGAGTAAAAACAACATGGTCAAAAGTTCAAAGAAAATAACAATCACAGCAGAGCACTAGCCAACATCATTCATCAAAGCCAACTAAGAATTCTAAACCAAAATATCTTACTTTCTTTATTTGCCTTTAAGATAGTCTGTTATGAAATTTCTTAAAGTTCAGATTCTCACTTAATGCAGTGCCATGCAGAACCTGAGGATCACCTTCTGGGCTCAACTGTGATACTACTCCAGGACAAGATGGGTTACCAAGAAGATGCTCAATGAGGGCAAATTAATCCCTTCTACAACATCCTGAGAAACCCTGCCCCTTCTGGCTGGCAACCTTTTAAAACCAGACGTCCCCAGAATGTGGCATCTTCTATTGGACTCAAGCTGCTGTATGATACACCTCCCAATACCAAACTCACTCAAGAGAACCGCCTTAGATAAGTAGCCCACTTGGTTACTAAGGCAGATGAATTGCCTGTTTTCTGTTGAACCACTGACCTCTCGTTTCTTTTTTGTTTTCTGGTGTCTTGCTCGATTGGAATCCCAACTATTTTTTGGGGCTCCTCCACTTATTCATCCATTCACAGTGGTTAGGCATTTTATGTATCATGCCTGCCATGATGCCACAGGTGTATCACATGTCAAGCAGCCATGCAGCATATACTGTAGACAAAATATGGTAATTACAATGAAATTTACAGTAGAAACAAAAATGTCAGCACCCATAAACAATACACAAGATGGCATCCACAGATGATATTACTGAAAAAACTATAAAAATATTAAAAATAAAACTAACATGTTAATTAAACAAACACAGATTCATTGAAGCAAATCCAGATCAAAGTGTCTAAACTAAAGGAGGACTAGTCTCATAGTCATTAACATGGCAGGATGAAAAATCAAACATGTGATTGCTAAACCATAAGGCTAAAATGAAATATAAAACTGAAGTGTGAAATCTACTCTGTATATATAAAATTCTAAGCCTAAAAGGTCAACAATTCTGTACAACGATTTTATGTGATGTTTTTATGTCACACTTTAAATCGGCTTATTTTAAAACCTACATATATATGTTTGGTATCATTCTTTTCAGAATTTATCGCACTTTAATGTGATGTTGTTAGATTTTCAGATTTTTATTCAGTTTTTAAATTATAAACTAAAAAATATCAAGAACTCACATACCATGAGACGAGACTTTGTTCCAAGGGATTTACCCATGCCCGGGCTGGAAATAAAAGACAAAGAGTAGGACAGCTGCTGTACAGGCTTTTAAATGTTCAAAGCACCGTGCGAGATGCAGATCATAAGGCATGGCGGCAGCAGCAGCAAGCCAGCAGTTATTCGAGCAAAGTGGAAGTAAAAAAGAACTGTATTTGTTTCCCATTATATCACCGTTTAAGAGCGGGTTTCGGAGGAGCGACCGCGTCTCCTTTGGATGCGTTCAGCCCCCCTCTTCGCAACGCGAGCGGCAGAGATGTGAAGTGACTGCCGCGTAGTGCAAGCCAGGGGGGTTAGCGAGTGAAGCAAGCAGGGGGCAAACCCCCTAGTATATAAATAAAACTACAACATAGCCTCAATTCACCACAGATGATAGGGTAACAAAACTAGTTTTTCTTTAATTTCTTTTAGTTAATTTTCAGTATCAAATTTTGGTGATCTTTGCTTAATTAAACATAATTAGAAAATTGACTGTGAAGAGTACATTGCTGCACACATTTACCATTATACACTCACCTAAAGGATTATTAGGAACACCTGTTCAATTTCTCATTAATGCAATTATCTAATCAACCAATCACATGGCAGTTGCTTCAATGCATTTAGGGGTGTGGTCCTGGTCAAGACAATCTCCTGAACTCCAAACTGAATGTCAGAATGGCAAAGAAAGGTGATTTAAGCAATTTTGAGCGTGGCATGGTTGTTGGTGCCAAACAGGCCAGTCTGAGTATTTCACAATCTGCTCAGTTACTGGGATTTTCACGCACAACCATTTCTAGGGTTTACAAACAATGGTGTGAAAAGGGAAAAACATCCAGCATGCGGCAGTCCTGTGGGCGAAAATGCCTTGTTGATGCTAGAGGTCAGAGGAGAATGGGCCGACTGATTCAAGCTGATAGAAGAGCAACTTTGACTGAAATAACCACTCGTTACAACCGAGGTATGCAGCAAAGCATTTGTGAAGCCACAACACGCACAACCTTGAGGCGGATGGGCTACAACAGCAGAAGACCCCACCGGGTACCACTCATCTCCACTACAAATAGGAAAAAGAGGCTACAATTTGCACAAGCACACCAAAATTGGACAGTTGAAGACTGGAAAAATGTTGCCTGGTCTGATGAGTCTCGATTTCTGTTGAGAAATTCAAATGGTAGAGTCAGAATTTGGCGTAAACAGAATGAGAACATGGATCCATCATGCCTTGTTACCACTGTGCAGGCTGGTGGTGGTGGTGTAATGGTGTGGGGGATGTTTTCTTGGCACACTTTAGGCCCCTTAGTGCCAATTGGGCATCGTTTAAATGCCACGGACTACCTGAGCATTGTTTCTGACCATGTCCATCCCTTCATGACCACCATGTACCCATCCTCTGATGGCTACTTCCAGCAGGATAATGCACCATGTCACAAAGCTCGAATCATTTCAAATTGGTTTCTTGAACATGACAATGAGTTCACTGTACTAAAATGGCCCCCACAGTCACCAGATCTCAACCCAATAGAGCATCTTTGGGATGTGGTGGAACGGGAGCTTCGTGCCCTGGATGTGCATCCCACAAATCTCCATCAACTGCAAGATGCTATCCTATCAATATGGGCCAACATTTCTAAAGAATACTTTCAGCACCTTGTTGAATCAATGCCACGTAGAATTAAGGCAGTTCTGAAGGCGAAAGGGGGTCAAACACCGTATTAGTATGGTGTTCCTAATAATCCTTTAGGTGAGTGTACATGCTTTATGTGAAATTTTGTCTGCAAAATTTTTCCAAATTTATTAGGACTGGGTATACTGATGATATTTGAATTAACAATATGTCATTACAGGTGCAATTACAAATTTGTTATAAACAGAGTTTGCTGGTGTATTCTGTGTGCTTGTGTGTGTGTGTTTTTAAACATCATTTAGCTTCATAATTTAAATCAATACATAAAGACATTACTACTTTTCAATAATTTTGAAATTAACAACCTGGTAAAGTACTGAAAGTAAAAGCTGCACAAAGCTTCATTCATCTTCATTTTGTTCTGGCAAAATATACATGAGATGTTCCCTGTTTCAGTTTCCACAAAATCAAAGTCTAGCAATTTTATAGGAATAATTTTCCAGAGCTTTTACTTATGTTAAACTAAAAATCTTTCTTGGAACCAAAGAGATGGTATTCATTTTAAATAATTCTTACCCTCATTGAGGTCAGATTATTTCTCTGGTCTAAACAGTTGACCATAAATTGCATTAAGTAGGTTTGAAATGAATGAATGGACTATACGGTTTTTAATATACTGGGACTTTATAATTTCATCTATATATCCAGTTTTATTAGCCATTAATTTTATGTAGGATGCTTCAAAGACATTCTGACATAGAACATAGTATCCAAGAGATACTAACCATCCTGCTGACATGATAAAGGGCCAAGCTCCAAATGGTAGGGACATTCTTTAAAACTAATAGAGGTGACACTGAGAGAATGTAAATGGCTGGTAATGGTCACCAGCAAAGCATCAACTCTTGATTGGGCATAATTTGATTGTGTATGCGATGGAAACTGTGTGCCCAAAGAATAAAGAGATTATGTTTTGGACCAGCAATGAAGTGATGCTAACTGTAAGGATCACCAGATAACAAGCTTTGGTCAAATACTAAAAATAAATGACAGAAAACTTGTAATCACATTAAAAAAAATCTGTCTAATATCCTTTCCCTGTGTAAATTAGTACAGAACAAATGGTTTTTGAGACTTTTATCCAAAGCTTTAAAATAAGATATAGTGAGCTGCTATCTTAAATGCCACTGTGCCACTGACATGATGACTGCTTATGTCACGCCAGTGCAGGCTCATGTGTTTAGTCTGTCTGTCTGTATGTCTGTCTGCTTTTCACGAGAAAACTACTTAACGGATTTAGATCTATTTTTTTTTCTAGTTCAATTTGCGACTTTTCTCATCGCGCTAAGTATTATAGTTTGGTTGTGGCACTGATTTATTCAAGCGAATCCGAGAAAGGGGAGGTGAAGGTGGGACTTCAGGAGTAGGGAGCCGGGCAGGGCCCTCCTCACTCACGTGCCAGCCTCCATTCAAGTCGTTCTACCTCTCACCATATGTTGGAGTGTACCTTGCCTCCATTTAGCTTGCGATACCTGTTTGTTCAGCAGACATTATCATTTACAGATTGTTAATGAGGAACGTTTCACATTTTTGAGAGTGGGATCACAGCTATGTGTCTTTTAGAGGGTACCTGCTCATTGGCAGAGATGGCACGGCCACGTGCTCTTCCACCCACACGGGGAATGCTCCCCCATCAGAGCTAAACATGATCAGGTACAGTGGCAACATTTAACGCTGGGGTATACCTACCTTCCGCTTGGCTAGAGATACACTGAACATTGCCAACTTTTTACATTTTTGTCAAAGAAATCACAGCTACATTCTCACCCCTGCTTGGAAAACCAAAACTATTGTATATCAAGAGGCCCTCGGATACGAAAGCTATCAATATAAATTCTCAATATAAATTATTATATATATTTTTTAATTGTTTTTTAAAGTTTGTCCTGTTTCACTACTACTTGGGTGGAGCCACGTGGGACAGCTAGTAGTAAACAAAAATGAAACAATGTTGAAATAATCAGTGGTGCTAAAATGTGATTCACAATAACATTATATTTTACTGGAATTAAATCTTGAAATGTGCCCTCTCTTTTTAAAATTTTTCACCAGAGGTTATTTTTGAAACTTCAAAAATAAACTTTAACTGAAAAAATATTTAAATTGTTTAAAAAAACAACCTTCATTTAACATTTCATGCAAATTAAACTCATTCAAAGGTGAATTATTCACTAGCCCATTATTCAATATGTATATATTCCTTTAAAAAGCTGATATTCTATTTCATTCAGATGTACTCATTATATTCCTAGTCATTTCCAATTTAAAAATTCATAAATGCAAAGTTTCCACCTTTCTGCTTTTTAGAAAACATACTTTACAATCTTTTAATGAACTACTATATTTCTTGTATTATTAGAGGGAAATAATCCTACCATCCCTCTATCAATTTTCAAAGCAAAAAACAAACACCAATCCATCATAGCACACACCCAAACCCATTCACAATAGAACAATTTATAACGCTCAATCAACATAATATGCACACCTTTTGTATAAGTAACAATGACCGCCATGGACGTGGGGGCCATGTGCAAACTGTATAACGGCAATTTCTGGGACACAGAAACTCCATGTCCATGGGCTGTGTTGTAACAATGCTCACCTATGCATCAACATGTCACTTGAGAACAATGGCAATTTTATGAAAATTGTTGCATAAAAGTAATAAATGTTTTAAAGTACTGAAACAAAAACCTGCAAATAAACAAGCACATATTCGCTTTGGATTTTACCTTTGTGCTGTAATTATGTCTTGCAATAACACACAAAATTGTTAGTGAGTGAATACTTTTTTATATATATTAATAAAACCAAAACATGTAAGACCATTCTTTTCATGAAAGTAATTTTCATTATATATGAACAATTACTATATTGAATTATTACTCCAAATAATTCTAGAGAATGTGAAATGCAACCACATTGTTCATACTGGTTACTACCATTCTGAGAGTCTTTACTAGATTTATGACAAAAGAAATCAAGAACAGTGTATGAAGATAAATTAAAATGAAGATTACACTGGCAATACAGTAAAAGCACATCATATGTATCAGACAACCAAAAAAGTCCAGAGTTATGAGTCACAAATAGACTGTTAACTGCTTAAAGATGAAATAAGAGGATTTAAGGTATGTTTTTTATTCACTTGAATAAACAACAAAATTTAAGAATACAGTCATTCTTCATCCACACCGCTATATCCTAACACAGGGTCAGGGAGGTCTGCTGGAGCCAATCCAGGGCAGGAACAAACCTCAGGCAGGGCATCAGTCCAACACAGGGCACACACACCAGGGCCAATTTAGGATTGCCAGTACACCTAACCTGCATGTTTTTGGACTGTGGGAGGAAACTGGAGCACCCGCACACAGACATGGGGAGAACATGCAAACTCCACGTAGGGAGGACCCAGGAAGCAAACCCAGGTTTCCTTACTGTGAGGCAGCAGCACTAACACTGCGCTACCCTTTGCTACTTCAATGACGTTTAATTTAAAACCAGCTTCATATTTTCTTCTGACCGAATGCTCCATCATAGATATGAGATGCTCTTACAATAAAGGTGTATGAGGGTGTGAGATAAAAATAACACAAATCAGTGCAAACGTTGCTCGGAATAGTTCTGGTATTACCATGTGGTCACGTAGGCACAATACATAGAAAAAAAAAAAGGCAGTGGGCTCCGTGGTTACTCTGTCAGGTGGGCGTTAGCATATCATAATCTCTTGGACCAATAGCGTGAGTTTTCCGCATTCGACTTGCAAGATAACTACAAAGTGGAAGGGTTTCTATTGTTATATAAAATATGCAAAGATTGTGGAAAAAATTCAAGAGCTTATTGTTTTATTCCTTGTCACATACTCACTTGACTGTGCCCATTTTGCTTCTCACTGTAGAGGATTCTGTAGCCTTGGCATTCAGATCCTTTTTTTTATAACATTAGAACAAGCTGGACGAGAACAGGCCATTCAGCCCAACAAAGCTCACCAGTTCTGTCCTCTTAATTCTTTCAAAAATAACATAGTCTGATTTTGAAAATCTCGTCCTACTGTCTTCCACATTACTTGGTAGCTAATACCATGTGTCTTCTTAATGTTTGTGCGAAATTTACTTTTAACAAGTTTCCCGCTGTGTCCCTGTGTTCTTAATTAACTCATTTTAAAATAACAGTCTCAATCCAATGTACTAATTCCCTTCATAATTTAAATTCATGTCTCCTCATAATCTTCTTTTGCTTAGATAGATAGATAGATAGATAGATAGATAGACAATGGAGCAGGACAGTGACAGCAGTCTGTCGCTGAAGCTGCTCCTCTGCCTGGAGATGACACTGTTCAGTGGATGCAGTGGATTCTCAATGATTGACAGGAGCCTGCTCAGTGCCCGTCGCTCTGCCACGGATGTCAACCTGTCCAGCTCCGTGCCTAC
The DNA here is from genome assembly GCF_016835505.1 of Polypterus senegalus. NCBI lineage: Eukaryota > Metazoa > Chordata > Cladistia > Polypteriformes > Polypteridae > Polypterus > Polypterus senegalus. The sequence goes on from NC_053160.1 coordinate 135,478,717, forward strand.
AATGGAGCCTGTCTTTCTCACCAGTTTGTCCAGGCGTGAAATGTCTTTCTTCTTTATGCTGCCTCCCCAGCACACTACTGCGTAGAAGAGGGCACTCGTCACAACCATCTGGTAGAACATCTGCAGCATCTTATTGCAGATGTTGAAGGACATCAACCTTCTAAGGAAGTATAGTCGGCTCTGACCTTTCTTACACAGAGTATCAGTATTGGCAGTCCAGTCCAATTTATCATCCAGCTGCACTCCCAGGTATTAATAGGTCTGAACCCTCTGCACACAGTCTCCTCTGATGATCACGGGGTCCATGAGGGGCCTGGGCCTCCTAAAATCCACCACCAGTTCCTTGGTCTTGCTGGTGTTCAGGTGTAAGTGGTTTAAGTCGCACCATTTAACAAAGAAGAGGCTCAGCTGTTTTAATCTTTCCTCATAATTCATCCCCTGTAGACTTGCAATCAGCCTAGTCACTCTTCTCTGGAGTTTTTCTAGGTCTGCTATGTTCTTTTTGAAACCTGGAGACAAGAACTGTACACAGTGCTGCAGGTGAGGCCCCACCAGTGCAGTATAAAGCTTGAGCATACCCTCCTTGGACTTGTAGTCTACACATCATGCTATATAACTTAACATTCTGTTAGCCATCTAAATGGCTTCTGAACACTGTCTGGTAGATGACAGTTGTAAAGTCCACTGCGATTTCTAAATCCTTCTCATATGGTGTACTTTCAATTTTTAAGATCTCCCATTGTATATTCAAACTTAATATTTTTAACTTGATACAAGTAATACTTCACACTTATTTACATTAAATTTCATCTGCCACAAATCTGTCCAAGGCGGTATCAACTGCAAACTTAACCAAAATGGTACTTAAATTCCTATCCAAATCTTTTATATATAATAACAATAGCATTGGCCCTAGCACTAACCCCTGTGGAACACCACTCTTAACATCAGCCAATTCTGATAAGGTTCCTCAAACCATAACCTTCTGCTTCTTTTGTCTGAGCCAATTGTGCACCCATCTAGAAACATCACCCTGAACTTCAACTTCTTTTAGTTTGATGCCCAACCTCTCATGTGGCACCTTATCAAATGCTCTCTGAAAGTCAAGATTAATAATATCGTATGCTCCACTTTCATTATCTCCTTTTGTTGCTTTGCATCTTTTTGAGTTATAATTATTCAATTCATAGTGGGTAGCACTGCTGCCTTGCAGTTAGGAGACCCAAGTTTGCTTCCCAGGTCCTCCCTGTGTGGAGTTTGCATGTTCTCCCCATGTGTGCATGGGTTTCCTCCGAGTACTCCAGTTTTCTCCCACAGTCCAAAGACATGCAGGTTAGGTGCATTGGCGATCCTAAATTGTGCTTGGTGTGTGTGCCCTGTGGTGGGCTGGCACCCTGCCCAGGGTTTGTTTTCTGCCTTGCGCCCTGTGTTGGCTGGAATTTGCTCCAGCAGACCCCCCGTGACCCTGTAGTGGATATAGCAGGCTGGATAATGGATGGATCTTTTATAAAATGTAAAATTTAAAAAAGCTAAACAATGGTGGTTGAGTTTGTTTACATTAATCAGATGTAAGGAACTCAGGAGCCTGTTCCTTATAATCACAAGATTCAATCAAAAAACATGGCAGCCTGATATGCTTATTGTGGCAGTTTGCGTTCTTCCAGTTACTTTGGTTCCTGCCTAAAGGGCCCAGGCATCCGTGTGGCATTAATTGAATCCATTTGTATATGCCTTTGTGTGCACCATGAGCAATGGCTTTTGTTGTATTAGTTTCTGTTTTGTGATGTATATGGAAACAAATAATATTGGTAGTTTGCTGGTTAGGTGCATTGGCAATCCTGAATTGTCCTTTGTGCATGCTTGGTGTGTGCAGGCCCTGCGGTGGGCTGGCACCCTGCCCAGGGTTTGTTTCCTGCCTTGTGCCCTGTGTTGGCTGGAATTGGCTCCAGCAGACCCCCGTGACCCTGTAGTTAGGATATAGCAGATTGGATAATGGATGGGGGCTGCATGGTGGCGCAGTGGTAGTGCTGCTGCCTCGCAGTTAGGAGACCCAGGTTCGCTTCCCAGGTCCTCCCTGTGTGGAGTTTGCATGTTCTCCCAGTGTCTGCGTGGGTTTCCTCCCTCAATCCAAAGACCTGCAGGTTAGGTGGATTGGTGATTCTAAATTGGCCCTAGTGTGTGCTTGGTGTGTTTGTGTGTGTCCTGTGGTGGGTTGGCACCCTGCCCAGGACTGGTTCCTGCCTTGTGCCCTGTGTTGGCTGGGATTGGTTCCAGCAGACCCCTGTGACCCTGTAGTTAGGATATAGCAGGTTGGATGATGGATGAATTCATTTGTATTTTGTATACATTTTTTGTAATAATGTACTCTATTTTTATCCTTTGCATATTATTTCTATACTGTATTTGTGCTTAAAATATTTCATCTATGGATTAATATGAATTCAAAATCAATAGGCTGATGAACTGCTTCAAATGTGTATTCATTATTTATTGCTATTCTTATACAACTTAAGAATATAGTAAAAAGTAAAGTGGCTGATATTTCTTTTTGCCTTGAAAATGATGTAGTCTATTTGTGGATTACTGAGATATGTGCATATAGTGTGAAGATATATATTTATTTATTTTTTTAATTTCTGCTCCTTGTGTTTGGTATGAAAACCCATTATTATAGTATTTTAAGATAGTACCCTGAAACACACCAGTCAGTTAGGGTATTTTCTGCATTAAAATCTTAAAAAGCATGTTTCTCATTTGTCTTGTTTTCTTTTTTTACCTGTTTTAGATTTTTCTAATATCCTGCCACTGATGCTGCTTAACACAACAGTTAAAACTGAACAGTTCAGTTAACCTATCAGGATGCCGTACAAATAAAGTAGATCTCTACATTAATGTTTGTAATGTGTATCAAATTTTGTTTGTTTATTCCTTTTTTTTCATTCCTTGTCCTTGTCTATCTTGCCAGCGGAGTGGTGGCTTTGAGGCTAGGGATCTGCGTTGGCAATCAGAAGGGTTGCCAGTTCAAAACCCATAAAACTCTGGACCCCAGAGCAAGGCCCTTAACTTGCAATTGCTCTGTCCTGGGTATGACGTAATTTCTACATCCAACCCTACAAGAAGGTCCTCCAACTTACAATGAAAACTTTGGGGTTGTTGGCAGGATTAGCACTCCAGCCACTGTAAAAAACCTCACAGTGTTCAGTGTAGTGCTGAGGTGTCACCAGTTATACAGCTGCACTCATTTTTCAGTCTGGGTGGTTTGCTGTGTGGTGGGTGCAGCAACATGCTGTAATCAGAGCATGCTCCCTACCTCAACCTCCTCTTCTCTTACAGTAAATACTTTAAAATACTATGGGTAGTGCATTGTTTATAGTACAATAGACTACACATTTGTCAGCATTTATTATTGAATTTTCAGCTATCTTGATGCTAGATGGGAACTGAGGTTTTTTTTAGAAGAAAAATGTAATTGTTATTGGGGAGTAAAATGGTTTTGTTATATTAATTAAGCCTTTATTAATGGGGGAAGGTTGAATGTGATGATACAGTAAAATGTCATGTAGAGAACATCATCAGTCTTTGATGGGCAAAACACTCTTCTTCCACTTACCAGTCTCCTTTTTTTAATATTTAAAATTTGTTATTTCATTGCCATTAATCATTTTATGTCTATATTGAACACATTCTATTTCTGTTCATAAGCATTAATGGTGAAATAAATGTAGCTTAAGAACAATGTGTCAGCTAGGTTTGCTAAGTAAGAATCCATATAAGACAATGATTTCAAGTTTATCTTAATCTTACTGTTTACTGAGCTCTCTTGAATAGTGAGATTCTACACATTGACCTACAAAAATATAATAGAACCTCTACAAAAAGCACTATGTACTGTATCCTCTTTAATAAAAGCCCTGAGTGCCTCCAGGTGTCCGTGTGTCTTCTGGTAAAGCGCGCATGCGCGGGCCGCGCCGCACATCGCACCATGCCTTGCCCATGTGCTCAGCACCGTGGACGCACACACACTGGAAGCTGGGTGCACAGTGAATGGCCTAGCCGCTGCCGCGCATGACCTATAATAATAAAAGGCAAAGCCCACACTGACTGACTGACTCACTCACTGACTCATCACTAATTCTCCAACTTCCCATGGACATAGAAAGTTGAAATTTGGCAGGCTTATTCCTTACAGCATACTTACAAAAGTTAAGCAGGTTTCATTTCGAAATTCTACACGTAATGGTCATAACGGTCGACAATGTCCGCCATGTTGAACTTTCTTATTTATGGCCCCATCTTCACGAAATTTGGTAGGCGGCTTCCCTGCGCTAACCGAAACCGCTGTACTTACTTATTTCGATGGTGTGACGCCACTGTCGACCGCCATATTGAACTTTCCAACGTCACCAATTTTCAAACTTCCTGTGTAGGTAGAAGGCTGACCCCATCTTCACGAAATTTGGTAGGTGGCTTCCGTGCGCTAACCAAAACCAATGTACGTACTTATTTCGGTGGTATGACGCCACTGTCGGCCGCCATATTGAATTTTCCAAACATCAATAATTCTCCAACTTCCCATGTAGTTAGAAGGCTGAAATTTGGCAGGCCCATTCCTTACAGCTTACTTACAAAAGTTAAGCAGGTTTCATTTTGAAATTCTACGCGTAACGGTCATAACGGTCAACAACGTCCGCCATATTGAACTTTCTTATTCATGGCCCCATCTTCACGAAATTTGGTAGGCGGCTTCCCTGCCCTAACCGAAACCAATCTACATACTTATTTCGGTAGTATGACGCCACTGTCAGCTGCCATATTGAACTTTCCAACATCACTAATTCTCCAGCTTCCCGTGTGGGTAGAAGGCTGAAATTTGGTACTTATTTCAGTGGTATGATGCCACTGTCGGCCCCCATATTGAACTTTTAATGAAAACCGATGTCCGTACTTATTTCGTTGGTATGACACCACTGTCGGCCGCCATATTGAACTTTCCAACGTCACTAATCCTCCAACTTCCTGTGTAGGTAGAAGGTTGAAATTTGGCAGGCTCATTCCTTACAGCTTACTTACAACAGTTAAGCAGGTTTCATTTCGAAATTCTATGCATAACGGTCAACAACGTCCGGCATGTTGAACTTTCTTATTTACAGCCCCATCTTCACAAAATTTGGTAGGTGGCTTCCCTGAGCTAACCGAAATCAATGTATGTACTTATTTCGGTGGTATGACGCCACTGTCAGTCGCCATATTGAACTTTCCAACATCACTAATTCTCCAACTTCCCGTGTAGGTAGAAGGCTGAAATTTGGCAGGCTCATTCCTTACAGTTTACTTACAAAAGTTTAGCAGGTTTCATTTCGAAATTCTACACGTAACGGTCATAACGGTCAACAACGTCCGGCATGTTGAACTTTCTTATTTACGGCCCCATCTTCACGAAATTTGGTAGGTGGCTTCCCTGAGCTAACCGAAATCAATGTATGTACTTATTTCTGTGGTATGACGCCACTGTCAGCCACCATATTGAACTTTCCAACATCACTAATTCCCCAACTTCCCGTGCAGGTAGAAGGCTGAAATTTGGCAGGCTAATTCCTTACAGTTTACTTACAAAAGTTTAGCAGGTTTCATTTCGAAATTCTATGTGTAACGGTCATAACGGTCAACAACATACGCCATGTTGAACTTTCTTATTTATGGCCCCATCTTCTCAAAATTTGGTAGGCAGCTTCCCTGAGCTAACCGAGACCAATGTACGTACTTATTTCGGTGGTATGATGCCACTGTCTGCCGCCATATAGAACTTTTCAACAGTCTTTGTTACTTATGGGCCCATCTTCAAGAAATTTGGTACACGGGTTCCCAACGCTAACTGAATCCTACTTACGTACATATATACGTCCATAGCCTGCAGCTCGGTTTCCGTGTGAGGCGGCGTTGAGTCCCCCATCCCAACGCCTCCCACGTTGTTGGCTGCCTGCCTATATAAGGCCGTCCGTCGCTCCGGTCTCTACATTCCCTTCCTTGCTTCGCCACGGGATTCACGTCTCCCTACTGATAACAACAGCCTTTTTTTTTAATCCACGGCTTCTCCGCTGTTTTATTGTTTGTTTATTACAATTATAGTTATTGTGTAGGTATTTTACACTTACTTTACATTGCTTTACCGTTGACTGTAATCTGAATTTTAAATCGCATATTCATCAGACCACTAGGACAGCATTTTTTCACTTAAGAAACATAGCTAAAGTTAGACCTTTTATATCATTGAAAGATGCGGAGAAATTAATTCACGCTTTTGTTTTCAGTAGACTAGATTACTGTAACGCACTCCTCTCAGGACTACCCAAAAAAGACATAAATCATTTGCAACGAGTGCAGAAGGCAGCTGCTAGAATCCTAACTGAGAAAAGAAAATCCGAACACATTTCTCCAGTTTTGATGTCACTACACTGGTTGCCTGTGTCTTTCAGGATTGACTTTAAAATACTGCTTATGGTTTATAAAGCCTTAAATAATCTCGCTCCATCTTATATATCGGAATGCCTGACGCGTTATATTCCAAATCGTAACCTTAGATCTTCAAATGAGTGTCTCCTTATAATTCCAAGAACAAAACTTAAAAGAAGTGGTGAGGCGGCCTTCTGCTGTTATGCACCTAAAATCTGGAATAGCCTGCCAATAGGAATTCGCCAGGCTAATAAAGTAGAGCACTTTAAAACACTGCTGGAAACACATTACTTTAACATGGCCTTTCTATAACTTCAATTTAATTTAATTTAACTTAATCCTGATACTCTGTATGTTCAATTTCCTTATAATAACTACTCATGGTGGCTCTAAAATCCGTACTGACCCCTACTCTCTTTTTCTGTTTCTCTTTCCGGTTTCTTTGTGGTGGTGGCCTGCGCCACCTCCACCTACTCAAAGCTTCATGATGCTCCAACAATGATGGATGGATTAAAAGGCAGAAGTCTACGTGACCATCATCATCAAGCCCTTCCATGAGAACCCTAAATCCAAAGAGGACTGTTTCATTTATGTTAGGTAGAATGCCCAGAGGGGACTGGGCGGTCTCATGGTCTGGAATCCCTACAGATTTTATTTTTTTCTCCAGCCGTCTGGAATTTTTTTTTTGTTTTTTCTGTCCCCCCTAGCCATTGGACTTTACTCTTATTCGATGCTAATTAATGTTGATTTATTTTGTTTTCTTATTGTGTCTTTTATTTTTCTATTCTTTATTATGTAAAGCACTTTTAACTACTGTTTGTATGAAAATGTGCTATATAAATAAATGTTGTTGTTGTTGTTGTTATTATGAAATGCATCTGATTCAATACTAAGTGGTGGGGTTCGGTGCTACACAGCACTCTGGGCAATTTCTTTATTATACACAGTTTACATATAAGTTCATAAACAAATATATTACCTTTAAAACATTAATATACTGACATAAAAACACATTCCCATTTCCTTTTCCACCAACAGATTTGCATGTTTTGTGATTTTATATGTTTTATATTTAAAAGTATTTACAAAACTCTTCATAGACAGGTGGAATATCATCAGACAGAAGTGCAAATGTGCAATTAAAAAAAAGTATTCTCATTTTAATATCAATAATAAGGGGCTACAGCCTTCAAGTCCCATTGCTAAACTGGAAAGTTAAGGTTGCTCATGGCCACTCACACCCAATGATAAAATCAGAACACTGCAGGGTCAATAGTCCTAGATCATTCAGCTGGAAACAGTTTCTAATTTCACATAACACAAAAAGCAATATTTTGTAGATAAAAAAATACATTTAACATATATTGTGAAAATGGTATAAAAAGACAAAGTTGAAGGTTATGATAAACTTTTTGAAAATAAATTACTGAGGGAAGCTCATGAGTTACTTTGCACAACATCTGGTGGGGCTGTTCCTCCCTGGTCCCTAACACAGAAACACCACTACTCAGGACACCTAAACTAAGGCTGGTATAATGGACTCAACTATGAAATATGAGATGTCTGACCATACTACTATACTGAATGAATGAATGAATTAGTGAGAACATATACTGTAAGGGGAGCCAGTCAATCCATTAGGAGACATTTATGAAAGTTAAGATACTCATGCTCCGGACACCAAGGGTGACCCCCACTGCAATACCAGCTACCCACTATAGACAATGAAGGTTTTGCTATCAGGGGCGAGAATGTAGCTGTGATTGCTTTGCCAAAAATGTAAAACGTTGGCAAGGTATCCCTGGCCAAGAGGAAAGTTTTTTGAAAAGAAAACAAATTAGCTTGTGGAGGAAGGGAAAGCCAAATAGACTTTCTAAAATGTAGAAGATCTCATTTGAAAAAGACAAAGAATTGTGAGGTCAAAAATGGGGAAAGTTTGACAGTGCAGCATAAAAGTGGTTTTAATGGACTGGGAGATCAGAATCAGCAAGAGAATAAAATCAGAGCAAACAGCACCAAGAATAAAGCGGTGGAGATTAAAACAGGAAGGGCTTAGTTACAGGTTTAGGGAGAAAGTTTTAAATGAAGTGCAGTAATTTTAGATTGTGGAGGAATGGTGGGAGAAGAATAGCAAAATTGTATTAAGAATAAGAAAAGAGGTGTTGGGTAAGATGACAGGAAGGAACCCACCTAGTGACAAAGAGACACAGTGGTGGAACAGAGAGGTGCAGGGTGTGAAAAAGGCTAAGAAGAAAGCAAAGCAGAAATAGTACCAATCAGTGAAGAAGGAAAATAAAGACGTGTATAGGCTGATGAACAAGGAGGCAATGAGGACTTTGGTAAGGGCTAAGGCAAGAGCATTGGGAGTAGCCATATGAAGAATTGGAGGCAAAAAAGGAAGAGATATTGTTTTAGAATAGCAAAGACAAGGAACAAGGCTTGAAAGGATTTATTCAAATAAAGCTGATGAAAAATGAGCAAGCTGTTGTCTTAAATAAGCATGATGGGATCAAGAATAGATTGAAGAGGCACTGTGAAAAACTGTTGAAGATACTCGAAGAGAAGTATTTGAGGATGGAGTACCAGTAGAAGGGCTAGTACCAAGAATAAGGTGGATGTAAGCAAAGGAGATACTGAAAAGAAGAAAAAAATGGAAAGGCAGGTAAACTATAGAGAGATAGAACTGATGTTTTACATAATGAAAATTTGGGGAAAGAATATAGAGAGAAGGCTTAGGGAAGAGATCACAATAGGGGAGAATCAGTTTGATTTTATGCCACGAAAAGGAACACCTAATGCAGTCACAGCATTGAGACAGCTGACAGAGAAGCATTGAGAAAGCTGAAAGAATTGCATATGGTGTTTTTTTATTTAGACAAGGATTTTGATAGAGTGCCACATAAAGAGGTCTGGAGATGCGTGAGAGAGAAAGGAGTACTAGAGAAGTATATGAAGATTATCCAGGATATGGATGCAGAAGTAAGAAATGAAGTTAAAAGCAGAAAACTAGATACAGAGATAACCCATAGAGTGCAGTATGGATGGAACAATTGGAGGAAGGTATCATGAGTATTTTATCATTGAAGAATCAATGTCAAAGGTAAGGTTTTAAGACAATGGTAAGACCAACAATGATGTATAGAGCTGAGACGTGCAGTAAAGGGAGTGTTGGAGACGGCATTATAATTAAGAAGGATCTCAGTTGGATGAATTCATTGATTACAAATTTCAACATATTCATTAATTTAATTGGATCTGAATTTCAATTAAACATCATGATATTTCACTATTGATATCTTTACTGATAATCTAAAATTTCTAAAACTACAGCATGATATCCATCAAGTGGAAATAATGCTGAAATGGATACCCCTTTAGAATACAGTAATCCCTCGTTTATCGCGGAAGATGGTTCTAAGGCCAGCCGCAATAACTGAATTTCCGCGAAGTAGGGACACCATATTTATTTAATTATTTAACGTGTATTTGAACGTTTTTAAACCCTTCCTGTACTGTTTCCAACCCACCCTTTACTCTATTAAAAACAGGGACCTACCTAACATTTCCTGGGGCACCTCTTCCACAGTTTCCGAAGGTGTATCCGTAGTAGTAGTAGGAACTGGCTCTTTTTTGCGAGGCTGCAAAAACATTGTGATCGGCAGTTGCTGCCGCTGCTTCTTTTTCCGGTCGAAGAGCAGCTTGTAGGCGGTCATGACTCGTACAGGCTCCTAGCCTTTGTATGGATGATGTTCGAATCCAAGACTATGTTCCTTCAGCAGTCGGCTATCCATACGGCCGATCGTTTTATTACGAGCCGTAACCACTCTCTTCGCCGACTTGTGAAAGGTGATGATAGCTGTCTTCCTAATGTTCGCCTCTTCCTTCTTGATGTAGCGAACAGTGGATTCGTTCATGCCATATTGGCGGGCCACAGCCGCAAACGTTCTCCCTTTCTTCAACATATCCAGAAGTTTCACCTTCTCAGCCATCGTCATCATTCTTCGTTGGCGTTTAGGCTCAGCACCAGCCTTGGAAGAAGGAGCACGTTTGGGAGCAATTGCAGGGGGTGAAAATTGAAGCGAAGTTCAACACAAAGAAACCACAAAAAAATCACACACAGTACAGTGTAAAGTAAACCGCTCAGCTAGAAAGCTTGAAGCGAAATGGCTGCGACAGAGAGACAAGGGGAGATGCTGTGGGATCTGGGCATCAGTCAAAGCACCAATCACGGGCACGATTAGAAAGCGGGAAGCTGTGATTTGTCATCTCCCTCCCATGTACCAATCACAGCCCGCGTTACAACACACTTAGTCACCGAACTTGTTTTGTTGTTCTTAGACTAGGAAATACTACTACTATATTTAAAAACCTGCGAAGTCGTGAATCCGCGAAAAGTAAACCGCGAAGTAGTGAGGGATTACTGTAAACCAGTGTGAACTTCACAATGGTTTCTTGCTACAATAGTCTCTTCAATTTCACAATACCTGTGGTTGGGCTTCATCCAACTAAGTTGAAATAAAAAAAACTGAAAAAACTCAAAACGTAACACAGGAAACTCATTCAATAGAGTAAATAACATTACAAATTTACATTATTGAAAAAGCAAGACAAAAAAAACAAACTTCCAGAGCTACCTTCCATATTTTTCAGTAACACAACCTTTGTTTGGCTTGCTGCAATGTAGTTTTGCAGCATTATGTTTTGCAGGATGAAGTTCTGTTTGTTTATGCATTCTCTGGCATTTTTGTTGTAAATTGAAAATAATGTGGGCTTTATGTGTATTGTAATCACAGATTACCCACCCTCTCCCCATGAAAATCCACATTTATCCTAGCACCAATCTCCCTTCGAGATTTCAGTTATTTATGAATTGTAATTTTCACAGTCATCAGTATATGGGTCACAGGTGCCAAAAGAGTCCTGGTTGCAGAGTATTTTTAGTTTAATAATTAACTTAATAATATTAATGTAATTCAAATTATGATGCTTTTCTGAATTCAAATAGAATAGTACTGTATCTTGAACTCTGAGTGTACAGTAAATAGGCAAACTCAGTACTGAAATTACACCTCTTGGCATTTCGGTATATAAATTGAAATTTGCACTTGTTTTAGGTCTTTAATAATGGTCGCTGTTTCAGTAGAATTAATACAGAATATAGTATTATAGGAAAGATTAATATGAAAAAGACAACTACTGTATTATTAAAATACAGATATATAATACAAACTCAAAAACATCTTTCTTTTGGACTACCCAATGGAAACTGAAAAATGACAGACTCCCAAACAAGCAGTTTAGCGTGACTCTGTAATCCTTGATATATCCAAATAGTGACAATTAACAAACAGCAAACAAAAGTGTAAAATGCTAAATAGCAGTAGTTACTTCAGTGTCATTTTGTTTACATTATCATTAGCAAGCAATAATTTTAATAACTGAAGTGTCTTGTAAAAAATAACCCAACAAACCAGCTTAATCATGTTCAGTGTCTTGGTGGGAACAGAAGCCTGTGCCAGTAGCACTTGATGTTAGGCTACAAGGTTGAAACACAGGACATTGTATCCACATGGCAGCATGATTATGGCACCATGCTACCTATATTTCAAAAAGAATAACAAATCAGAGCTGAATTTTATGTAAGTGAAACCAGGAACACATTTTCATACTTACTGAATTTCTATAAAGTGAATAAAGCATACTGGGAATTATTGGAATGATAGAAAAGATTCTAAATAGTTAATTAACAGCATTTTTAATTAATATAGACAACCAAATTAAAAAAGAAATTAATCAGAAGGAAAACCTACTGTACTGTCACTGTACCCTTTTTTGTTGGTCTGTAAAATACCACTGCCACCAAGCCACAGTGTCTTTTGGTGGTCCCTTAGAGCATTGCAGTCCTGAGCCTTCCAATCCCCATATGAAACCACCTAACAATTTATTTGGAAAAAATGAAAAAAATACACTTCTACCTGTTCCAACTTTTAAACAGGATGCCCTCTATTGGCTATGAATTGTTCTCCAATGTCTCTTTTTCCCCTTAGAATGCATTCTAGGCATCTTCTAGGCCACTTTCTCTTTAAAGACCATATCACCTACTTCTTCCCAAGTTGAATTTCTTCACTCTCATTTAAGGCCTTGCTGGCCCCTGTTTTTATCCTGTGACACGCTTTCCTGCCTTGTAACCTCACATGCATTGGACAACCAATCATATCCTTAAAAATTTAAAACATTAGCAAGTACATGAGAAAATATAGTAGTATTATTAGTTTTCTTGTCTACAAGATTTTTTAATGCCATAAATTATAAGACACCATGAATTCTAGAAGAATTACAAGGCGCATAATTGCACCTGGGGCTGGTCATAACTGAACACTTTCCCAAACAGTCCAACGGACCTTGTCAATTTTGATGACGCAATTATGAAAGCAAAGCCATATGAATAATGTGCCAACTGTCCTACTGTTAAATATTTCAGAACATTCCTTTAACCAAATCACAGCTAGTTTTGCCACCAAGTGCGAAAGCATTTCCTCTACTTTTGAGCAGAACAATATAACAACAAGAACAACACTTTTTTCTATACCACATTTTTATACACAGGATGTTGCTTGAAGTGCTTTACAAGATGTCAAAGAAATGGTTGCAAAAGAAAAGAAAAGCAAATTAAAATTATGTAAAAATGTCACAAATAAATAACAAAAATAAATCAATATGGACATAAACATGATAGATATATAATTAATAGAACACTAGATTCCTTATATAGCATCATTTTTTGAAGTCTTTAAAGACTAAGGGGCTTTGCCCCCTTCTCACTTCGCTTGCCAACCCCCGTGTTTGGTTTTCTGGATACACATTTATAAGATTTTTTTTTTCTTTGAATTGTTGCTATTTCATTAGTTTCACTTTTATTTCAGAACTTCTGTAAAAACAATATTTGGAATCTTTCGTGTCCCAATATGCTGAATCTTTTAAATGAGGTCTGTGAGACTTGTGTTTAATGACTTTGTATCATAATTTAGGATAGGTTTCTCTGTTTGGAATTTCAGCACAGACAAAACTATCCGCATCATCAGCAGTTAATAATTTTTTTTGCAAAGTAACCAATAAATGCATATGAGTTACACCCCATTTTGAAATTCTCTGACTAATTTCTTTTTGTTTGCGTCAAAGCAATATGTAATATCTTTTTTTTGATACTGTAGCAACTCACGTAATAAAGTGTCACAAAAGTTCTACTTTAACAATCACCAACTGCATAACCCCAAACACAACTTTCTAGCACCCTCTCCAACCCCTCCTCTCATGAGTCTCGCCTCCTCCTTACCGCATCAATCAGCACCCAGCTATCAGTCTTCCGTGCTGTACTCTGCCCTCCCTCGATCGGACCTAAAAGACACTTTAAACAAAAAAGGCTTCAGCTTGGCTGGGACTCTACAATACTTTTGAATTTTACTGCTCTCATAATCTGTACCTTTCTCTGCATGTGTATCGCACCTTGGGTCTCTTTTCTCCGCGCTGCTCTTTCTTCTTTGCTAAGAGCACATGATCTGTTTGTGCCACGTGACTTTACATGACTGAATGTTTTGCTGGCTGTCCGTGCTCTTATTTGATAAGAAGGGCGTGTCTTGCAAGATTCTTATGTTCCACGTCCCTGCGAGACTGCCCTGGGACAATCGCTTGGCACCAAGTCTCATGTTCATGGTCCGTGAGAGACGCTCCGTGGCCAGTCTTTTTTGTCTCGCGGGTCTTTTATACGTCTACCGAGAACTTCCAAGAAGATCACGTATCATCACCTTGCTTTTCCATTCCAGGATTTTTTTATATAGTGAGAGACTATTATGATGATAAGGTTAGATGGCCAGACAAATTCACAATGCAAACATCATTAAGCTTAGCAAGATGATAACCAATCAAATCACTGACAGTTTTGTAAATCAAAATATGAATTTTAAAATACATACTAGATCTAGATGATAATATCTTTTACTCCAGTTCATATATGTCAAACTAACATAGTTTCTCATAAATGTATTGTGACAATATATGCCATTGGTTAAGGCATTAATAGTAAAACACAGTGCTTCTGATTTAATCACCAGCTCTGGCTCAATCTGTGAACACAAGCAATTAACTTGTAACTTTTAATACTTTATTTCTGCTCTATACTGTATATTTACACAAATAACCCATTGAATAAATATACATATATCATTTAAGTAATAAAGTAAGGGCATTAAAAAAAAAACACTAGCCATCTGGTTTACCAATATCATCACTGCAAAAATAAATATAAACAAACAAAATGAATCTTTTTCAACAGCAAAGAACAACATGTATTTACTTGTGCAATATACAATGTATTCAGAAACTATTCAGGCCCCTTCACTTTTTGTTATGTTACAGTCTTATAGTAAGTCATTTAAATAATGTATTTCCCTTATCAAATAACACTCAATACCCCAGAATGACAAAGTGAAAACAGGATTTTAAATATTTGTACATTTATTTAAAATAAAAAGCAGAAATATCACACTGACACAACTATTTGCCCCCGTTACTCAGTAATTAGTTGAAGCACCTTTTGGCAGCAGTTATAGTCTGGTGTCTTCTTAGGTATGACACAACAAGCCTTACACACTTACATATGAAGATTGTCTGCCATTTTTCTTTGCAGATTCACTCAAGCCATCTCCAGTTGAATGGAAACTGTCAGTAGACAAATGTTTTCAGGTCTCTCCAGAGATTTTTGATTGGTTTCAAGACCAGCCTCTTAATGGGCCATTCAAGGACATTAAGAGAGATGTCCTTGGCCATTCCTATGCTGTTTCTCCTTTGTTCTTGTGGTTATAATCCTGTTAGAAGGTGAAACTTTAGCCCAGTGTTAGGTCCAAAGCTCAAAATGACCCAACCACATGATTCTGCTACCACCATGCTTCACTGTTAGAATGGTATTGTACTGGTGATAGGTGATGTCTGAATTCCTCTACTATCACCATGACGATTAGACTTGATGTCAAACAGTTTAATCATGGGTAAATTAGACCAGATAGTTTTGTTTCTCATAGTCTGAGAATATCTTTATGCAAGCTTTTGTTTGTCTTTAACTGAGGAGAAGCATTCATCTGGCCACTATGGCATATAGCCCAGATTGCTGGAGTGTTGCACTGATGATTGTCCATCTGGAAGTTTTACCCATCTCCATACGGGTTCTCTGCAGATTGGCCAGAGTGACTTTTGGGTTCTTGGTCACCTTCTCCCCTGAATGCTCATTTTGGCCAGGTGGCCAGATCTAGGAGGAGTTGTGGTTGTTCCAAATTTTCTTAATTTGTGCTCTTGGGAACCCTCTGTGCTTTAGAATTTTTTTCTAGCCACCCCTGGATCTCTTTCTTGACATAATCCTCTTTCTAAACTCTGTAGGAAATTCTTTTAACCTAATGGCTTGGTTTTTACCCTAATACACATTGTCAACTGTGAATACTTATATAGACGTGTATGTGTCTTTCCCTATCCTGTCCAATAAATTTACCATATATATTCACATATAAGTCGGGTCTTGAAACCCGAAAAATTGATCATAAAATCAGACCCCGACTTGTACGCCTGCTCAAAAATGCAACACTTAATTTTTTTTTTTTCTACATCTTCTTGCCTCCTCCAATCTCGCATCAGTTTCTCAGACGCATCGAATTTTGTTCCAGCAGCGCAGTTACCAATTTTTTTGCCACTTCATCCAACCATCCATCCATTAACCAACCCACTAAATCCTAACTACAAGGTCACGGGGGTCTGCTGGAGCCAATCTCAGCCAACACAGGGTGCAAAGCAGGAAACAAACCCTGGGCAAGGCATGCACACACACACACACATGCCAAGCACAAACTAGGGACAATTTAGAATCGCCAGTGCACCTAACCTGCATGTCTTTGGACTGTGAGAGGAAACCCATGCAGAAATGGGGAAACCATGCAAACTCCACGCAGGGAGGACCTGGGAAGAGAATCCGGGTCTATTAACTGCGAGGCAGCAACGCTACCCACTGCACCATTGTGCCGCCCTTTGCTACTTCAATGACGTTTAATTTAAAACCAGGTTCATATTTTCTTCTGATCGAACGTTCCATCATAGATATGAGATGCTCTTACAATAAAGGTGTATGAGGGTGTGAGATAAAAATAACACAAATCAGTGCAAACATTGCTCGGAATAGTCCTGGTATTACCATGTGGTCACGTAGGCACAATACATAGAAAAAAAAAAAGGCAGTGTGCTCCATGGTTTCTCTGTCAGGTGGGTGCTAGCATATCATAATCTCTTGGACCAATAGCATGTGTTTTCCACATTCGACTCATATGACCAACATTATAAAATACCAGAAATTATAAGGTCAAATCAAGTTCCGAATTATCTGCGGGAGAACTTATCCGCAAGTATATATGGTAATTGACCACAGGTGGATTCCAAACAAGGTGTGGAAACTTCCCAATGATGAGCAACGTAATGGCAAGCACCTGAGCCAAATTTCAAATGTCATAGCAAAGAGAAAGTCAAAGCAAACCTAGAATGAACACCAAGGAAGCTCAGGAAAATAAGATAAGTTTATTAATAAGATGAACACACGTGGGTAGGGGAAAAAGGGAAACAGTTAAAATAATATACAACAACAGATAATAAGTAATCCTGAACCTTCACTGGGCTCATCTAAAAACATTAATGGGTCAAATCAGATAACATGGGCTGATTGTTCCACTTGCATACATGAAAAATAACACACAAAATTAACTCCTTCCTTGCCTCTCACTCTCTCTTCCCTTTCAGACTACTCTGGCTTCACTTTGTCCTGCCATTTGAGCCCTTGCCTCTCCCTGTACTTCTGATGGGTGCCCTCTGAAACTCTTTAGACGACCATCATCGAAGAACCCAAACTATCCCAGGTATACCTGTTGTCCTGAAACCTAACTTACTTTTACACTTCCTTGCAACCTTTCTGAGGCCTAAATAACACAATATGTGGCAAGGGAGGGGGGGCATGTGAACGACTACTCATTGCCATCTATCAGTTTTGGGACTCCTATCACTTAAGGTTACTACTGCCCTTCTATTGTCCCCAGAACAGTTACTTTAAGTCCTAGGATCCTTCCAATTTTCAGAGACATGGCATCATTACAAACTGGAAACTCACCTTATTCCTTGCCTTTCATTCCAAGACTTCTCACAGTCATCCAAATATCCAGGATAGAGCACGACAAGCTGCAGTTCTTATTCTGACCATGAGTAACATTACAAATGAGTGCATTGAAAAGAAGAAACTTCGGCTTCAATATAAGAAAAGGGAGTTCTTGGGAGTTCTGTCGGACAATTCACTTTCAGGAGAGAATGGTACCTCCTTCCAGGCAGCTGGGCTTCTTTATAGTGTGTAAACTGGAAGGGGGTAGAGCTAAGTGTCCTCAGTGGGTGGTTTCTCAGACCTGTTGGGAGAGAAGGATAAGAGAACATTATTGACAGCACCCCATCTTGCCCAGACGGTTGTCAAATATCTCAATTGAGACTGCAAAGAATCCTCCAACATGCATGTCTGACAGGCCCCAAAGTCAGCTCAGCCCTATGGGGACAAGCACAGATCTGGCCAAGAGGTTGTGTGCCCAAGAGAGGATGTTAGTGCTGGCATGGAGGGATCTCTGTCGGTGGAGTACATTATAGTTGTAGAGTTGCAGGCTCAGGAACAACCATGTGGTCATGGGATTTAAGTCATGATGGGAACAGAGCTGCTGCAGGGATGCATTCTCTGTTAATAAAGTAAACTCCTTGCCCATGAGGTAGTTCTGGAGCTGCATGATTACCCACTTAATGGAAAGTGTCTCCCATTCAATCAGCATTTGACTAATTTTCCAGTTCAGCAGTTTCTGCCTGAGATACATGACGGGGTGTTCAACATCATCGAAAACCTGACTCAGTATGGCACCAAGGCCGGTGTCCAAGGTACTGGTCTGGAGAAGGATCGGTACAGATAAGTTAGGAGAAAGCACTAGTAGAGCCAACATAAAAGCTGCTTTTAGGACACAAAATATGCCTTCTGCCACAGAGTCCCATGTCACTGTGTTGGGTGTTCTTCATCATCAACTGTGTGAGAGGTGTGGCCCTCTCTAGAAGCAGGGAATAGAACATAAGTTGTAGTCTGCTAGTCCAAGAAAGGCCTGTCCCTGTCTCTTGGTTTGCGCCTGGGGAGATCATGTATGGCTGCAATTTTGAACCACTGGGGTTTAATACGTCCACTGCCCACCACGTAGCCTAAATACTTAGCCTCGGTAAGCCCGAGATAGCATTTTTGAGGGATGATCCAGAGGCTGGTGTCATTGGATGGTTCGGAGGAATAGGAAACATGGCATTGGTGTCCCGCCCAGGTGCTGCAGTAGATGACCACATCATCCAAATAAGGCAGTACAATAGTTGTTATGGAGCTGTAGTAGACTGTCCATGAAACAATGGAAGGTTACTGTGGCCTTGTGTTGCAGAAAGATAAAACTCAATACTGTCAGTGACCACTAGGGATCCTTAACATAGTCTTTTCCTTCACCGCATCTGTCTGGGGGATTTGCAATAGCCCTGAATCATACAGAGGATGGACAGGTACTAGGCATTACTTGGACATTCCAGAAAGTCAAACCAAAGGCATTGAAATGAAAGAACTGATTGAACTGGTGAAATGCATTATAAAAGCGCCAACTTCTGTCCAGCAGTATCAGACTGAACAATGGGCTGTGACTGACCTCGATTACCCCAGGTTCTAACATCCAACATATTTCCAACTCAACCTCTGCCTTCTTCACCTCTGAGAAGCGGCATTGACACTTGTGAACCACCATCCTTGGTTTGGTCATGATCTTGTGGACAATCAGTTCTATATGGCCTGACCTGGGATCCACGACCCCATTGACAGAGGCAATGATGGCTCCCAAATTATTTATCTGTCAGGCACTAAGGGTATCCCCAAAGTTTAGCTGTCCAGCATCCATTAGAAGTGATATGGCACCAGTGGCCACCTGGTCGCGATCAATCCATGGTTTCAGGAGGTTAATGTGATACACATGCTCCCTCCGATGTTGGTTGGGCTGCAGATCAGGTAGTCCATGAGCCCCTTGTGTTCTTGGACTTCATAGGGCCCCTGACAGTTTGCCAGGAGCTTGGAATGGGATGTAGGAATAAGAACCATATCCTTGTCACCTGGACAGAACTCTCTGCTAGATCATATTTCGTAGAAGCCCTTTTATGTGTTTTTTTGAAGTGCCTGGCGGGGTCTCTCTATCCATGGCCAGGCTCATCATTCTGAGCTCCTTCTCATTAGGTTTCCTTTGGGGTCAGTCTCTTCCTAGGATCACGGCATATGGTGGCCTTGGTAACAACACCACCCATAGGCGCTGCAGGTTGCCTTGGACCTGCTTACTAACCAGCAAGTGGCAATGCGGTATTTCCAGGACTCACCTTGGATACCGGTCAGACTGGCCCATTTACCATCACACTATTCCAATGGGATATAGCGGCTCACAACAATAAAGATGTTTATGCTGAAGTCGTACAGTGCTAGATGGTGTGGATGTTCAGCTGGACCGTGTCTGAAAAGGGAAGCAAGAGTGGGTTAACTGCGACTGCACAACACCATATTCCCCAGTCCTATCTGCACTCAATTTGATTGTCATCTCAGGGACAGTGGGCCTCTATATTTCCTGACTCCCTGTAATGGTAACACTGAAGCAGCAGGGGTGATTGCTCTCACCCCATTGGGGGCATCTCTGTCTCTCCAGCAACCTCAGTTCACTAGCTCCATTTGGTTTGCAGTGTGGTATCTTTCAACCATCTTAGCGAGCTCTTCCACGTCCACCCTCTCCTGTTGTCTGACAGGGGTTGAACCACCAGTCACAGCAGTGTTGTGCTTGGGAAGCCATGGGGGATCTCTCGCTTTAGTGTGGAGAAATTGGCTGCCACCAGTTCCTCAAAGTCATAGCATGTGTGTTGTGATTCATCCACCAGAAACAGGGCAAGGAGGTGAGCATCCCCCATTGAGGCCAGGTGTTGGCAGACAGCCATTCCCTTAAAAACAAGGAAAAAGGTATTCACACCATCCCATAGTCACATTAGGACAAGTAGTTGTGGGTCCTTGTCCCCCTCTATGGCAGGCGTCTGTGGCTGCACAATGAGCTACTGCATTCATCATTTCTGCATGCTGCAGATGTAGCTGGGTTATTTAGTCAGCCACCCTCTTTACCACCACAAGGTTTCCGTGATCTGCCATAACCTCAGACAGATCCTACTGACTATGTCACCTGTGGCCGTGTGCAAGAATGATAGGATAGGCAGCATTGAAATGTTGGGCAGCATTGAAATGCCGTCTCATTTAATACAGAAAGTTCAACTGAAAAGGAGATAAAGAAAAACAGCCAATAGGGCACAAAACACAAATAATCTCTTCGGCTTTAATATGGCAAAAGATTTGTTTCTTGGGCGCTCCGTCCGGCAGTTCACTCTCACAAGAGAATGACACCTCCTTCCAGGCAGTCGTGCTTCTTTATGGTGTGTACACCAGAAGGAGTGGAGATAAGTACCTTCACTGAATGGTTTCCTGGGTGTGTGGGGAGAGATGGAAAGGGGAATGTTAGTGACAGTGTCCACTCTCGCCTAGGTGGATTATCACATACCTCGATCAAGCCCATAAGAAGGCCTTCCAATGCACATTTGTGACACCAGATTAAAGTTTTCTGTAGCAATCACTATAATGGAAAATCCTGCCACAGGTCAGTCTTTAAATAAATCAATGTAACATTGTTTCCAGCAGAACAGAACAGGTACAACTCACTAATGAATAGCATAAATTCTGGGAGCTAGCACCACCTAAAAAATGAGAGTACATGCTTCGTCTGTGAAGTTCTTTATCCAAATGTTTATGAAAAAACATAGATGTTAAGCTGACAGTTAAAAGAATGTGTTTATGAAGTTCTGCTGATTTATTACAGTTAAATAGCTTTTCTAAGGCATTAGTTGAGATGCCTCAAAATCAAGTGAGTTTACAAATAAACTCCAGATCAGGGCAGGGCCATTAATAATGGGTAGCTCCAGGTTAAAGTACCACTTCTTTATTGAAGAAATCTCAAGACGGTGTTTGAAACTTTTCTTGAATGTTGAATACAAAACGTAACCCAGTTATCCACTCCATGCAGAATCACATTTTTTTCTGAAGACTAATCATGTTGTCATTGGCATTGAGAAGGAGGAGCAATACTATGGTACACTGTGTTGCTAGCTCAGAATACTTAACTTAAAATATGTCCCAGTATATACTCTGTTATACTTAATTATATTGGATGTGTTTTACAGAGATTATGGAGGTGCAGATAGTGACATACTGAATGTTTGTTAGAGGATTTTGGGTAGGATGATGTCATTGTAACTTATATTTTATAACTATTAGTATTTGTGCCAATGTAAATGTAATGCAAGTGCGCACTCTCTACACTGCTATAGCTTTTTTCAAATATTAGAGTGTATCTGCCACAGGTAACAGGAATGCATGTCATGTGCAGCTCATTATCTTGTGAATGAAAGTGTCAATTAAAAAGGTTTGCTCAGTTTTCATTCACTGAAAGGAATGCTCTTAATTTTTTTATTTATAAAATCACATAGACACTGTAGATTAGGCATATATTTAAATTAGATACAGATATAGAAAAGCAATAATAGACAGATAGATAGATAGATAGATAGATAGATAGATAGATAGATAGATAGATAGATAGATAGATAGATAGATAGATAGATAAAGAGTTTTCATCTTTAATTCATCATGAAATCTGTTGCCTAGTCCCCTGATCAAAATTTCTCTAATATTTGAGACTCCATCTTGGCTGATACAGTAATGTAACGTTATATCTTAAAGGCAGTTATTTAAGGATCTTTGCTGCCCACTAGCTGGGAGGAGTAAGCTTTCGTGTATCAGCTGCCTGGCTTGCGTTGATGAGACGGAAGAGGCAGCTGAAACGAACACATGAGCGCCGGACAAATACGCAGCGCCACAGCAACCCTGCGCTCAGCTGCTGTCTGCACTTACTGTATGGTGTAGCAACTGAATCAAAGTGTTGCAAATATGCAATGAGCAAAAATGATGTGAATAAAGCTGCCATTATAATTGACGAGACAACTAATTTGTTTTATCTTTGTAGTTCGTGAAGTAAAGTTAACGGATGAGCATTAACATTCCAAATCTATTGCGCACAGAAAGCGCATGCTAGTAAATTACATGAAGTCCTCAATTACGCCTTGATTTTTCACAGACTCATGTATCAAAAATATTTTTTTTCAATGATACAAGATGGAGATTAAGTGTTTGATAATGCCCTTAATGTATTTAATGCATACAGCAATTATAAAAATTACATTTTCAATGTCAATATCAGCAGACCGCTGGCTTTTTTTACGTTTTTCATTTTTATACTGAAGACATAGTACCAGTGGAGGTAAATACTGCGTAAGGAACCCGTTTTGAAACCATACGTTTGGTCACAGCGAGAATTTAGCGTTAATTCTTTCCTGATTGCTTGAGGGTTTTTTTTTTTTTACATTAAGCTTGGATCCCGTTACCTCTTTCTTTCTTTCTTTCTTTCTTTCTTTCTTTCTTTCGTTCTTTCTTTCTTTCTTTCTTTATTTCTTTCTTTCTTTCTTTTGCGCTTAACATTTTAAAATGTAGGCTGTTCAAAAACTAAATCTCCCTTCCCATTGGAGAGCAGCAGCTATAATGAGCTTTTAATGAAATGCAATATGCTGCGACTGGTAAATTATTTGTTAGGGGACGATGCAATCAGCATGCTGATTAAAGATGTTTTACAGTTAATTGAACGAAGGGGATACGATTTTGCGTGTGTGCAGGCGTTCTGAAAACAGAAAAGAGCAGTGTGCCTGGAGTTAGGTTTTGGGAGGGAGAGGGTGTGTGAAAGGGGTTGCATTATCTATAGAGTTTGGGTGTAAATAGAGAGGTGGGGGTGGGGAGCCAAAGTTCTGAATTAGAAATGGACTTACTGGACCATGTCAAGAAAGGTAAGAACATCTTACGCATTATTAAAATACGGTAATTAACAGACAGAAACAATGAAGTCATATATCCTTTTTGTTTTATCAACAGGTTTTACAGTATCAACCATCTTTAGAAAGACAGACAGAGAGAGAGACAGACAGACAGACAGACAGACAGATAGATAGATAGATAGATAGATAGATAGATAGATAGATAGATAGATAGATAGATAGATAGATAGATAGATAGATAGATAGATAGATAGATAGATAGATAGATAGATGACACATGGTTTAGAGTGGAGTGTATTGTTTAAGCACACGACCGGAATCGAAATTTTAAAGTGAACCCTTTAAATGCAAGTTACATTATATAGTCATGTATGCCTATATGTTTATCGCTGCCGTTGCGTCCTTTTCATTATGTGAAATTATTGTACATTTATTGACCTCACATTTGCTTTTAAGGGAGTATAAACAATAATATCTATGTTAACTGCTTTTTCCCTCAAACTGATATATAAAAAAATAATAAAAATTACTACGAATCGAATGCTACACCAATACGAATTACAGCAGCAAACGTAATAGCCATAGTGATCACTGGAGTCTTCTGTAAAACGCATGGATCATTACAAAGGCGAATAAAGCAAACGCCAGCATTCTAATTCTTTTTCATTGTGTCTGCTCGCGTAGAGGAAACACACACGGCTCCAAAAACATTATCTTTTTTGTTTAGCTCAGCATTTACAAATTTGTTTGGATACCATTAAATTGCGCTTAAACCATGTAAGTGCTGATCTCTGTATGTTTAAACATCTGAGGAGATGACCTTTGAGGTTAAAAGTCTCTGACCACCATTTGACATTCGACCTCATATAAATGTTATCTTACCAACCCCTTCTTGTTAGCGTGTATTGATTACTTTTCCCAGATGGTTCAAGATAAAGATGAAGGGTCAAAAATATTAGTTTAGGTGTTGATCTTTTTTGATAAACAGTCTAACCTAACTGGCAGTGGGGCGGAGACAATAAGATATTTCCTTTGTCTCTTAAAAAGATGAAGTGTAGAAGACCTTTTCATTTTTTTCTGTTTGCTTTATTCAGTCAAGTGTATTGTTCAGTTTCAGTAATTAGAGCTAGTGAAATATTTATTTTTTATATAAAACTTAACTGCATTTACCACCAGTCGAGTTTCAGGAAAGAAACCGATAGACATATTCGCAGGACCAGCTATTAACCAATCAAGAACAATGGAATATATGTTATATATTTTTATATAGTGAGTGATTAATTTTGAAATATTTATTTTATTCAAAAATACATGGAATACGAAATTGAAAGGTTTTTAATTTTACTTATGCAAGCTTATTTTTTTAAATTTTGTGATGCAATTGTCTTTTAATTCAATTGAAAAGAAACCCACACAAACATAGATAGATAGATAGATAGATAGATAGATAGATAGATAGATAGATAGATAGATAGATAGATAGATAGATAGATACTGGCATTTTTCATATCAGTGGTATAGGTGCAGCAAATACAAGTAACGGAAAATGCATGCCGGCAAAATAATCCTTATTCTACAAGGCTACGAAAGTTTGTTTTAAACGACCTACTATTTTTAAAAGTAGTTCAATCAAATTGTGCAACACCAAAAGTCAAAGCAAATAAATAAATATTGTAAATAAAAAATACCATAGGATGTATAAAAAATGTTACATTGATTATAACACATCATAGATTTATTAATTACTCCTTTCACATTCTGCAGCACTTTTACTGTTGTTAAAATCTAACAATGCAGCGAAGAATCTTAATGAAAACCAATTTCAGTAGTGGAGATTAGTATATTACATTCATATCAATAAATGTTTAAGAGTTTGTTATGTATGTATAAAGCCATTGTACGGGGTACCTTATATTGCGTTATATGTGGTTCATTGGTTTAAAAGGTATTGTAGATCCATGAAAATGTATTCAATGACAATAAAAAAGGCACTTACCATATGTGAAATAATGCACGTAATTTGATTTATAAGAGCAAAATTCAGAAAGCGTTTCCATGTGGTATCGTTTAAATAATAATTAAAAAATAACAAAACTTTCCGTATACAAGATACAAATATGGCGATCACTGTTAAGATAAATCTCCGGGATGAAAAGCCAGTTTTACCACAATATGACCCTGAAGAGCGACTAAGACAAAAGTATATTTATATTAGAAGAGGATCTGTGTTCAGGGTGTTGATTATTAGAGTAGTTCAATCTTTTAGAATAACGAAAATTCATTTATGTACAGAATTAAGCTTAGCACACTTAATTTCTACGAAAACATTGCAAATATTGTTATCTTTATTCTTCTGGACTCACTTTAAAATAAAGAACAGCCATTAACTATGAATCGTTTGAATGTTACATTCATACAAAATCAAGAAATACTGTTGTACAGAATTATAATGTAATTAATCTTTTTTAATAATCAGCGATAAAAGTATTTGATATTTCCTTATTTGTTACAGGATATGCTTGTGATATATTTTAACTAACTTGTTCTTAAAATATGTGATGTTACAGTAGACCATACACTTTGTTAATTACCTAATGTGGAAAAAACAACAGTTCTGAAATTACTGTTGCGATCTTTGTATCAAGGTCGTGCTTTTTTACAACCAGTGAGAAAATTGTAACAGCTTTGAAATGCTATATTGGTTCTTAAGTCAGGATGGAGTTTACTAAACCTTTATTACAATGGTACAAAATCATTCTTGTTCCACTATTATAATCATTATTAGTAGTAGTATTAATATTAAAATCGCCTGAAACCCTGTCACCCTTAACTGTATTAAGAGAGATTGAAATAATGTTATTAGCTGCTATCTTAGTTTTTTGCTGTGTTGAACTAATCTATCTATCTATCTATCTATCTATCTATCTATCTATCTATCTATCTATCTATCTATCTATCTATCTATCTGTCTGTATGTCTGCCTGTCTGTCTAGGAGACCAAATAAGCTTTTTGTTATAAGAAAAGTTCCATTGAAATCAAAAGCTTGACTCGAATTGTCTGCCCTTTAAATTTGGACACTGGCATGTATACCTTCAAACATTCTCATGCCTTCGCAGTGACTCGTATTTTTTCTTTAGGCACTGAAGACTCAACAAGTGCATTTTCCTATAGATTATTTAATAACTTCATTTTTGTTTGTCTTAAGATGTGCCTAAAACGTAAAATAACATGCTAATCGCAAGACTCTTGTTACGCGACTTTTCAACCCAAATTGTAATTCTTACCAGCAGAATGTTGAATGAATACCTTTGTAACTATTTAGAGTTTCAAATGTATTCAGTAAGATGATGAAGCTAAAAAACAAGAGGCGAAACTCAGGAGGGAGTGTATTTAATATACATCATGATACATTTAATTCTGAGGACGATGTTATAATATTCAGTACGCATCTCCTACAGTCTCACAAAATATCTTAAAAATAATAATGGCTGTTCATATCCTGGAAGGATTCTGGTTATTAATGCCTGTGTGACTTTCACTTGTGGTAGTGTCGTGAGTTCTAGACCTTAATCTCCAACAACGTTTTTCATCTATTACTTTATGTGGCTACACAAAACATCTTAGATTTGTGGCTGACCTGCTTGGAAACTGAAAGTCTGTCGGCGTCAAAAAGCGAAGGAGAAGTGTTCTTTGGAACTGCTACCTTTTCCAGTGAAAAAGACAGAAGCCCTTGTTTAGAATTAGCACCCTGTCTCGGCATTTGGAAGGACAGAGAGTGACAACTTACTGAAAGTTCTCAAGGAATCATTTATATTTCACACTCCACTAGGCAGCTGATTTGAGATTGTCTGTTAGCATAACAAAGAGCGAGCCTGTGAACTTCAGAAACCTTTCGACCCCAGAGCTGCTGGCATGAATAGCCACTGCTCCTGCCTATAGAGATCCCCAAAGCTCCGCTGTTCGTGGCTAAATTGTTAATCAGGGTAATTTAATATAGTTTTCAATACGCCTCATCTCTCATTGGGAAAGTATTCACTGCTCCCCCTCCCCCCACTAGAAAGAAAAGTCCCTTCTATTCAACTGTTCTAGACGGACAGCTGCAAAACTCGCCATGGCTGAATTGAAATGTAGAGGATATCAACAACACTAAGGACTTACGGGGGGTGGGTGTACAACGGATAGGAATTAGGCGCGCGCGTACGCGCGCCCCCGCACACGAAGGTCGACACTCGCTCCCGCCGTCTTCCAAACTTGAACGTGAAATCCACGTAGTGACTCAGACGCCGGCGCAACGCCCGCCAAAAGAGCTGCGCGCGCACTTAACCGCACGCACTCACGCACGCGCCGAAGAGAACAATGCGCCTCTAATGGCTCAAAAGTGACTGGCTGGAGAGTCGGCTTGAAGGCTCCGTTTCGAATAACGTCTGCTAAATTATGAAGCACTTTGATCCATTGTAGCATTAGTATAGCTTCCACAAAAGTTGCCAAAATGTAAGCACTTTAGTGCTGTTTTAATAATACCAATTATTTCGTATAATCAACAACATTTTTGGCCTGATACATGTTCTGCTCCGAACCCTGACATATATAGGGTATATATCTACGATTGCATAACATCAGAAAATACCTGCATTGTGATTTTAAAAAATGTAGTTATATCATTTATACATGTAACTGAAACATGTAAAAACAAAGCTTATTACTGGGTGTTCACGTTTTTACATTGCCCTTATTCATACTACAGGACTTCTCAAAAATCAAAGATCAAGGTAGTCCTAACATAAGGTTTATAAATTTCAGCAATCCAGTTGAAGTTTTTAAAATCTGTTACCTCATATTAAGTACAATACCATGAAATCCAAGGAAGATTTTTAATTAGATGTGCAGAAGATTCAGTTAAGTAGTGTTGAAAAACACTCCCATCATATGGGAAACAATGCACAACTTAATGTGAGTAGAAAAAAGAAAAAACATATTGAACAGAATTATAATAAAGGACAAATTATAACAGCTGTAATTACCAGAGATATGAAACCCATGCACTTAATGCTTTCTTTTAATTATTCTTATGTTGATTTGATGTTTGAAAATAATAAACATACCACTCTGAAATCATTTAGTGCACCCACCTTTGACGTTCCAAGCTATATTATGTTGACTACTTTTTTGTTTTTACACTTTCTTCTCCTAATACTTATGTTAAAAATGTTTTGTTGTTGTGACTTTTAAGGGTCGATGTAAATCAAATCAAATTACTTTTTAGTCCTTTTCCTTTGTGGTGTGTTCATATTTACAGTTTATTTACAATAATTATGTAAGAAACAATGAAACAACACTATGGCATTAAATATTTCTGAATGAGTTTGTACTATACATGTGATTAATGTTGTATAAGGAAAAGATGAGTGAATTTTTGTCAAAGTCACTCAAACACATCTCTCAAGAAAATGCCTCCCAGCTTTTAGACTAATACTACACAAGTATAAACTTACTTTTATAGTTGAAATTTTCATATTACATGAAGGCTTTCTGTTTTTTTAATGCAAGTTTTTGGTAGTTGTATTTCAGAAGCCATTACATTTGACATGGTGCTCTGTTGGGGGAATGAAAACAGACATCAGGACAATTACAATACAGCCCCTTTGGGAATAGCAACACCAAATTTGGGCAGACTGATGGGACACCGTCTAGACGGTCCCTTTTGTAGATCAGATGCTTTCTCTCTTCTTTATTGTCCCTTTCAGTGTGTGTGCTTGGCCTGTACAGGCACACCAACTATTATCTGTAATTCAAGCATGGGACTGCAGCAAATCCAAGGTCCACAATAGTGACACTGACTCTATGGTCTTCTCCTAAAAAGAAGATGAAAAAAAAAAAAAAAAGGCTTGGGAATATATGTAGCAGAATATGAAATGTCATGTTAGTCAGGCAAACACATTGCTCTCCCTCTATAGCCTGATTGTCTACCCTTTGATGAGTAATGTGGCTAATTTTTACATTTTTGTAGTATGCCTTTTTTATCATACAAGCATAAAGTGAATTATTTTTGACAAAAGGAAAGTTGTTGGCCTATTGGGCATACTTTGAAACTGGGTAAAGATCCTAACAAAGCTCTTTAGCATTATGAACTGGAATGAATTCAAGTTGCTAGTAGATGATGATAAGCATTACACCCTTGATTATTTTCTCTTTATTATAAATAGTATGCTTCGTTATATAGTAATGTGTCCTGTGAGACTATAAAGGTAATATTTCTTAAGACATTTTGTATATTCTTTTATAATACTGTTGTATACAGTAGTTCATGTCTTTTTAAGTTAGTTAAATGAGTTTAATTACAATAGGAAATTGTCTAATTCTTTCTTTTAAAAGCCAGACGCAGATACCGCATTTAAACAAGTCATAAATGGCATATTCAACTTAAAATTTTACTTAGCAATTGATCTAAAGATTTCATTATTGTGCATTTTTTCTTCATTAAGAAGCGAATACTATGTGTATTTCATAAACAAATCTGATTTTTTAATGTGGGAAAATGTAACAAAACTAAGTAATGAGGTACTTTAATTAGCATACCAATCAGCTATTTACATAACTAGAACATTCTTTATTCCTTAGTCCCTCCATGAATTCATGTTGTATGCAATGCCTACTGGAAGCAGGAAGCAGCCTTTGTGTGCCAGGGTAGTAGCTCATTCCTTGTAACAGCACTCTTTACACTATCATTTGCTCAAAATAGGACATTTTAAAACACGCTGCAAATGAATAACTTCATTTATTTTCTTTCCTAACCCAACGTAGCCCTTTTTTCTATTTATTACTGTTATGTTTTATTTCCAGTTTTTGTGAATGTTTTTGTTGTGCATGTCTATAGCTTTAATTTATTTTCAATAAGATAAAAGAACATTTTGATTTTCAGGCAAGATGTTTAATTAACAACTTCCATCTTCATCCCATAGTGCTTGACAGAAGTGAAAAAGGCAGTGAATTAAAAAAAGACTTTAGAAATGTTTTGTTATATAAACTTACTCATAATGTCACATACTGTACATGTATTCTTGTGGAATTTTATTGTAAAAGACTGAAAGCGTTTTTTTAAATATTTCATATCTCAAAATGATTTGCTATTAAGGAAATCTTCTGATATTTTGTTCTGACGAACCAAACTGGTTTTATATTAAAAGGCATTATTTGTACATATTCCTGTTGCATAAAGTTGATACAAATACAATGTGTAAAATATTGAACCACATTTTGAATAGTTTTTCACCAGACATTGGGAAGGAGAAAAATGTATTAAATGCTCAAAGCATGTAATTGCATACTTGTAATTTAAATAAGTTATCATCACAGTCACATATGCTTAAGCATTTACTTTGAAGGCAAACTCAAATCTTATGTATTTTCTGTCTACTGACGTAATACTGATCCAGTTTGTTAAAAGAAAAACAATCTAATCTGACCTAAATAAGATATAGTACTGTATGTCTTGCTGATCTTTAATTTACTCATTGTAAAGCAATCCTTAAAATAAATCAAATATAAAAATGATAAAAACCAATTTAACTTTAAAATGTTTTAAACTAATTAACATTTAAAAAATGGAAATTTCTATTCTTGGTTAAAGTCTGTTTTGTACCTCAGAAGATGTGTAACTTATTTAGTTTAGAACTAGTTAACATGAGATTCTTCAGTACTTTAATGCTTTCTTAAATGTTTTAAACATAATCAGAGAAAATGCAATGTTAAAAGATTTGCTTCACTGAAATTTCAAAACATACGTCTGATCATTTTACATACTGACAGTGTCTGCTTAAAAAGAATGAAAGAATCTATAAGTAAATCACAGCTTAAAAAAACAATTTTGTATGGAATTTAAACCATAGATCCATTCTAGCTGAGTCAATGTTAGTGTTTAAGTGAGATGCAACCAACTAACTACTTTGTTTATTTAGTTAGAAGTGGCTGACCAGATCATAACAGCTTCAATGTTGCACTAAAATAAATGTGGTACTTGTTTTTGTAAAAATAATGGATGATTAATAGCAAGTAAATGGCTTGAATGCAATGTCTAAAGATTAAAGAATTTGTTTTTACACTGATGTGTGTTAGTAGTATATGTGCATTAGTATACAGCATGTTAATGCAAAAATTAAATGAAGTAATAATACAGTACTTCATTTGTACATAGAGATAAAATTGTTGCATATAAAAAAGGATTCATGGTTGCAAAGCTCAAACAATAATCTTATTCTGGCCAATTTCTACATCAGAAATTGTTTAAAATATTTTCCTTTCAACATGCTGCATACTTTTGTTTGTCTTTTGCATAAATAGCAAAAATATAGAATTTTAAAGTAATAATTATGCCATTTAAAAAGATGACACGTTTCCAAAAGCTATGTATGAGTATTATTTCACAGTGTTTAACAAACTGTTTTACTCTATCAGTTTGATCGGTTTACACTACCGGATCAAATGACAAGCTTTGGCAAAGCATGGTTAACACAGGCCCCCTTGTCTTTAGTCTATCAATAATACATCATATAAAGGAAATTTTAAGGGCAATATCTCATGACTATTAAAACCTGTAAGTCACAGAGCTTGTATTCATAACATTAGAATTATATCTAAAAAGAAACAGAAATTTAGAACAGAGTTTTCAGTTAATTGCTGTAGCATTTTTTATTTCAACAACATGGATAAAGGTTTTTTTAAGTAATACAAAATGGGATACAATTTTATATTTCATTTACGAAATTGTATTAAAGCCCACATTTAATATTTCAGACTTAAATCTGTTACTGTCTGTAAAATGCAAGATGTTGTGTTTTTATTGTGTTTGGTAGGTGTAAACAAAGAAAACACATCTATTAATATGAAGTCCAAGGAACTGATTCTTCATTTTTTTATTAAATTTACATTGGTTTTGCTTCTATTTCTATCATAAAGACAGTTATGGAATGATCCCAGATCTGCTTAAGAGTCACAAAGAACAAATCAAGTAGAATGCACAATTAAACACTTAAAAGATAGAAGGATCTCAACATTTATAGTTACATTTAATTTCATGAAGCAAAATAGATGATACTATGCTAAATATATTTACATATACACTCTGCTTACAGTTTCCACCATCTGAATCTTATAAATTTGGCTTCATTTAGACAACAGTATTCAGCTTATGGTTTGCATTAAGAAATGCAATAAACCAGTTATACCGAAAAAAGTGTTTTTTTTTTCATATTGAAGCTATGAAAACTTTTCAAACTAACACCAAAGCATTTCTAAATACAATAATGATGTAAATTAAAGCAGCAGTATATATAAATAACAAATAAACAATGTTATCTAACACTGAGTTTTAGCACCCAGCCAAAAAGAAAAAGCTTATCCTGGCTTATCCTGATTGGGTTTCCATATACATTGTTGATCACAGATTTTCTGCAATTGTTAATTTTATGTTTCCATGTTTTTGATTTTGAAGTTAAGAGAACACAGGAAACAACTCACACATTCTATCTTTCTTTCTTTCTGAAACTATTTAAATATATTATAGTGTATAAATGTAATAATGAATTACAATTAAGGAGCCATTGAAGATATTCAGTTTCACTACTCTGCACAATATACACTAAAGTCATGAGAAAATATATTAAGGTCATTGTAAGGGGAAAGAAAAAACTTGTTTGAAACTGCATGTCTGTTAAACTAGGACATCTTGACTTTATTTGTGTACCAACATATTTAAATTAGAAAATGAGATCATACATAACATTTAAGATTTGTTCTATCATAACGATTTACATATAAGAAATCTTATTTCTTTAAACCGGATATTTACTTTAATATATTTAACTAAGTTGGGCATTTGCTTAATGACATATAAGTTGTTTATAGAATCTGCATGCTGATTGGTGCAATTAAAATATATTTAAATGTGTTATGTAAATGCACATAAATTAAAAGACATTGCACTGCCAGTTGGTGTAAATAAAGAATGTCCATGATGTAGTTTATTTATAACAATGGCTCAAGACTCTTCTTTATCTGCTAAGTATTTTCTATAACAGTCAAAAAAATTAAGAAAAAAAGATTACAAACAACTTTAACTGTTAATTGATTGCACAAATGTGTAAGGAATTACATTATCAGTTTTAAAATTTAATAATCTCGTGCAGGGTATTTTGTAGTCTATTGTATTTTCCAAAATGAAAGGAAAGACTAAAAAATGTATTTTTGTTGTACTCTTCTTCTCTTTCTTCTTCATCTTTTGTTACACTGGTACTGTTTTATCTTTTCATAAACCAGGTAAGGTCCAGAGTTGACTACTAATACGTGCTGATCATGGCCTCAAAGAGTGACAATACGTGTCATGTAGCTAAGACATGCATATAAGATTTTGCTGTACTTTGAGTTTATTGTCAGTAATTCAATTTTTGTTGGATAAATGCAGTGCATATACAGTACCTTTATAGTATAAAATAAAAGACTGAGATCAAAATATAGCAACAATTGACAGATGATAACTGTTTTGTGCATTTCTATTATTCAGATATTTGTTGTTTGTATAGTTTTTCTTAACGTGGTCTAGACACAACAGATTTGATAAGTAGCTTTTTCAAATAGTTCTCTAGTACTTTTTAAATTTCAAATTAAAAAAAACATTTTTTTACAATTTAGGAAGAGTAAAGTAATACACCATACTTACACATAAACATAAGGTAAAAAATGTAAAAATCTTGTTGAATGGTTAACTGTTTTAATCACTGTGTGTCACAATGATGTTCAGGATTCCCAATTAAGCAAAAAATGTCAACAACTGGATATTTGATGCAAGATTTTGATTAAACTTTACTAAACTCATTTGAATTTCCTTTCTTCCATTCACTCAAAGTAGTAAATTCTTCAACATACCTGCATTATTTTGTTGATAGCATTGAACATGTATAGTGTCTGTCTGTCATTTTAAACAGTTAAACTTTCCAAAAGAAAATTTTAATTAGTAGGCAATATATTATAAATAATTATATACCTTTTTGAGCACTATAGGGAGTTTAAGCCCCTTTTAATGACAATCGTTTCTATTTTTGTATTCATTAGATATACAGAAAGTAAATATTTAAGTAAGCATTAAGGTTTTTGTAAACAATTCATTTCACTTTTAACTTGGTAAATCTTTCAACTTAATTTTTTCTGCTTTTCTTTTGAAAACCAGTCATACATGGAAGTCAGCATAATTCTGACAAAATGTATAGCTAAAATATCACACTGATTGAGCCATTGAAAGATTTGAAAAATCAATGTAAGTTTCCATCCTTGAATTTTCTGAACCCACTTTTTCTATTACAGGTTAACAGACTGCCAAAACTTATGGTGGCAGCAGTAGCAGCAAAGCAGGAGCAAATTCTGGACCAGATATCACTTGGATAGTTTATAGTCATCAATCAACCTGGATAGGTTAGAGTCATCAATTTGGTATGTGGAATGAAACCATAGTTTGGTGTAAGAACTACATATGGAGATCGGAGAAAAATGAAAACTTGACACAGACACTGATATTGAAAGGAAGTGAATGTAGGTTCCTGCATAACTACTCAGCCACCCTAAAACACTCAAAATAGATCAGTCATTGCACTGAAAGCATAATATACACAATATTTTGTATTAAATTTAAATTAAACTAAATCATTCATTGGCTGTAATATTAGTTTTTAGCTTTTAATAAACCAAATGATATTTTTTTTTTTTACTGATTAGAGATGTTTCTCTTCTTTTTTAAGATGAAATACTCTGAATGCAAACTTTTAATTTTTCAAAAACTATGGTGCATACCCATTGTTAGATGCTCATTCAGTTTTATCTTATGCACTTATCTTAAGCCAACTTGAATATACTGATTTACTTTACTACTTTTAATCAGTAAGTGTTACTAGTATTGGTTAATCCTTTTTTCCTTATTTCAAATTCTGTTTTTTTATCTAGACATTTTCTTACATAAATTGTTTCCAGGAAGTTCTGGCTGCTGATTATGTTGTTGAACAACTCAAGTTTGTAATAGGCACACATAGGTGTTTTAGTGTCAGTGCAGTGTGTCTTGGCTTAATAAATAATAGAAGTCTGAAGAGTCTGAGTCTGATTATTTCAGTCTGCACAACATAATATTGACAGTTAAACTACATGAATGAAGTAAATATTTTATGAAAAGCAACAATTTTTTTGCACAAGTAAAGCTTTCAGCGAGCACCCCTGTTAATTAGATATGTTCATATCCTTTGCACAACCTTGCTTCTACAAAATATACGTTTTTTCTTCAATGTGTTGACATATAGATTAGATTAATGAAAAGTAATTGCAATGTTATTTCATAATGCTATAATTGTTTTAAATGGACCTGTTTAAGTATGTAGAAAAAATATAGAATGGTAGTATTTGATGTCCACAAATGAATTTATTTTAATAACTGTTAGTTTCCCAAAAATGCCAAATCCTAGAGATTAACAACCATCTTTACGAGGTACTAACATACAAAACATATATGTTACTCTTTCATGGGTTTCACAACGCCTCCTTAAATTGGACACTTTTGCAAGTGGGTATAAAATACTAGTTTGTTAACCTTATACTTAACATCACCTATAAAAAGTATCACACATTTACTGAAAATTCATCCAATAATACTTGTATCATATAGTGTAATTTTTGGTCCTGTTTTGTCTTGAAATACATGTATAAAATGTAATATGAAGTGAACATAACATAATAATTTAATAACAAATTAAGCCAAAGTATAAAATAATACACTGTATAAATAAATTAATCTGACTACTATTATTTTCAGGTCAGACACAACAGAATACATTTAATAGGGGAAAACCACATTTTACTAAGGAACAGAGTGGTTTCTATTTAGATGACAGCAGAGTTTTGTTATTTACTAAGGCATTTGGTAGCCTTTGCAACAGGGTGATAAAACTAGTTTGAAAATGTATGTGCCATGCATAACATTCAGGAGTTCAAGGGCTGTGCACTGTGGCCTTAAATGAACTGAGTTCAATATGTAGATTCTTGAACCTTCTCAATTCCTTTCAGGATTGTGGGGGAGCCAAGTCCGTCTCACCAGAATTGAGCAGAAGGATGAAAACAGCCCTGGACAGGACTCACAGGAACCACACTCACACATGCACATAAACACATGCACACCATATTCAATCACAGTGACAATCTGCAATTGTCAATTCATAATAATAATAATAATAATAATAATAATAATAATAATAATACATTTTATTTAATAGATGCCTTTTTAGCACTCAAGGTAACATTACAATGAAAGTAAAACAACAGTAGTAAAATAAAAACAAAGAGAATGACAAATTAAAAAGCAATAATTAGCAAGCAAAGATAACAGGCAGTAATAGTGCAAAATTCACAATTGGTATGCCGGTTTGAAAAGATAAGTTTTGAGGACAGTTTTAAAATGTGATATTGAATCAAGCTGACGAATATGAGAGGGAAGAGAATTCCAGAGTTGAAGAGCACTATGAGAGATGCAAGATCTCTCATAGAACAGAGTTTGATGTCTGGTACAGAAAGTAGAGCTGCAGGTGCGGATCTGAGTGAGCGAGAGGGAGTGTAAGTCTGTTGAAGATCAGTGAGGTAGGGGGGAGCAAGGTTGTGGAGAGCTTTAAATGTTAAAAGTAGCATTTTGTATTGTATTCTGTAGTTTACAGAATAACAGTTAACATACCCTAAATTAAAAAAAAAAAAAAAAAAATTTGGCTATTAATTCATTCTCTGCTTGAGCGTGTTTGGTCGCAGTATTTTTCATAAAATGACATTTGCAAAGCAATTCAGTTATGAGAAATGTTAGGGAAAAACAGAAGTTAAGGGCAAGCTTTATTACAGTAAGTGACCATTATGTATATCAAGTGAATGTGACACTCTGATGGTAAATGATTGAGTGACCACATTTTCGGACTCCCAAACCAGGACACTTGTATAGTTTGTTTGTTTGCTCACACATAAAGTCAATCCTCATTTAAATGCCTGCTTTATTTCTTCATCATCAGCGAGGGATCAGGGCACAGGAAAAAAAAAAACTCCTTTGCAAATAAATACATAGGATTTCACACAGTACTTGTCTATTTGTTTGTTTTTGTCTGATTCTTGGTCGTCATCACGATGCTGTTCAAATTTAACCCAAGCTCTTAAACAAGCTTTACCTGTCAGAGATTTGGCTGCAATTTTATACATTGAGGTGGGTGGTGCAGCATGAGGGAGTCCCCCTTGGAGTTTTGTACACACTGTCCTACATATATAGTCAGAATGTTTGTTGCAGAAGAGCAATATTTTATTAGATGGACAGTCTGTTAAAACCAGTACATTTTAATATTGTTTAGTTATTTATTGGAACACATAAACTGAAATTGGGATTGTACTTGTCACCTGAATGTTTGGCCACCCTACTAAATTATAGTGACAGAGAAATAGTAATTATAATCTGCAGATGATGGAGCAGTGAGCTTGGTTTTGTGTAAGGTTAATAGCACTTTTAGGGCTAGTAAGATTATTTAACTTACATGTTACTACTTAAAGCATCAGAGGGAGAAAGATGCTTACAGAGTTTTCTGCACATGCTGAGCTGGACTTGTCAATATAGGGTTGCCATCTCACACACACACACAATCAACCAGTAACAGCGGCTTCCTATCCTGCACACATAGCCTGCTACTTTTCTCATTAACTTGTACTGGAGTTCTATTTGCTATCAGTAGCATCTATCGGAGGTGAGAATGTGGAAAATCTATAAAATGTACAAGTTGGCGTAATTGCCGTCACGATAAAATTGAAACAGTGAACTAATTTGTACTTGAAGTCATATAGAACATTTTCCCATTTTAAAATAGATAAGTTCTCAAATTTGCCAATGGTTTTCTTTGGGAGATTTTGGAATTTTAAAACTATGTGCAGGGCAATATGTTCAATATATCTAGACAAAAATGGAACTGTCTTGACATTTTTTAATGAAATATAGTTGTGCAACATTTCAACAAAATTGGTCCACGGGGACTGAGTTGTTGGACAGACAGGAGTACAAACAGACAGACAGATATGGCTATCACAATAAGTACTTCACGCATTATGTGTATATGCACCTAAAAAGGGATAAGACAGCTAAGAGAATAAATGCCCGCACATCACAATCTAATTTTACTCCTTTTTACTGATACATAGACATCACCTGGATAACCTGAAGCCACAGTAACACAAATTATGAGCATCAATGAATTACAGTAGTCTGACAAAACCAAAGATAATGTTTCTAGATTGTCAAGTAACTCACAAGAATGCGGAAAATAGGTGTGAAAGAATTTTTATAGGTATGCA
Source organism: Polypterus senegalus (assembly GCF_016835505.1). Classification (NCBI taxonomy): domain Eukaryota; kingdom Metazoa; phylum Chordata; class Cladistia; order Polypteriformes; family Polypteridae; genus Polypterus; species Polypterus senegalus. The sequence continues at coordinate 135,517,631 of NC_053160.1, forward strand.
AAATACATCTACTACCCATTTACTCTTATGTAACAAATCCTTAACAAAGAATTTTTCTGGTCTTCATAACTATTATTAAACATCAGCAGATAGGTTATTCATCTCTGTGTAGAGTGGCATATTGACATGATGGTAAAATTACTTGTTAATATGAAGGATTCATGGGCATTGTACAAAATATGTAATATCAAGCAGAAATATGTCTCAGTTAAGCCACCTCTGACCACTCTAAAGTTTTGTTAGTAGGTCACATTGCAGAGATGAATAAACCCTTTACTGCAGCTTTGCAGGTGTTATGAAGATCCAAAGAAGTGTTTGTTAATAAGATTTTTAGAGTATTGCAGATATGTGGGGGAAAAGTTTGTGGGCTGATAAGACAAAAGGGAGGACAATATGCTTTGAATATTTAGCAGTATGGCTGGGGCAAAATTGGCATTACATATCTTCCATATCATACAATCCCTGGTGCAATGTATAGTTTTATCAGCATTACAGATTGACAGTTTTTTTCAGGAATAAAAATGAATGAGGCACATTACAGAGATACACTAAAAAGTGGGGAAGAGAGAATGATCACAAGCTAGAACAATAATAATATACAGTTGTATAGAACAAAGTATATAAAGAGGCACAAAATCAAGCAATTATTATTACTAAGCAGTATGCTAAAGATAAAAATAACTTGTTGTTCTTTTAGATGATTAAAAAGTGCTTTTGTTTACTGTGGGAACATTTCAGCCTTTCCAACAGCAAAAGGAGTGGGAAAAGACAGCTAAGATAAAAAGTCCTAGCACATCACAATGCAACCTTTCTCTCTTTCAGACACATAAACACCTCCTGGACAGCCTAGAGACAATTGGCAAATTGCTTGTGTATATATTGAATTTATATGACGTGTTATTGTTCCACAATTCTTAAATAAGATGATTAAATATATTTCATTATGCATTAAGAATTCTCACACTCCTTCAGATTGTACATTGTGTGTTTATATGTCATATTTTAGGTGCAATAAAATGCAAACCAATAAACAAAACAAAATATTTTTTTATGAACATCAGAATCATGGTGTACATTTTATCTTTTATGATCAGGACCTTCTATTCCTTTACTATACCTGCTCAGCCAGTAATGTACTACAGCATTGCACACACAACTATCATAGCAAAGAGTTGCTGAGGTGAAATTCTGATGCCACCTGTTCACGTATGAAGGCATAGGCAGAGTATAAATCCATATGCCTATATTATGTTCCAACCTGTTGCAGGCTTATTTATGTGCTCCAGCCACCATCTGGAGGTTAGTTACAGGTGTAAATAGGTATGTACAAATCACCCATTAGCCATCTATCACTACTCTTTCTGTTTTTGCTTTTTTTATACACTGCTGAATATTAGAAGATAAAGGCATATTGGTACAACCAGGCCACTATGCCATAATTTTTATAAAAACTCATTACAAATCACCTGCACGTGCGAAGTTGACATTCTTCATAATAGATTTAAGTATAATTCAAAGGGCTGGAAATATGAATGGGTATCAGCTACAACTTAATTATTTAAATTAAAAATATGTAAGGATTGAATTCTTTCTGCTGGTTAGGGACAAAAACTCAGAATTCAATGGATGTTCTTCTGAGTAGGTTTTCTTTATTGCAATCTGTACTATCTCCCAAACATTCCAATCCCTGATTCCTGTTCTTCCATTTTTTTTGCTTCCTTTTAAACTTCTCTTACAATATAGAAAATATCTCTGTCAATTTATAGCTACCTACAACCTTAGTATATATATTTTTCTACATTTTTAAAGAACACAGAAATATTACTAATTTAGAAATGTTCATTCATCCATCAGTTTTAAACTGCTTATCCAAAGTTGGGCCATGAGGGCAACAGTCTTAGCAGTGAGGCTCAAACGTCCTTTTCACCAGCCACACTTGCCAACTCATACTGTGGGGTCCCAAGGCATTCCTATGAATTGACTGTATTCCGAGGATCTCCTGTATGTTGGTGCTTCTCACCCTATCTCTAAGGGTAATTAGAATTTATAAAATTAATTTAATTTTAGAAATGTGTGATTTAATTTAATAAGGTAATTTAGAAATGTGTGATTAATTGATGAAATTGTTTACTGCAATTTATCTACATTATAATCCTACAAATACATTACTGCATTTCATCGTGAAAAAAAATCTATATATTGTCAAGTCAATTTTATTTATTTGTCTTCTGAATTTTCAGAACATTTTGTCGTGATGTGAATTTAATGCACTTCATCGGGCAACCACTGTATGATATGATATGATATGATATGATTGTCACAAAAGTTAGGCAATTTAAGAAGTACCTTGAACTTAATATGAGTGTGCACATCAATTATATAGGATCTAACATGCTACTTTAGTTAAAATGAGTTTTGAGAAAAGCCTGTAAATTAATGATTACTTAATTTTTAGTTATTTGCATTACAATGCTTTCGGGAAACTCATTCCTGAACATTTAAAAATCTAGGCTGTGAAAGTTTTACATGTATGTATTATAATATGGAAAATGGGAGGAATAAAAAATAGATGGACTGTTCCCTGTAAACATCGTTCTCAACCTGTAACAAATCAGGAGTTAGAATTTATACTTTTTAAAACACATAAGGAAGGTGGATACAAAGAAATGAGTAAAACACAAAAGCACTAACAGAGATGATAAACCAAGAAACCCTTTCACCTCTTTGAGCATTCGTGAACAAATCTTTAGTTCTTTCTACCAGGTGGTGTCCCTGCACAATTAATCCTCATGCAGCCCTTAGATGACATGGTTTATCATGTAACCTACAGGCAGACCCCATACTTCCTTCTTAAAGGGGTAACACAGTCCTAATCATCAAATATCATTCACAAAATTCTAATCTGTACAATGGCTACTGAAAATTTTATTTTATTATTCAAATTGTATTATTTTTGAATATGCTAGCCATTGGTCCTGACCCCTGTTCTCTTAACACTTTAAAAACCTCCATCTTGGTTTACTAAAGTCATCATTTTAAGTATTTGCTACATCAAAGAAAATGTACAAAAATGACATTTTGATAAACCACAAATGAAGTGTGATTGCATTACATTACTTGACCCATATTGGTACTAAGGTGTAGTTAGTGATTTTGACCCACAGTTGCAGAAACTTAGGTGGAAATTATGATCTACGCACTCTCATGTGTGAATTTCTGTAAGTATTCTAGTTACCTTCCATGTTGCAAAGAAATACTAGTTCATTTCATTAGCAATTTTAATTATTTATTTATTTTTTGTATGAGTGTGCATAGTTGTATAAGTGATGCATTGGCATGTCATTCAAGGAAAGGCCTCTTTTCCTTCAGAAACTTTTGTTGAAACAGGCAGGTTATGAAAATGGATGGATGGTTGACTGAATGAATGATGTTGCTGTTAGGTTAGCAGATATATTTTACCTACTGTATATAATTGAAAGTAAAGCAATGTAATGAATTTTCATATTTCATGACAGTTTTTTAAGCATATCTTATGTACAATAAGACTGTAAAACAAATTATTTGGCAGAAAATGATGTACTTTACAACAGATTAAACTGAAAGGAAGCTATCTTGAAAGTGGAATAATCCAACATGAATCAATAAGAGATTTTAAGAGAAGTAGCTGATGCACTAGAGAAAAAAATGAATACACCTGAGTATAATTCAATCATAATAGAAAACCTGAAAGGAGATGGGAAGGAAACTGCAAAATTTCTTTCAAAACTCTTTGAAAGATGTATTTAATAGTAGCGATTTGCTGATACATTGAACAATGCAGCTGCCATTCTCCTTTACAGGAAAGGCAAAAAGAAAATAGGACCAGAGGAACTATGCACTCATCAGCCTACTTTCTATAATCTACAAAGACTTCATGAAACTCACAGGACACAGTGGATAGTTCATCAGACAAGAAAAAAATCCAGAGTGAAGACGACACAATGCCTCATGATCAAGAAGTCTGCAAAGTGTTTGGAAAAATGAAACCTTAATGCAAGGGAATATGTAATTCTGTTTGCTCTGAAAAAGAATTGCATTCAGTACATGGAACAAATCAGCATTCTAAGGGATTAAAGCACTGAATAAGTTTCATCAAATATCAACAGCGAGAATCCACAAGTCCCTCACAGAAAAAAAGGATGTATAAGGCAGTATCTCAGGGAGACGTAATCTTTCCAAATTTGTCCATAGCAACATATTAGAATTTTACAAACACTAGATCAGGATGAAAAAGATATTAAGAAAAGCTGAGCCTGCTTAAGCCACTTGTGATTTTCTGATGACATCATAATCTTTGCCAGGAGCCCTAAATCACCATAGCTTTAAAACTGGGAGCACTGATTCAATTAAGACTATGGCCAAAATGAACTGGAGTACAATGAAGGTCATGTTCAAAAGCTTTGTAAACACTCAAAAGACTGAGGCCATTTTTACAAAATCTGAAGCCTCTAATTATGTGTGAGAAGTTTTCTGTACAGGCCAAGTTTCAGTATATGGTGGAATTTTCATCCAGGCATGAGATTTCTCAAACTTTAAAGTATTGGGATTCTCTTTTGATTGAACAAAACATTATGGCCACCTTATCATACACTTTTTTTTTTTTCAATCATCCTTTTCATTCATGCTTAGTGGCTTTATCCGCTTTGTATATCCCTACTTTCTTCAATTTGATCCCTTGCCTGTCAATCTAGCAAACTCCTCTTAAAATAATTCTTGCATTTTCACACCTTTCTTTGCTCACCCTCTGCAGATCTGGCAAATTATATTTTTGAAAAATGCCACTCAGAGTTTTTGGCATGAAGAAAATTGACATTGATACCTCATCAGCCAGAATGTGTTGTAATAAGTTTAGCATTTTTCATGTATCTGTATTAATATTGATTTTAAAACTTAAACATGGTTTAAATAATTAGTTATTATTACTAAACATGAAAATGTAATATAAAATAGTTTAAAGTAATTTATTTAATTTATAATTGTTAATTTATATGACAGTTTTGTTCAAAATCAGAATTTTTTTTTATCTCTAGAGTTAGAGTACTGGCAGGGTTAAGTAATGAAAGCAAGTGAGTCTTCTAGCTTATGTACATTGAGCCACACTTTCTGAAGAATCTATGAATGAGTGTTCTAAAGTTCTCTCAATAACATTTTGAATATGATATCCCCAATATCTGTAATCAGGGACATAACATTTACAATGAAGATATAAAACATGAAATAGTCAAAACAATTTGTCATTTGTGCTTTTAATATTCGAATTGATGAAAGGCATAAAAGTTAAATGGCTTGAAAAGGCTTGTTTGGAATAGTATGTTGTCATATAAAGTGATTCTTTTAAACGTTTCTTTCCTGTGTCAATATCTGGAAGAGCAGATAGATAAAATAATCTTTATTTATGGTGACATGATTATGAGTGACTGAGTGTTAAAGCTAAAGCAACTTATCTGCTTTATAAAACAAAAAACAAGTCACACTGCCCCAAACCATAAACCAAATCTTTTTTCTTTATTGCTTTTTATTAAAGCATGTAACATTCCATGCAATCAAGTCAAACTTAACAAAACTAAATTCAATTCAACCCCCACCCATGAGAAAGAGAGAAAGGCCAACAGCCAAAGTAAAACTTTTGAGAGTAGTATAGATGGAAAGGAGTCTTTATCCCCAATATAAGTGCTTAATGTAAAACATTATTGATTAGATTTTTCCAGGTTTTAAAAAAAATCCTTTAAGAGAGAATTCATTTTTTTCCAATTTAAAATAATATATAACATCAATTACCCACTGACTTAACAGAGGTGAGCTAGGATTCTTCCAGTTGAGCAAGATAAGTCTATGTGCCATAGTGAAGTAAAGGCAATTAGAGTTTGTTTGTTCTTCTCCACTTTAATCCCATCTGGGAGTACACCAAACACAGCTGCTTGTGGATTAGGAGTGACTGTGACACCAAGGTTGTCTAATAGAAATTTAAAAATTTTGGCCCTGAATGATGATAAGTTGGTACATGCCCAAAACATGTGGCCTAGTGGAGCTGGAGCTCGATTGCAACGTTTGCAGGTTGGATCTTACACTTGGAAATATCTTGAACAATTTAAAACAAGATAGATGTGCTCGATAAAAAATTTCAAGTTGAACAATTTAAGTTGAAGAGTATGCTTTGCGCACATTGAGCTAGATTGAATTCAGTTGCATGGCTGCCTCCCACTCCTTTTTTGAAATGTTGTGCAAGAGATCCTTTTTGCCACTGTACTTTGGGATCTTTAAAAGGAAGATACTTTAAAATGGCTTTATATATTATAGAAACACTGTCTGAGTATTCAAGACTGATCAATATTTCTTCTGGAATAGAAATAGGTGGGAGGTGAGGAAAATTGGGCAGATTTCGTTTAACAAATTTTCTAATTTGGAGATAGTAGAAAAATTGTGTCGATGGGAAGCTAATTTTGGAGTGTAATTTTTGAAGGATGCAAGGACAATCAATATTTTTATACAAATCTTTAAATGATTTAATCCCATATGTGTTCCAAACATTAAAAACCGTGTAAGTTTGAGAGGGTGGAAAAAGGTGGTTATCATGTAGAGGTGCCACAGATAAAATATTATGTAACTTGAACTGCTTCCTACATTGATTCCATATTCTGAGTGAATGAAGGACAATTTGGTTGTTAGCATATTGACAATACCTTGTATTTACTGAAGTACAAAGCAAGGAATGTAAAGAAGTACAGCAGGAATTAATTTCTATTGCAGACCAAGCTGGTGTATGTTCATCGATTTGTGTCAATGTTCAATTTTTTATAGATTGTATATTTGCTACCCAATAATAAAACTGAAAATTGTGTATAGCCATGCTGCCTTCTGATTTAGGTTGTTGTAGGGTCACCCTTTGGATGTGTGGATATTTTGAATTCTAAATAAATGAAGTTATGATTTAATATAATTTCATAAAAAATTATTTGTTAATGTATATGGGGATGTATTGAAATAGAAATAGACACTAAGGAGAATATAATCGAAACAAAACAAGAATTAGATTTACAACTGCCGTTTAAAGCAGTTGCTTTTATGTTTTTGCTACTTTCCATTCAATTAGTTTGTGTACTGTGAGCTGATAACATCACAAATGTCACATTAAAATGGGTCTTTCCATTGCTATGCCACAACTTTGTTGCTCTGCACATGCACATGTGTGTGACGTGTGTGGGCCATATTGCATATAAATTAAAGTGCTATATTTAATTTTATATGAACATATGCACTCAAAAGATAGGAGTGAAATCAGTTTAAAAATATATCTATCAAAGAATCTTAATATTTAAAATGGAAATAGATTTCCATTCCAAATATAATGTAACCCTTTGGGTAATTAACTCTCATTTTACTTTAACAATTATGTATATTTCAAGTCTGGGAAAAATCAGTCTGTGATGCTTATATGTGCATGAAGAACAAAAAAACAGGCAAGACCAAAATTAGACATTAGAGTGTATTAGTATAATACAGTATAGCAGACTGGTAAAATAACAAGATATCTTTTTGAAGAATGAAGTCAGCCCTTCACTTGTACTGTATTCTCAAATTTTCCTTTTCAGAGCTCATTTACAACTCACAAATTCAGTGTTATTTTAGATGCAATATACTCTTGGCAGTGTGGTGAAGCTTTAGGAGAGTATTTCATGTGATCTATATTTACATCTGCATTAAAATATGTCACAATGTGTTCATCACTCTGTATTTTAAAAAAATGTCATAGTTTTTGCCATTTAGCACATACTGATATTAGTAACAATGAAGTTTAGACCTGGGCAATGCCTGGGCTGATAATGAAAAGCACTTTCACAGGCTTCAGTGTACTGGTGTTGGGCATTATTTTCCTTTTAGGAGTCCTGAACTATGAGAATGTTTGGTCTTTTACATGATTTGTAGAAGTGTTACAAGTGGTAACTACATCAAATAAAATCTATAGTGACAGTATAGCCGTCAGATCTCCTCTTCACCCACCATACTGCCTTAACACAGTTGCATCAAATGGCCATTTCCTAAGGTTGAACACCTGAAAATTGTAGAGATACTTGTAGGTATTCACATGTGTGATCATCATGTTGCTGAAAACTGAAGCTCATTATTTCAACTGTATTAAATCATGATTCTTAAAAAGATAAGCCTGCTTCATCAGTGTATATTTTGTCTCTGTGTTTTAATTTTTATAAAATTACTCTGTAGCACTTCCAACATTCACCATCAGATCCAATAATGTTTATTTGGGGAATGTGAGATCTACCATAACTTCAGGTAAAACACAGTTTTGGCTATAGAATGTAAAATAAATATTAATGACTGTGTAAGCAACCAATGAAGACCAATAGTATTACCTTTGTCACTTTGGTGTGTGCATTGGTGAGCTCTGCACTCATTTAACCTGCATATTAGGTATTATTCTTTTATTTACAATATATATTTTATCATTCAGTTACAACTGTTTATCTTTCCTTTTTATTATACATTCTTATTTTTTATCATTATGATCATGGAGAAGATATTTCTTTTACTCTGAAAGAAGAATTGGGGGGAACTTAATGACATAATGAAAATCACCTATAGGTCACATGTCCAGCTCAGAAACGTTAGCACTTTTGGTAAAGTGCAGTAACTTTACAAAAAGCAAAAATAAAACCAACTCCAAATGTAACATTTTTTGTACAGTTGCAACATATTTTAAGCACTGCCATGTCTTCCGGGTCAATTTTGAGCCATCATATGCTTTAGTGGATTTTACTCTCCATTTAGGGCACATTCTTTGTTCACAAGAAATAAAAACACCTGAAATAGCATCTGTGTTGGTCAATCATAAAAAAAAAATTAAAAATCTGGCATCCAGGACACCTAAAAATGCAAAATCAGAATAAGGACTAAAAGACATAAGGTACAACATTTAGTAATTATTTGAAGACATTGTAAACACAGATAAAGAGGTCACATTATTGAAGCATTCTGAATTAATTAATTAACATTTTTCAGCCTGGCTGTTATTTAAAAATGAATTGGACAGGGACATTGTGTCACAGGTGGAAACTGGTTAAGGGTAAATTTGCACAAATGTTAAGGAAGCTTTTCTTCACACAGAAAAACATAGATGCATGTAATAAGTTACTAAAGACTGTAATAGATAGAAGTATTTTGAGTCCTGCAAAACATGACTTGATGTTACTTTGGAGACATTTGTTCTGTAGGATGGCTTATCAAAATTGCTTATATATTTCGTATGTGCTGTATATTTATGTTGCATTCAGTATATGTATAGTGCTTTTTTCATTGTCTTTTTTGCCTGTTCTTTTTGTATTTGTGACACTAATCTGAGGGTGACCTGTAAGAAGAAATTGCAGAGCAGTGTATTCACATGATAAAAAAATGTGGATTTGAACTATAGTGCACATGAAGTGAGCAAGCTGACATCAAAATGTACAGTCATATTTTTATTGTAAGGCTTTGTCAATAGCCCATTCTCGAAAATGAATTGTAAATGGCATGTAATTGCGATAAAATAGCCCACAGTTTTATTAATTTTTGACTACTTTATTTAATGTTATTATTTTCTTTTTCTACATATATTTTTTCTTTGTTACCATTTTCTTTTTTGTATTAAAAGAGAATATGGATAAGACTAACATATTGTGTCAAAATGTATTTCAAACATTTTAAGAGCTGTACTTAATTTTTATTTGCAATTTGCAATGTATTTTAACACAAAGTGATCCTCTTCTAGAATATAATAAAGCTGCAATGAAAAAAGAATCTAAACTGAGAGATATAAAGATATGACATTAAATTTTGAGAACTTCTTTGGAAGAGATAGTGAAGTTTTATTCTGCATTTAAATTACATTTAATATTTTAAAACATTTACCATCTTTTAATTAACATTGTGCATAACATTCTGCACTATATTCCAAAATAATTAATTGCCAGATTTTTTTTTTCTGTCTGGCAGGGTTAGGGCTGCTACACAGTCACTCACAATTTAAGGAGACTATGTGGAAATTTACTGTCTGCATGGAGTTTCCATATTCTTCCAATTTCTTTTTGAAACTATGGTTTCTTTCTACATCCCAAGGAAACACAATTTATAGTACGTTGGCCGAGAGAGTGTGTACTCTTGAATGTACTTTTGTGACTTCTTGGTCTTGTTCCCGAATAATGCTTGTGGACACCAATTCAGAAATGGTTGGATCGATGGATTTATTCTGTTGTCTTGATGCTTTTTGTTAAACACATTTTACATAACTTAGAAGAATGGAACTTTATACAATAAAGATTGGTAATATTTCTTCAGGAATTAAATTTCAATCTCAACTAATCGTGATATTTCCTTAAGGAAAAAAAAAACTTTTATCTTACTCATGATACAGTTATTGGGTCAAAATCCTAAACCAGCAAAATCTAATTGTTTGTACTGGAATGTCTTTATTGCCGCTTCTTTTTGTAATCTCTTCTCATTCTGCCTAGTCTAAGACAGATGACTCTGGGTAAGGAAGCTGGGGTTTCCACTACTTGATGGCACATCCTTTCCTTCTTTACCTGAATTCAGTCTGCAAAGGTGACAAAAGCCATGCTGAAGAGGAGAAATGTTGTTCTGCAGTTGGTCTGTTCTCTCCTGATGTATAGTTATATACTTACACTGGGTGATTAAAATTAAAATAATTAAATAACCCACTCTTAGTAGTAACTGTGTATTATCTCTGAAATTTGTATTTACTTCAGATGGTTATGACAAATTGTATTACTTATTCTGAAATTTGGACATTTTATTGCTTTGCTTTGCAGTTTTCACATCAATGTAATGGATTAAAATGAATATGCATGTTGACAATAAAATATTTTATTTGCAGTTTGCAGTACTGACCTTACACAAATGTTGTTTAGTACAGCTGGCGACAGAAAGCTATAATATAGCATAAACTGCACTAAAATAATAGGAAAAAAAAAACTGCAGTGTGATAAATAAAACAGTAGCACGTAAGGTGCAGCTAATGGATTTTGAAGCATTTGGGAATTTACCTTTTAAATGGATTTAAGAATTCTTACATTAACCTGAGAAGGTATTTTCTTTTCCTGTTAATGTAATAATTTAGATTATGGAGATACTCATATTTACCATGCACCCCATGAAAAATGTATATTTTTTGTTTTTATTTCATCAGATTTTTCTCACATTTGGAAAATGAACAGTTGCAGTAGAAGAATGTTTACATGCTCAGTAAAAACTTAACCATGAAATCCTGTTTTCTGTTTGGGCACAATACAAATGTTTATTTCATTTCAAGGAGATTCTATAACTAGAGTTTCACCTGTAAAAATGTAGAATGTCTATAATTTCCATTTTAGAAACTTATTTTACCAAGATCTTACCTTACTTAATCAATACTGCATTTTGCAAGTTGTACATACAAATAAATTATTTCAATCACATATATTAGTACTTTTGTTTTCTGAACAATGTGTCCCATTGAATCTTGCTCAGATTGAATGATGACTTGTGTCACATGAAGTAATATCTTTTGACTGTTTTTATCATATACAAAATGTATTGGTCTATTGTTATTGTGGGATAAAGAAAGAAATACTGCAGGAATATGCATCAAAAAGTGAAAAAAATGGAAAGAATTGTGGTGAAAAGAAGAGAAATAAAGCATAAAAAGAGCTGGGATGCATATTGGGGAATTCTCATTTAAAGGTGGAGAAAAAAAATGAAAAACAAAAAAGCAAGGAAATTAAGTAAAGTCTTATACTTGACTTCTTATATAGAAACATTTTTGAGATAAACAGTAACATACCCTTCAAATTGCCTGTTGGTTGAATAGCAAAGGGTTCTTGTCGTTGTCTCCTTTCATCTCTCCAGGCAAAGAGGTGATCAGGAAGGAACGGATATGACATCACAGAATGTCAAATGGGACTCCCTAATGCTTGGGAACATGAGAGGAAATTGGTGTAATGAATGTTGTCACCAGGCCTGTGTATTTGACAGACAAAATTAGACAAAATAAATAACCAAGTGCATAAGGATGGACTTTGTGATATACTTGAAAGATAAAAACAGAATAAGGTGGAATAGTTGTAAGTGTTGTACATTTATAGGTTTTCTTTCATTCAGTAACCGAAAATAGAGAAGGTAAAATAAGTTTTACAAAGTTTAGATTTATATAAATACCCCAGAGTGTTTGGCCTTTTGTCATTAGGCCCATGTTCTCCTCATCAACTAGGTATTTTCTACTGACAGGGCATTTAGAGGAGGTCTCAAAAGATGTGTATATGTTTCTTGAAAGCTTTGCATTGATGAATAGGGACTTACACTGGAGAGAAGAGCTTTCAAGCATTCTCACTGGCTTTGCATGCAGTTTTGTGAATCAGTGTATCTGTATATGGCTTTCATCATGCTGGCCAATTGACATTTTACCTTACACCGTGGTCTTAAGACACATACATATTTTTCAGCAGTCACAAAGGTACACCACTGAAGTGACTGAAAGACAAATAATTATTGAAACTATATTATCACTTTAAGTACGTATTAGTAAAAACTACTGTTTAAAAAAATGGGAGTGGTCTCGACTAGATTTTCTCGTATACTCAGATATGGGGACGGATATTTGAGGAGTAAACTGCAAGACAATGATTATATTTTTATATTATATACATTAAAGAACCATCAACAACAAATCAAATGAAATTAATAATATATTGAACAATTATTATAAAAGTAAAGTTGAATAAATGCAGCTGCATTAATTAAAAAGTACCACTTCCAGTTAATGGAAACAGCTTCAAAAGTTGATAGAAAACTACATTTTGCTTCTTTTTTTTTGTAAAAACTTGATTGCTATGTATGGATTGTAATAAAATTAATAAAAAAAAAAAAAAAAAGAAAACTACATTTTGTACCTAATACTTGTATGCAGAATTTGGTTGACCTAAGTGAAAGCATACTTACGTTATTGTGTTTAGGTACACACACACAGACACACTCAAACTCAAAATCTCGAGGTTGAATTTTTGGACGATTAAAATACTTTCCCTATACTTTGTATACAAGAAAGTAAAAAACAGGATATTTAACTCCAACCTTCTGTTAAAAGACAAAGAAAATGTCTGTGTGTCTTTTCACAATATTAAGAGAGATAAGTAAGCTATGTATTAACCAAAGTATGCGGTGTCCTGACCATAGCGTGCAATTCAGTTTTAAAGATAAACTGTTGAATTTAATAATTAATTAATTAATTTGAGAATTTAATCATTGAAAAGTTGCAACTGGAATTACCTCAAGAGCAGAGTTCCTTGTATTATGATAGGCAGAAGAATAGAGGGGACAGAAAATTTCAAAAAGAGCGTGGCTATTATTACTGTAGCAATAATTAGTGGTGTGTAAGATGGATATTTGCAGCTGCAATATAAACTGTCACAAAGACATTTTGCTCATGTCTCTGTTATATGTGCCTCTAGCCAATATAAAACAAACCTTACTTACTATAAAACATTTTATGCAGACTGTCAAAGAAAGATTTTGTGGTTTCCAAATACAGTATAAAAATTATATCGATGACACGCATATTAGAATACAAGCACAGGATACAAGGCAGGAATAAACCCTGGACAGGGTGTCAGTACATCACAGGGCAAACACACATACACACACCCCAACTACACACTAGGCCCAATTTATTATCACCAGTCCACATAACCTGCATGTCCTTGGATTGTGGGAGGAAACCGGAGCACGTGGAGGAAACTCACAGAGACACAGGGAAAACATCCAAACTCCAAACAGGGAGACCCTGGATGTGAACCCTGGTCTCCTTACTGTGAGGCAGCAGCATTACCATTAATACTTTTAAGTGGTGTTTATTTTTGCAATTACTGGACATTAAATCAAAACAAATAAATTTAGTATATGCACCTGATAAGCTACTGTAAGTCAGGTCTTATTAACATCATTCTTTAGAATATGTACACTGAAACCTCCAACCCTGTAAAATCCCCCCAAACTGATAAATTTATCTTACTTGTTACTACATTATAGAAAACATTTTGCTATATGACAAATGAAATTTAGGCACTCCATATGACTTTTCCATTAAGTATGACTGTTATTAAATATGACTAAGCCATACTTATATTATTATACTTTATTTTACTTTTTGTTAAGCATGACTAAACACTGCACCACAGTGCACATTATCTGTAATATTCTGGCTTGATTTTATGAAGTGGCTTTTATTTCAGAGTTGGGGAAATGACATTAGATAGTCACATATTTCCATTTTTGTTTCTGGAACCTAACTCCCATGAAGAGCAAGAGAGGACTGTATATGCAGAAGAATAATTATGAACACAAGGTAAGTGCAATCAAAAATCAAAATTTAACTGTATATTCCTTCACCATATACAGCTAACTTTGTTTGCAAATACTTAATAGTTGTTTTTTTATTACATATTTATTGCAATCTTCTTCTTCTTTCGGATGCTCCCATTAGTGATTGCCATAGTAGAGCATCTTTTTCCATATTCTAGTTATGTGTTAAGAAAAACTATACCTGTTAGTATCTGCTTTAATAAAAAGAAACTGAAAAAAATGTTTGTTTTTTTTAAAGAATTGTCATCATTTTCTAAACACTACTGAAATGTAACTATTTATACCATACCCACAATAACCTATTTGTTTCTTATGTTTTAAAATGTGTGTTATTTGTAATGTCTGGAAGCATAATAACAGCGTTTCCTTCCATTTAAATTGTCCTTTGCTATTTTCTGCATTTTGTAATTCAAACTGATTACATTATCAAAGTCTTTTAAGATATCAGAACCTTTGCCATCTCTATATATCTTACCTTGTTCTTTATTAGCACACAAGTCTGACTTTCTCCTGCACAATTATGTAGCTGGGAGTTTAAAATGAATACCACGGTTCATAAGGATATCATTAGCATTGTATAAACTTCTCTTATGACTCACTGACTGACTATCAAAAATTTGCATGCAATCTAAGGAAAACAATTTTCATAAAAGGATTCTTCACATTGCCCATGAGACTCAAAAAAATCCAGTTTCACCATAAATTGTTTTTTAATTGTAAAAAAATCAGATTAAACTGCAAATATATTTTATATTTAACAGTCTTTCTCCAGATAACTTCCCCATTCCATGAATTACAGAAAAAACATCAAGCATGGAATTCACAGAGACATCTGAAACATTCCCTACCAATGGAAACAGAACCTGATGCTTGTGATCAGTATTCAGCAATATTAAAGATGATTAAAAATCATTCAGACCTGATTTAAACTTGCTATGAATCACAACTTGCTATTGGCATAAGGTGTCTAAAATTAGAATTGCCTCATCATATTATGAAATGAAATCCAACAGCAAAAATTTTAATTCAGATATTTCCTTTTCAATTGTGAAAGTACCTGGGAATGTTTTACAATAATAATAGCTAAACAGAGTTACAAAAGTAAAAATCAATTAATGATTATTCAAGACAAGAAACACTTAAAAGTTATAAATTAGTTTAACTCACTCACACTAGCCATCCTCAGTCGTTGTCTTTCTCTCTGCCATAGTCTCAACAACAGAAGATTACCTTCATTGCATTTTATGGGATAGTTCCAGCTACACGGGTCTGTGTTTTTTATTAATTGATTGATTTTCTTTCTTCATTTCTTCAGTATTTTTTCAACAGCATAACGCTTTAGTGTTGTTCAATACTGTGAGCTTAGTAACCACATGCAGATGGTCAATGGTGTTGGTTGGCGTTAAAAAAAAAGTCCAAAAATATAATGTAGTGTGATTAATGCTGGTCTGATGTATGATAATTTTGGCAGAGAAAGTGTTACTTCAGTACACTTTCCATTTCTTATGTATTAGAGTTTGGATGCACTTTTATGACACCTGATCTGTGAGTACCTTTAATCATTAAATTATATAGCAGAAGTGTGCCAGAAAGCACTTCTGGATCTCCTCCCTACCTATGGCAATAAACATTTGTAATGCCTCACTGTGACTGTTTTTTCACACTGATTTAAGTCAGATGTGTAACTCCTGCATGTAAGAACGTTATGCTTTATTGGGATACTGAGAAACAAGAAAGTTGTTAGTTTGTTTTTTGTTGTAGAGTCGTTAAGCCTCAGAAACCCAGAATTTCCCCTTGGGTAACAATAGATCATCATTGTTATTAACAACAATCTTATTTTATTATCCAAAAGCATAATAACATCTCTTCATTTCCTTTGAACTGGACATTGTCATCTTCTATATTCTGTAATTTTAACTGATTACATTGCCAATGTCCCTTAAGAAATCAGAACCATCAAAATCTCTATCTATCTTGTATTGTTATTTGTTAGCTCATATGTCTGTCTTGCTCCTGAATTATGATTCATCGTTGACTTTAATGTTATTACTCCAATTGATAAATTATATACATTGTGTATTCTTATATACAGTATAATATCCTGATAACTGTGTTATACACATATAACAGTTGCCACCTTAGAAAGGCAGTCAGTATAATTAAAGACCTTTGTTATCCTACACTGTTGTCTTTCTCATTCCTTCCTTCTAGCAGTTGCACAGCGGTTTCTGAGAGTTTCTTTCCATGGATCACAATACTACTGAACAGCCAATTATAACAACAAAGATTGTAAGATAAAAACACTGTTATATATCCATGGCTTGCTGCATGGTCAAAACATCTAAGAGGTGTTAGCAGAGAGCTGCTGACAAGTTGCCTTCTTCCAAGGTGAGCAGCATGGAGCCTGTCCCTCACTGCCATGTCACTAATGCTGACATTGAATCTGCTGGCAATTTCAGCAGCAGAAATAAAATGATCTCTCAGATGAACTAAATGAGATTTGTCAGTCCTTACTGTGGTGTAGGGTAACCACATCTTGAACATTCTTCTGTCCTGCCAGTCTGTTAAAACCTTGCTAACAGTCGTGCTGGAGTGGAATGGAGTAACCCATTGTGTCTGGTAATGCTGGCACATGTCATGCCCTCCTGCAGCTCTCCATTGCTTCTGGTGCATTTCTAGTCATTATGGAATGCACAGAAAACAAATTAAATGTGGATTTTGCCTTGCTGTGACCTAATTAATTAAACAGTGTTCATAATTTGGATCTTGTCATATATACTGTATTTTAGAGAGTTTTAAATTTGATATATGTGTCAGATGCACAATTTTGGATGAATTTAAGTATTCTTTACATAAACTAAAGTGTAAAGTGGTTAAATAGCTAATTCCATTCCTTATCTGAAATGCAAATATATCATTTTCCTGTCATTCCATGAGAATGCCTGGAGCTAAATTCCTCAAACTTCCTTAATAAAATCTAAACATACTAACTGTATCTTGATCAAAATTAACCAGTATTGTTTCTGAAATTGGAATTGGGGGAAGGTGGAGAATTTTATGCAAATTATTGTTCACAAAATTCTTAACCTTTGTATAGAACAACTAATATGCTGCTAGAATATTATATTTACTAGCGCAGTTCAAAATATGTATAGATATTGTCTGTATAAAGTTTTTTATAGTGCTGGATGCCAAATGGAGAATCATGGGATTGTTGGTAAATTGAAAATAATTTAATTTTCATGGCTAGCTCCTCCTCGAATCTTGATTTACATGCATTTGTAGCCCAGTGACAGAGAAGAAAATTAACTGTGGCATATATTCTTTCTCTCTAGGTCTCTGTAAAGCAGGAGTTCTCAACGTCGGTCCTGGAGACTCCCTGTCGTTGCAGTTTTTGTTCCAACCAGCTTCTGTTTTTAATTGAACTCCTGGGCTAATTAAGTGAACTGATATTTCCCAAGTTATGTGTTTAGGGAACAATATATTAATTAGTAAACTAAGTTTGCTAAAAAAAAAAAAAATTAAAATGTACCAAGCAGTTATATAGGAATAATGTATTTTTTTTTTCTTTTTAAAAGTATTTTCATCTTGATTTTCATTCTACTTTTCTAGATGTTCTACTTGTTTAATTAATTCATTATTTACTAATTAGTGGCTCTGACGCTAAAGTAGTTGCAGGCTTTGATTATTCAGTGTTGTTTGCCAGTGTGTCTGATGTTCTCGTTTTAAGTTGTCATTATTAAGATACAATGAAGGGGGAAAAACTATAGCAAAAGCAGAAATATTTATAAATCTATACTAATAAAAGGCAAAGCCCTCACTGACTGACTGACTGACTGACTGACTCACTCACTCACTCACTCACTGACTCATCACTAATTCTCCAAGTTCCCGTGTAGGTAGAAGGCTGAATTTGGCAGGCTCATTCCTTACTGCTTCCTTATTTCCTTCGAAATTCTACGCGTAATGGTCATAACTGGAAGCTATTTTTCTCCATTTACTGTAATGGAGTTGAGCTCGAAAGCTGTGGGGGCGGAGTTTCGTGTGACATCATCACGCCTCCCACGTAATCACGTGAACTAACTGTCAACGCAGTGCGTAGAAAACCAGGAAGAGCTCCAAAAAGCGCTGAAGAAAACATGCATTATATAATTGAGAAGGCAGCGAAACAATAAGAAGTGAGCGTGTGACATATACAACCATATTCATGAGTGCTGCTACTTTGGCACGGTGTAAACCTAAAGTTTAAATTAAGTTCATAGACAGGCTGCCGCTGGCGTTTGTCATGCTCACGGGTAATGCGGGATACAAGTTTAATGAGAGGACGCAGGATATAAACGAGAGTTTTGATCATTTTGTAACTAAGTTAAAATTGCAGGTGAAGGGCTGTGCTTATGCAAATTCCGAGAGACTGTGTTTGTGGGGTATTGACAGTTAAGGCGGGTGGGAGAGTCACGTCATCATCTCCCCTCCCATTCACCTCATTTCGCTCTGAGCTGAGCTCCACAGCTAACGCAGTAGTGATGGGAAGTTCAGATCATTTTACCGACTGAAATGAACAAATCTTTTTTCGAGTCAATTCGTTCAATTCTCTTTCCGGCTTAGACTGCATAGGTTAAGCTTATGGGGCTATCACGTAATAATCGAACGACTCAAACCCGAAGACTCGAGCGATGAACTAATCAATTCTGTTTCTGGCTCAGACTGAGTTGGTTAAGTTTATGGGGCTGTCAGGTAATGATCGACGACTCGAAAAACCGAAGACTCGAAACAGGTGAATCAATTCCAATACAGAAACTATAGGAAGTTGTGCAAATGCGCATGCGCGACTGAACAAATCACTCCCACGAGATGACTCGTTCTTCCCGAGTCACATTAAAGATTCGTTCAAAATGAACGAATTGTTCAAGAACGACCCAACACTATAACGCAGTGTTACAGAAGCGACTTTGTGACGCTGCCACCAAATACTCACAGAAAAATCCACAAGTTAATACACATGCTGTCTCTACAGTTTCTCCACACTGAATCCTCCAGGAAAAAGTTATGCAATGATGACTAAATTTAACTATATAAAGTCAAAACTTTTATATATAAAGTCATTCCCGAATATATAAAGGCAAACCTTGCTTATATAAAGTCACTGTCGGAATAAATAAAGTCAAAACTTGAATATATAAAGTCGGCGTCAGTAAATATAAAGTCAAAACTTGTTTCTGAATATCCATCCATCCATTTTCCAACCCGCTGAATCCGAACACAGGGTCACGGGGGTCTGCTGGAGCCAATCCCAGCCAACACTGGGTGCAAGGCAGGAACCAATCCTGGGCCAGGCACATGCATCATTTTCAAAACTTTAACCGAACAGTGTTTTTTTAATTTATTTTTCTGAATAAGTTTTTGTTAACTTAGTTCAGTTCAGAGTCGTTTCAATCAATAGATTTTGACTTTCACTTTATATATTCAGGAGTGAGTTTATATACTCCGATGTTGACTTTATATAATCAGGAATGACTTTATAAATTCCAACGCTGACTTTATATATTCAGGTTTTTACTTTATAAATTCCAGTGATGACTTTATATATTCAACTTTTGACTTTATATTTCAGAAAAAAGTTTTGACTTTATGTATACCGACGCTGACTTTATATATTCAAGTTTTGATTTTATATATTCCGACAGTGACTTTATATATTCACAAAATCAATGTATTTGCCTGTTTGGCACCCCATAGTACAGTATATGTGTGTGTGTATATATGTACACATGTATATATATATATATATATATATATATGCCAGCAACACTCATGACAATGACAAAACAATTACATTGGCATTCATGTTACGTTATTATTAAAATGTTTCTTTTCTTTTACTTCTCCGCCAAGCTGGTATTTTGATATATATATATATATATATATATATATATATATATATATATATATATATATATATATATATATATATATATATATATATATATAGATATATAGATATAGATAGATATATATATATATATATAGATATATAGATATGAGAACAACACTTATATCAATGAGAAAACAATTACAATAACAATCATGTTACGTTATTTTTTAAAATTTTTCCTTTTCTTTTTCATAACTTCTTTAACACACTACTTCTCTGCTGCAAAGTGCGGGTATTCTGCTAGTGTCTTATAAATGTTAAAATCATGCTGATATGCTTTTCTGAATGAAGAATAAAAGAGAAAATAATACTAGCTAATTAAATAAGCTCAGGTGTTGTCACTGATTAGGAATCTGGTTGGAACCAAAACCTGCAGTCACAGGGGATCCCCAGGACCGAGTTTGAGAAACACTGCTGTAAAGCAATGTTTTAAATGTGTGGTCATTTCTACTTACAACAACGTGGAGATACCACTGAGTCTAACTTTCTGAAAACAATTTATATTATATATATATATATATATATATATATATATATATATATATATATATATATATATATATATATATATATATATATATATATATATATATATCCATCCATCCATTTTCTAACCCGCTGAATCCGAATAGGGTCACGGGGGTCTGCTGGAGCCAATCCCAGCCAACACAGGGCACAAGGCAGGAACCAATCCTGGGCAAGGTGCCAACCCACCGCAGGACACACACAAACACACCCACACACCAAGCACACACTAGGGCCAATTTAGAATTGCCAATCCACCTAACCTGCACGTCTTTGGATTGTGGGAGGAAACGGAGCGCCCGGAGGAAACCACATATATATATATATATATATATATATATATATATATATATTTATATGTATAGTGAAAAGAGTCAAAAAAACACAGAAAAAGGTTTGGGGGCAGCCGCCTGTATAACTGAAATTAGCTACCAAAAGAGAAGGTTATGGTTCATAGTTTTACAGACTTCAGTCCACAACAAAAATAAACAGACAGGGAAACATAGTGGCTTTAAAGTCAGGCAGGGGAAGTGATGTCATCAGGGCAGGAACCAGAAGTGATGTCTTCAGGCCCACAACAGGAAGTGACTTCATTGGTCCCAGAACTAGGAATTTCCCGTGGTCAGTCAGACAATGAAAAAGAGTAAGGATCAGTGCACTCTGCCATCCTCTGGTCTGGCGTGGAATTACCTCCCTTTGAGCCTTTTGGCTGCCTCCCATGCACACATGTGTGACAATATATACTCAGCAAAAAAAGAAACGTCCCTTTTTCAGGACTGTGTATTTCAACAATAATGTTTTAAAAATCCAAATAACTTTACAGATCTTCATTGTAAAGGGTTTAAACAATGTTTTCCATGCATGTTCAATTAACCATAATCAATTAATTAACATGCACCTGTGGAATGGTCGTTAAGACCTTAACAGCTTACAGAAAGTAGGCATTTAAGGTCACAGTTCTAAAAACGCAGGACACTAAAGAGACTTGTCTACCGACTGTGAAAAACACCCAAAGAAAGATGCCCAGGGTCCCTGCTCATCTGCATGAACGTGCATTAGGCATGCTGCAGGGAGGCATGAGGACTGCTGATGTGGCTAAGGCAATAAATTGCCATGTCCGCACTGTGAGACGCCTAAGACAGCGCTACAGGGAGACAGGAAGGACAGCTGATCACCCTCGCAGTGGAAGACCACGTGTAACAACACCTGCACAGGATCGGTACATCCGAATATCACACCTGCGTGACAGGTACAGGATGGCCACAACAACTGCCAGAGTCACACCATGAACACACAATCCCTCCATCAGTGCTCAGACTGTCCGCAATAGGCTGAGAGAGGCTGGACTGAGGGCTTGTAGGCCTGTTGTAAAGCAGGTCCTTACCAGACATCACCAGCAACAACGCCGCCTATGGGCACAAACCCACCTTTGCTGGACCAGACAGGAGTGGCAAAAAGTGCTCTTCACTGATGAGTCACGGTTTTGTCTCACCAGGGGTGATGGACGGATTCGTGTTTATCGTCGAAGGAATGAGCGCTACACCGAGGTCTGTACCCTGGAGCGGGATCGATTTGGATCGATGGCTAGGGCCATTCCCCCCAGAAATGTCCATAAACTTGCAGGTGTCTTGGTGGAAGAGTGGGGTAACATCTCACAGCAAGAACTGACAAATCTGGTCCAGTCCATGAGGAGGAGATGCACTGCAGTACTTCAAGCAGCTGGTGGCCACACCAGATACTGACTGGTACTTTTGATTTTGAGCCTCCCTTCATTCAGGGACACATTGTGAAACATTTTTAGTTTATGTCTTATGGTGTTGACTCTTTTAGTGTTCATACAAATATTTACACATTAAGTTTACTGAAAGTAAAAACAGTTGGAAGTCAGAGGATGTTTCTTTTTTTGCTGAGTATATATATAGCGATGGTCTGATTTAGGTATGGAACCTTTGGATATTCATTTTCACAGTGAGATTGAGGGATGACCATCTGTTACCAGCTTGTTTAATAGTTTATGTTAAATTGTATGACACTGTTTTAAAAATAATAAATGTATAATTAAACTCATATTATAGACAGCAAACATTTGAATGAAATCAAGCTTTCTTGTAGAAATGGGTACAATCTCCGTTAGAAAGAGGAAAAAAAAGCAGAGAGATCCAAAAGAAAGAAAACATGAGAAGTAAATGGAATACTATAAGAGAGGACAGAAGAAAATGTGTCATAGCTCACCAAAGTGCCAATGCTTTAGGACATTCCCAGTACACGGGTAAAAAAGTACCTCAGGGTTTCGAAGTGCAAACAGAACAAAGAGGATCATTAGAATGGCCCATAGTAAAGTGTTTATTGTGAGTGATACAATACAATGAAAATGCATACATTTGAATTGCATGTGTTAATGACTGGGATTTCTAAAGGCAAAAGCAATGTTTTTAAAAATCAGGTCAGAATCATAAGGAGCAGACAGTGACAAATCACATTCCCAGACTGACTGAAAGGGGAAAAACTTAGAGATAGCCTTGGAGTTGTGGATTGTGCTGTTGACACTGTGGGACAGGTGTTTTATTTAATATTGACTTTTTTCATGGTTATGTTTCATTTACTGTAACTTGTATTTTCTATCTACTTAATAAAGAATTCAAAAATAAATAAATAAATGTGTATATTATGGCATTTTAGCCTTACAGCCACTTCTTTAACAGATTTAGGGAAGTGGGTAACATGAGAGTGGAACAAGTCCTTTACATGTATGACACTAAGATTTGAGAAACTTAGAGAACAATAGGCAATAAGTGCAGAGCAATTGTTAGGTGTTTACACAGAGGTTCCATATTTGTCAAAAAAGCCTTAAAATGTTAATATATTCTCATCACCTCTGCATTATTTTTCTTTTTCATCATGCTTTTTATCAAGGTGGATTTGGGGCACAACTGTGAAGGGTTGGATGCTCCTATTGACACACAAGAGGAATGGCAATGTTATTCTAACCCTAGATCACAATGGTAAAATTATGACAATGATAATATGCTCAAATAAGGTGAATTAGCCAAAGGAGATAAATCACATATATTTAATCAGATGTTAATAATACATTTTATTTATTCGTAGGTGCCTTTCTAAACACTCAATAACACCGAATAATAAATAAAACACACATTATAAACAAAACTAAAAATACAAAAATCAGACAGAGCAATTGGAGTCAAAGAAAAAATCAGCTTTAAACAAATGAGTTTTAGGTTTAATTTGAAAAGTGAGAATGAATCAGTGTGTCTAAGATAATGAGTTCCAGGGCTGGGGAGCAGTCATACAAATATGGAGGTGCAAGGTTTTGGATAGCCTTAAAAGTTAACAGAAGAATTTTAAATTCAATTAGGGACTTAACCGGAAGCCAGTGAAACTGCTGCAAGATGGAAATGATATGGTGAATAGAGGGGGTTCTAGTAATGATGTGGGCAGCTGAATTCTGGACCAGTTGAAGCTTATAAAGAGAATTGCGAGAAAGACCAAAGAAAAGGGAACTGCAATAATCCAGACAAGAAGTGACAATGCTATGAACAAGGATAGCAGTTTTATGGGAAGTGAGGGAAGGGTGAATATGATTAACGTTACACAGGTGGAAATGTGCAGACCGGGAGATGTTATTGATGTGGGACTGAAAAAACAGAGTACTATCAAGAATGGCACCCAGACCTTCAACCTTTGGGGAAGGGGAAACAGAGTAATTATCAATAACAAATGAAAAATTATCAGTTTTGGATACTGTCGATTTTGTACCAATGACGAGAATGTCAGTTTTGTCACTATTTAATTTAAGAAAATTTGAAGAAAACCAGGGTTTAATTTCTGCTATGCAATCAATAAGAGAGGAAGGTGGAAAGGAAAAAGTAGGTTTGCTAGTGAGCTGGGTGTCATCAGCGTAACAGAGGAAGCTAATGTTATATTTGTGAAAGATATTGCCTAGGGGAAGGAGGTAAATAATGAAAGGAAGGTTCCCAGGACAGAACCCTGAGGCACACCTGAAGTAACAGAGGTGGGTTGGGAAATAAAAGTTTTAAGCTGAATGAACTGAGTGCGCCCTAAGAGATAGAATCTGAACCAATCTAGTGGAGTATAGGTAAAGCCATCTATCCATGCATTTCCCAACCCGCTGAATCCGAACACAGTGTCACAGGGATGTGCTGGAGCCAATCCCAGCCAACACAGGGCACAAGGCAGGAACCAATCCTGGGCAGGGTGCCAACCCACTGCAGGACACACACAAACACACCCACACACCAAGCACACACTAGGGCCAATTTAGAATCACCAATTAGGTAAAGCCAATCGAAGATAATCTTTTGAGAAGAGTAGTGTGACAAATAGTGTCAAATGACGCACTCAGATCAAGAAGGATCAGAATAATAATTAAACCAGAATCAGCTGCTTTAAGGAGGTCATTAGTAATTTTGATAAGTGCAGTTTCTGTACTATGGAGGGGGCGAAAACCAGACTGGAACTGTTTATACAGATTATTTTGAGATAAATTAGAATAAAGTTGAATAGCCACTATTTTTTCAAGAATTTTGGAAATAAACGGTAGATTAGAAATAGGACGAAAATTACTGAAATTAGTAGGATCAGCACCCAAGTTTTTTCAAAATTGGGGTTATTGCAGCAATTTTAAAAGATGAAGGAACAGTTCCAGTGGTGAGAGAGGAATGAATTACAACAGAAATGAGGGGACCAGAGAAGGAAGACAGCCTTTAACCAGAACTGTGGGAAGGGGATCCAGTTGACAGGTGGATAGGTTAGACTTACAGGTAAGATCTGAGATTTCTGAGAAAGTAGGAAGCTGAAAAGAGGAAAATGGGTAAGTAGGTGGGTGAAATTCAAATTAAGTACTCAAGGAATCTATACTGAGAGACTGGTGTATCTTCTGGGTTCTTTCATTAAACAAGGACATAAGGGAATTGCATAAATCGGCTCAATAAAGGTGAGAAGGTAAATAATCTGGGGGCTGTGTGATATTATTAAGCAGTGAAAACAATGACTTGGTGTTTCCTTTATTGGAAGAAATTATGGGAGTATAATAGTTAGATTTGACTTCAGCAATACAGTCCTTGTAATAAAGTATATTGTTTTTATACATCTGTTTGTGAACAAAGAGTCCAGTTTTTTTTATACAACTGTTCAAGTTGCCGACCTTTGGCTTTCAAAAGCCAAAGCTCAGGCGTGAACCAGGGAGCAGAAATAGAGAAATATTCATGAAGCAATATATAAAATTTTAGAATAACCTAATACACAGTTCTTCCATTGGTAGCATTATTATTATAATGCTGCTGTAACAGCAAAAGCAAGACATTATAACCTACGACTTTAAAGGTTAAAAAATAATAGATATATAAAAAAATACTTTTATAAAATATGCTTATATTAAGTTAAAAAGTGTATTAAAAAGTAAAAAATAAGTCTCTCATACGTCACTCGTAAATTAAAAGCGTGGGCACTTTTGCTAAGATTTCATTGATTGATTAAAAGCGCCAGTGCTTTTATTTTACGAGTGATGTATGAGAGACTTATTTTTTACATTTTAGTACATTTTTTAACTTAATATAGACATGGTTTTTAAAAAGTATTTTTTTATATACAGTATATATTCTTTTCAACTTTTTAGTCTTGGTTTTGTTTTAGTATAATTTTGTAATCAATATTTTAACACTTCCTTTAATATTTCTAGTCATTACTAGCACCATCTATTGGTGAAATCTTTATAATCTTCATATGAAAATTTCATTTCTTAATTAACATGGATTAATTGATCCGTTAGTGAAACTGATTATTGATTCATGTATTGTCATCGGAAGTATGTGTGCAAAATTTCAAGTCATTTGGACAATAGGAAGTGGGTTAAATATCAATTACAAGGTTTGTACCAGACAACAAACAGGTGAAGTAAAAAGAAGCGTGGTAATAATAATAAAGCAAAAGATTAAAAAAAATTATATTTACCAAAACCGAGTAGCTATAAAATACAGCTTCCTTGCTATCTTGTTTTGATTGAGGCTTCCAAATTAGCTCTCTGTCAATTATGTTCCTGTAAAACATGTTTTATGCAAGTTTTCTTAGTTGTTCGAAAACAGGCTTTTTACAAAAATTATGAGCACAGCTAGTCATTGTGATGCATAGGATGCCACTGAAGGTCCTTTACAGAATAATTAGACAAGAACAGACTGAAGAGCTGCACTTCTGCATGTTGTCTATTCTAATCAAAGTGCATTTTTGTTACTTGTTTTGTTTTTATGTAACATGAAATTTAGCTTATTTATCTTCTGAATACTATTTATACTTACAGAAGTACATCCATCCATCCATCCATTGTCTAACCCACTGAATCCGAATAGGGTCACGGGGGTCTGCTGGAGCCAATCCCAGCCAACACAGGGCACAAGGCAGGAACCAATCCTGGGCAGGGTGCCAACCCACCGCAGGACACACACAAACACACACCAGGGCCAATTTAGAATCGCCAATCCACCTATCTTTGGATTGTGGGAGGAAACCGGAGCGCCCGGAGGAAACCCACGCAGATACGGGGAGAACATGCAAACTCCACGCAGGGAGGACCCGGGAAGCGAACCCAGGTCTCCTAACTGCGAGGCAGCAGCGCTACCACTGTGCCACCGTGCCGCCCTACAGAAGTACACTGCCTACAAAATGCCATATTTGTGTCTTTATGCTTAGGATTTGGTTTATTTGGAAATGTCAATAGTACTAAGTAGATATCCCTATAATATTCTGCACAAATAAATTGTCATATTTAATTGTTGTTCATAGTGTTCGTATTCTAAAAGAAGATGGACTACGTCCATGTTATTATGTCTTTTTTATAAATATAGCTGATGTGTGAGAGCTAATAAAATGTACAGGTTGTGACAGTTAATACATTCACAGAGTTTAAAGTCAATCAGTAATTTTTTTAGACATTATGATTGCAGTGGAAACCTCTTGCACATTTTTTGTCTACCGTCCACTGTATTGTCTATGCCAAAATAAATATGGCTTTTTCTAAATAATTTTGTGTTCCTGATATTGATTGCAAAGCTCCTAAGTGTGTCAAATGGTGAGTAGAGATTCCCATAGAAAGCAGATTTTTTATATTTAAGCATATATTCCATCTGTGTTTTTTTTGGAACAGCTATTTTGCAGTGGCGGCACGGTGGCGCAGTGGTAACGCTGCTGCCTCGCAGTTAGGAGACCTGAGTTCGCTTTCCGGGTCCTCCCTGCGTGGAGTTTGCATGTTCTCCCCGTGTCTGCGTGGGTTTCCTCCGGGCGCTCCGGTTTCCTCCCACAGTCCAAAGACATGCAGGTTAGGTGGATTGGCGATTCTAAATTGTGTGCTTGGTGTGTGGGTGTGTTTGTATGTGTCCTGCGGTGGGTTGGCACCCTGCCCTGGATTGGTTCCTGCCCTGTGTTGGCTGGGATTGGCTCCAGCAGACCCCCGTGACCCTGTATTCGGATTCAGCGGGTTAGACAATGGATGGATGGATGGATATTTTGCAGTGCTAAACAAGTTTTGAAAATCTGTTAAATCAATTATTATAACAAAGTAAAACACACACATGCACAAGTACAAAAATCTGACAGAAAAAAAAATTCTGTAAAATACGTCTAGCATAAATGAGCATGATTGCTGCTCTGCCCCTTGATATGTAGTCTAATAATTAACAGAGAATCCTGTCCAGATGAGAGTTAGAGTCCATGATAGTGTTGTATGAAACAAATTAGCGAATAATTATGAGAAACCTTTTGAAATGTCTAGACTTATCTGGCCCTGCGGTGGGCTGGTGCCCTGCCCAGGGTTTGTTTCCTGCCTTGCGCCCTGTGTTGGCTGGGATTGGCTCCAGCAGACCCCCGTCACCCTGTAGTTAGGATATAGCGGGTAGGGTAATAGATGGATGGATAGACTTAACTGATCTTCATATGAATTATGATAGTGGATAAAGCCAACTAGATTAAAACAATATCACTCATTAAGTTGTATGTTACTTTTTCTAAGAGGAGGAATACAAAAAATCTAGAAAACAAAAAAGAAATCATGTTAACAGATTACACTGTCAGGGGACAATAGGGAAGAGAAAAACATCACCAGGAAATGATGTTCATTCGAAAACAAAACCACTGGTTATTCTGTAGATCCTCGGAATTAGGAAAGTTAACGACTTGTTTGTCAGCCAGTCATTGTCAGATTAACAAGCATTTTTGTGAACTTTCGGGACATTTCATCAACATCTTTAACTGTTTTGCGTAGCTGTTGCTTGTTTCACCAAATCAATGAAGGTTGCACCTCAATGACAACACCACCGTATTTGCTATGTTTGAGCATATTGTTGAAGAAATAAAAGCATGCATGCGTAGATCTTGCTGTATGCACTTGGGGGTATCATTATGGCAGTCAGCCTCAGCATACAATCATGCCAATCAGTTCTTGGTAACAGACAAATATAGTCTGCATTTATGTTTCCTTGCATCTTGTTTTATTTTTATTTATTTGGTCTTTTGCAGGTCAATTGTGTTTGGTTTGTTCTATATGATATAGATTATTACAATCACATATTCATGTCTGTTCATGCAAGGACAATAGAACAACCTAAACTCTTATGGATTCATTCTGTAGACTTCCTGTTAACAGTCCGTTTCTTTTATCTTAGTGATAGAGACAATGAAGGCCTTTTGTATCACAAGCTGTTTCCTTTTCTTGTTTTTACATCACTGCATGAGACCTTGGCAACACAGCAGCATGTCATATGCATACATGCATTTTAACTTTTATGTTTTTATGTCTGCTGGTCGAGACACACAGCAGGAATCTTATAATATTGTATGGTTTGTGCTAGTATCTATAACTATAACATAGTTTGATAGTCCCATTGATGCTAAAGGTTCCAAAACATTGTGAAATATTACTGTACTCTACTGTGGTCAAGAGAACTATCTTGGTTAAACTGCTTAAGTAATAAAGAACATGGCTGTAGAGCAAAAAAAAATGCTAAGACAAATTAGGCATTCTTCATACTAGCAGACAGATTACTGTCAAGTTTGGAAGAAATGTAGCTAAACATCTGTTATTAATTTTTGGAGCGGTAAGAACCCGGCATCTTGCTGTTACCACACTCCAGAATGTATGCATTCTGTTAAGTAAATGACGCAGAAACCATTTCAAGCTTTAACTGTTAGAAGGAAGATTTTGAAATTGTAACTGGAAACCAATGCAGAGACTTCAGAAGAAGTCATATGTTTGCCTTTAAAATTTTTTGGTAACAATCCTTGCTGTAGTATTTGGAATATTTTTTTTAAGTTAGGGTTGTAGATGTCTTCATTCTGCACAGTGAGAAAACCTGTTCATTTTTCAAACTTTTTGCTATTAAAAGCAGTAGAGTCTTTGGGAAGTCTCAAACCCAACATGAAGGAGAGCGGACTTGGAATAAAACTGAGGTGTGTAGACCCATGTGACTGGAGGTATAAAATCAGTCTTTGATGGTATTTTTAAACACATGTAGACTTTTCAGTTCTATGAATCCGAACAAATATAATATATTGTACAAAGTTAAGTTGTATTAATATCTTTAAAGCTACTTTGAAGCTACTCATCAGCATTGAAAGAAGTGAGGAGAAGACAAAATCGTTAATTCAATTAGAAGGTGAAAGAAAGGAAGCAATTAGTAGAATTAACTAACACAAAGTAAGGAAAGAGAATAGCACAGGTTATTTAAAGTATGGCTGTTGTTGTATGACACTTTAGTGTTAGCAATTTGCTATTTGTAAGGGGCATTGATAAAACAGATATGCAATTTTATATTCTAAAGTGGTGAGTCACTGGAATATTTTACTAAATATTGTTTATTTTGCATATTACCAATGAACTTATTCTGCTTTTGGTTTGTAATCAAATCAGTTATATCAAAATTAATGTTTTTAGCATTCAAGTGCAGAAAAGACTATGTTTTCTGGTTATGGGAAATGAGAAGTTTGCATTGCATTGTTTTGAACCATTAGCTTAATTTAATGTTTTTTTAATAACACATGTAACAGAACATTATACTCTTACACAAATATTTAGATATCTTTGGAAAAAATGAATACGGTGAAGTAGTTTATTTGTTACTAACTCTTGTCTAATGCCTTTTGAACAACTATAGAAAATAAAAAAAGAAAAAAAATCCTTCTTTAAAACTTTTAGACTTTCAAACCTCATTGCAAATAACTTTGCTGTTGATGTTTCAAATTTCAAACCAGTTAATAGAGAGAAACTGCAATTAGTTGATAAGTGTAAGTAAAATTAACTTTATACCTAATATATTTTTTATTCTTGCCCAGTTACCCATTCACAGAGCATAACTGTTTATTGTTTTATTGTACGTTGTTAACTCGTAGTATTCAAGAGTTGCAGATAAGACAGTTGCACCAATGTTGTAGCACAATGATACAGTGGTTAGTGTAGCGGCCTCACACATTTAGCATCCTGAGTTTGAATCCCACATTTTTGCATATGCCTGTATGTTTTTTTCTTCAGGTACTCCAGGTTTCCTCTCACATCTCAGTGATGTGTCTGCTAGGTATGTTTAATAGGTTAATTGGCATTTATAAATTGTCATATTGTGCTGGTCCTTGCATTCTGCCAATGCTGTTGGGATAACCTATGGACCCTTGGGTTCCCTGTATTGGATTACACATGTTTATAAATGATATTAAGTCATGTACATATCACCTATTGAAAGAAATGTCTTTACAAATATGAGAAAATAAACATTTTTATTGTTGCAAATGCCATAACATCCCATATATTCTAAAGAATTTCGATCACTATAGTAAGAATGACTAAAGCCATTCTTAAAAAAGATGTCACAAAACACAAAAATGTGAAAAAACTGTAAAAATGTCAAATTTAATTTTAACCTCTTAACAATGGGCAAAATTCATATCTTGTACTGTAGAGGTTATTAGAAAAGTACCAATTAATGTCTCAGCTGTAAGTGACTCCAGCAGGTAATTTATTGTATAAAAATAATTGACATGTGACTTGTCCCAAATGTATAATTTAACCTGAACTTGACAAGTGAGAATGTGAAAATAGCATAGAATTTACATTTGCCAGTCACAACATGGGATTGAAATTTTTCAGTGAATTTAAATGAAATTAAGTCAGATTCCTGATTTTTTTTTTTTTTTGACTTGACAAATACGTCTTTCCTTGCATTGTCTAAACTTGCTTAATCTAATTATAGGGTTGTGAGGAGGCAAACACTTTCCCAGTAGCACCAGCCTCCAGGCCGCAGCCAACCCAGGGACGGAGCACCAGTCTATTCACAAACACAACCACTATGTAATAAATATGTGTATTTGGTATCTTTAGACACTATTGCCTTCATTTTTTTAAAGTTTGAAGAATGTTTTTAATTTTTTATAAAGATTAGAATTATTCTTGCAAAGCCAAATTGTTTTTTGTTGGTCACCACCAATTTATGGCAATCTTTGCATGGCCTTGACTGTGTTGGGTGTGGCTGTTAAGCCAAACATTGGACCCATTTCTTTAACAAACAACAACCATTAATGAGGCTTAACATGCATTATCGGTAAATTTATTCAAACAGTTATTTAGGAAAAGATTGAGCATCACATGGCAAAAACAGTTGTGTTAGTGAATAGTCAGCTTGGGTTTAGATGGGGAGATAATATTTTGCTAAAATGTTGGAATTCTATGAGGGAGCAATAAAGCAGATGGCCAAAGATGTACACAAGACATTATTTAGATTGGTTTTTAGAAAGCTTTTAATAAGGTCTCAAATGAGAGGCTAGTGATCCAACTAAAAGAAGTGAAAATACAAGACACAATGTTTAGGTTTGTACTAAATTTGTTTAAGCACCAGAACAAGGATTTTGAATGAGAGGAGCTTTTTCAGAATTGGTTATGTCTTAGGGATCAGTGTGGCCACTGCTCTTTTCAATACATGTAGTGTAACAAGTCGGAAAAGAAAGCAGTTCCACAAAAGGAAAAGATTTAGGGACCGTCCCCCATATAATGTCTGTTGGACAAAAAAAAAAAAAAAAAAAGACTTGAGTAATGATCAAAAAGCATTTACAACAATTTACATCATGTAACAGAAAATTCAACGTTTTATACATGAACAAAATGGAGGACGGAAATGAGTTGGCAGCAGATGACATAGAAACTGTTGGACAGAAATGTCATCAAATAGAGACCAGAAGTGATGTAATGTAGGAAGCAATGTCATCAAATGGAGCCGGAAATATCGTCATCGGATGAAGTCGGAAGTTACATCAGCAGTGGATGCCGGAAATGACATCTGGGCAGCCATCTTGGAACCCGGAAGTATGGTACGTATTATTCTTCATCTTTTTGTCTAATGAGAGAGAGAGAGAGAGGCATTAGTACCGCATATCAACCCCTTGTCTTGCGATGTTTCACTTACCTTAGAGCTTGTTGACTGCCTCCTAAGTGCACATGTGACAGTAAATAATCTGGGTAAGAATATAAATAACAAGCTGGTTAAGTATGAATATGATACCACACTAGGTGAAATGGCAGCTAAT
This sequence comes from Polypterus senegalus, assembly GCF_016835505.1. Taxonomy (NCBI): domain Eukaryota; kingdom Metazoa; phylum Chordata; class Cladistia; order Polypteriformes; family Polypteridae; genus Polypterus; species Polypterus senegalus. Next base: position 135,551,118 of record NC_053160.1, read on the forward strand.
CTAGAATCAACTGAATAATTACAGAGGGACTTGGACAGAATACATTTGTTGCAGATGAAACTGAATGTAAGTAATCATAAAGTTTAGCACATAGGAAGTAAAATGTTTATATATGAGTACACAATGGGAGTTTAGGAACTTGAAAATAAACTTTATAAGAAGGAACTAGGAGTCATACAGGACTCAACACACTCCGCATCAAAGATGGCATGCCATTTAGAAGGCTACCTTCTAAATCCTTATAAAAGGCATTTTTTACTTTTTACATATTTTGCAAAACACCATCAATTCCTTTTAATGTAGTACCTTAATCACAATTTTGTTTGTTTGACGTCTATCACTTAATTCTAATACTGCTCACTGTGCCTGTAGTCAGATGTTTCAGTTATTTTCTATCTGCCAAAACAATGAGAACCATGTAGACATTGTAGTGGTGCAAATGTGTCTCATCACCTTGAATGGTGGGAAACAGTAAGCATAGGTTTACTTATAGGGAACAATGTGTATTGAATTTATGGAATGCCAGTGGGACTGTTTTCACTGGTATGAGCCTATTCTTGGATACAGGTCCAAGTTTAGCCATGAATTTGTTTTGAAACATAGAGATATGCTACACTGGTAAGTGGGAACAAAGAGTTATTATGAAAAGGACTTTTCAGAATTAGGTGATGTTTCATACAGTGTTCTTATGGGATAAGTGCGGGGACCACTGCTCCTTTAATATACATTTTGTAAATGATCTGGATAAGAATATAAAAAACAAGCTGGTTAAACTTGCAACTGATACTAAACTAGATGCAACAGGTGATAGTCATATTAATCTTTACAACATTTGTGGTAGTATTAAATTTAATATAATTAAATGAAAAGTATTACACATAGGAAGTAAAAATGTTAGATTTGAATACATAATTGGAGGTTTGAACCTTAAAGGCACACCTTATGAGAAGGATCTAGTCACATCCCGACAGTATACAGAAGCCATTAAAAAAGCTTGCTGGACCTTAGGTTATACTGTATAGCATGATGTGTGGAATACATCTCAATTGAAGTAATACTTAGATTATCTAGTGCACAAATGAGAACTTATCTAGAGAAGTGTGTACAGTTTTGAATGTCCATATTATAAAAAGACAGAATGGAATTAGACAAAACCCAGAGAAGAATCACAAGACCCAATTGAGGACTGTACGGTATGAGATGCTTATGTGGAAAGAATGAAGGAACTGAACCTATTTATCTTAAAAAAAAATGGAGGTTATGAGGTTACTTTATTATTATATTTAAAACTATAAAGTAAAATAGTATAATGGTTCCCTGCGGTTACTTCAAAATAAGTTGTTCAACAAGAACATGGGAAATGGAGGGAAACTTGTTAAGGGCAAATTTTGCACAAATGGCAGAAAAGTTTTCCATCACAGAGAAAGCTAAAATGCATGGAACAGATTACCAAGTAGAGTCACAGAGTAGGATTTTAGTCACCTTCAAAATTTGGATTGCCACCCTTTTTGGTCTAAATAGCCTGATCTTGTCAGCACTGTTCTGATTTCCTTATGTTCTAATACAGTTTTAAGGGAAAAAAAAGTTATTTTGAAGACTTTGCAACATTATTGTCAGGGAATTTTTTTTTTTAAAATAACAGCTGGGGCCACCACTATAATGGCTCCAATGGAGGTCCTTTATTGTAACGTGCCTGAGAGAGCCCTGCCTGGAATTCAGCTGAGTTCACTATTATAAGACCGGAGAAATATTGGAGAGCTTAAGCCTTACGAAAGCTGGGATAATTTGCATATCATATCTGGAAAACTCACAATTTACACCAATTAACATGAAGACCAAAGTATAGCCTACCATATACCCTATGGTTATAAAGATAGAAAGGTATAAAAATATCTAGACTGAATAAAAATTTGAGGGAACAGATCTTATCATTATATAGGAAATTCTTATAGGTAAATACTACAGTTTAAAATACTAAAGTTAAATGTCATAAAATCTTATCATTTCCATGGTAAATGTACTGCCTTATTAAGTCTTAGTTACATAGAAAAGCAAATAAATAGGCACCCAGCAAATTTCTCTTACAATTACTTTCAACTACATTTGGGTGACTTCTTTTGGTTTAATGATTATTGCTTGCACTTAAATAACAATTATGTCTGTCCCTATTCATTACTTCCAATTCCTGGTCATTTTCGAATGTTCCAAAATACCTCTGAAAACCTGTTCATCAACAGGAGATCATAGTAGCTCATCCCATACACTTTAAACAAACACTCATATCTTTGGAATGTGAGATTGGAGATGGAGAAAGTGAAAACTCCAAACAGACCACAACTGGGCTGGGATTCAAAATCAGTCTCCTATAGCTGAGAGCCAGCAGTGGTAACTGTCATGTCACTGGTGTACCAATATAATGCTTACATTAACAATAATGTAATGATAAGTATCACATTTGTATTACTAATTAATATGATTGGTTGCTGCATTCCACAACTGTTAAACTGGATTATATGGATTAAGTAAATACATGGGGGAAAGACATACGAGAAAACATATTGAGGTTTAAAGAGCTAAACGCTAGGAGTATACATTTAGCAGACCTTTACATAATCAAAAGCTACAGGAAAATTAGGTCTACCTTATTAATCTTTGTATTTTGTTTTCTAAATCAAACCATCTTGTAGAAGTAAATGTGTGTTATATAGGTACAAGGTTGAAAATAGAAACCTAGTTTTCTGAACACAAAAAGGCTTTCGTTAAAATAATTTAAAAAGTAAACTTAACCCTAACAATCCTAGATGCTCTCTAACGTACTAAGTTCGTGCCTTGCTGAATAAAGAGCAGACCCCCGTGACCCTGTGTTAGGATATAGCGGGTTGGATAATGGATGGATGGATGGATGTATAGGTTGCATTTTGCATCCTCTATTTTGGTTAACACGAATAGATACAATCCTGATTATACAATGATGTTCTTTATATATGTATTTAGTCATGGCTGAAGGTTGGGACTGAGAAAGTGGGGCCCAGCTACTTGGAGTGACAGTGAAAATTCTATAGACAGGATCTTTTCAGCTTGATCGGGCAACCTAGAAGGGGATTTAAATAGCAGAATTACAAACAGGAAAGCAGAGCGAGTTAGGTGTGTTGAAGAGAACATCACAAGAAATTAGCTTTGCAATTGTCCTATATGTATGTAACAGGAACAATGAAAAATAAGCCCTAACTTATCCTGGTGTTTAGGTGTTGCTGCTTTGAAGGTAATCCATATGGCCCCAAAAAACAGGGAAGTTCTTTGGTATGATAGGATTAAGTTATCGCCTGTACTAAACAAAAAATAAATAAACCCAAATACTGTATTACCCATTTAATCCATCATCGGTGCTAGACCCTATTACAGAAATAGTTTTGGAATGGGTGCCAGTTTATCTTTGGGCACTCTCACAGTCACTTCCACAGAGTCACTTTCAACGTATCTACTTAATATATATATTTTTAGGATATGGGACAAAAGCTTGAGTGCCTGGGAAAAAATTCCATGCTCATAGTGATGAGTGAAATGATTTGGGAGAATTTGAATTCTAAGTAAAACTCTGTGTTTTGTTCACAAAACAATTTGTAAAATAAAGTGCATTTCACTTTCAGCAAACTTCTTTTGTGACTTTCTGTTCACTTATCCTGTGGAGAAAACACAGTCATTTGTACGATGGTACATTTTAGTGTGTCAAGAAGCCTGTCCCATCTTTAAACAATGCACTGCACTCCTCCATGGTGAAGTGAATGAAAGGCATGAATGAATTTGATTTTGCCAGTGTTGGTTACACAGTTGCAGAAGTGAATAGAGGTAAATATGAAAATGTGACTGAGGTCTTAAGGAGCAATATTACTTGTTCCCAACTGAAAAATCCTTTAAATCCCCCAAAATCATTTTAGTGAGTGTGTATTTTCCATCCATCCATTATCCAACCCGCTACATCCTAACTACAGGGTCACGGTGTCTGCTGGAGCCAATCCCAGCCAACACAGGGTAGAAGGCAGAAAACAAACCCCAGGCAGGGCGCCAGCCCACCACAGGGCACACCCACACACACACCAAGCACACACTAGGGACAATTTAGAATCGCCAATGCACCTAACCTGCATGTCTTTGGACTGTGGGAGGAGACCCACGCAGACACGGGGAGAACAGAGTTTGTATTTTGCAATTGTGAAATCAGCTGTGAAAATAATTTTAATGTCAGTTTCACAAAACTGTAAATGCAAGGAAATCTGCCCATTTCACTCATCAGTACATTAGGAGAATTGTTAAAACTGCACACAAGGTACAAAGACTGAAATTCAAATGAACAACCTTGAGACAGCAGCACTACAAATAGCGCCATTATTTCAGCCCAAGAATTTTTATCTGACGTTAATTTTTGCAAAAAGTAAATGTGAATAACACGAATCTGAAACTTAAATATATTATTAATTAGCACAAATGCATATAACCAAGATATATTTCCAAAATTAATTTTGAAATGTTTTCTAAAAGGATTGTTGATGGTTTTAATATACTTTATTTTTTGCCTTTTTCTGGTATCATACAAAATGTAGTTTTCCAGCATTTTGAAAAAAATTCCATTATACATTTAATCCTTTTTATTAATTTCTTTAATTTTCTTTTTATTTATTTATTTGTTTATTTATCTATTTATCTACATTGCATGCTGCATATTAGAGACTTTACTGTTAGCATTAGGACCTACATACAACAGGAACATCACTGCAAATTTATCTTAAATATTTTAAACCTCTTCCAGAAAAAAAATACTCTTACAATTAAGTTCTAAAGGTAAACGCACGTCTGATTTACAATAGTTGTGATTATGTAAAGAAAAATATTGCATTTCTACTTTTACATAAATTTAAAACTGGAAAGCAGGTAATGCTAATTATTCCTAGATTACTGAGTCGTACATCTGTACTTATTCAAATAGTATAAAGCTTTCAATGATAACCTTTCCAAACAGCATTCATTTTACATATTGTTCTCCAACTTTTGCTTATTGACATCATGCTGTGTTTTTACATTGCATTTCACATCAAAAATTCTTCCTTGTTGCAACACATTGCTGTGCTTACGTCAATCAATAATATGTAAGACTTTGCCGATTAAAGAGCTAAGGGTTTTAGTGAAGACTTTGGCAGTACTTGAACTAAAACACAAAGGAAAGACTTCAAAAATATTTAACAAGAACATTTTTTTGATTTAGAATTATATTTTCTTAACTAATTACACAAGACTGTGATTTTGGATTTAGAGCACTAAAGAAATGTACCTAAATCAATTGATCATTGCTTGTCTTAAGACTGTTTTCAAATCTTTGCCATGTGAGTAACTAATAAATAGTGATTAACTCTTTTTTAAATAGAAGGACACTGATGTTGGTCTGCCAGCTCTTTTTAAAAAATGTAGTTGTGCATCACACTGTGCCTACTTTATCATTTGAGACAACAAATAAAGAAACACAATAGATAAAAGTATGCTTTTATAATACATTTCTGCATGCATGCTTATCAAATCAGCTTGCAGATTTCAAGTGTTTAAAAACACCCATTCAGCTCAGCATTGTTGTTAAGACATCCCTGTTTCTTAATTTTTGTGCCCAGATAGTAGAAAGCAAAATGGACACATTTTTACTGAAATGAATTATATGTATGCAATCTGTACACATTAATTAGGCTACTGTGATCATCATTAAGAAATCTAATCCAAAAATATTTGAATAATAACAGTTTGCCTTGCATTTATCAAATATTTTTGAATATTTACCAAACACATGACTTTCAATTTTTGAACTACCTCTTTAGATCCATTCTAACTGACATTGGTGTAAGCTGCATGCAGATAATGTTTGTGTTTTTGAATATGTCAGCTTTTTACTTTTGCCATATTTGAATGAAGTTTTGTTTTCATTAAAACAATTAATTTAGGGTTATCAATGAAAAAATATATAGTTCAATTTTGAAAATGTTGGGAAAGATGTGTGTCTGTAGTAAAAACAATTCATGGACAATGTAACTCAAGAATGTACAGACGGAGAACTGTGAAAATTACTCGTTACTCTTAAAATATCTGAGCATTTAAAGTTCAAAATTTTAAAGCTACCAACAACACCCAAACCACTGCATGGAAGTATGCCTTTAGGGCTTTCAATGAAACTTATTAAGTTCAACATTTTCAGAATTTGCAGTAGTCAATGCAGCTTAACTGTGATTACAATAAAAAAAAGTTTACATTTGATGTCTTTTTTAGCTTACAGTTGTGTTTATAGAGACTAAAATGTAAACAGTAAACTTCAGTGTTATTCCATCTTGCGTAAATTTTTAAGGTAACACCATATAATATCTTCATTTAGTACATATGGAGGAAGTCATATGCTGGTCACATCAGATGTTTGTTTTATTTAATCAAATGAGAACATTAGGCCATTAGCTCATCAGTGAATTAGCTTTCTGTCAGAGGTCAAAAAGCCAAATGTGTTAACATAATATATTTAAATACTAGCAGAATACCCGCGCTTCGCAGCGGAGAAGTAGTGTGTTAAAGCAGGTACGAAAAAGAAAAGGAAAAATTTTAAAAATAACGTAACATGATTGTTAATGTAATTGTTTTGTCATTGATATGAGTGTTGTTCTCATATCTATCTATATATAGATATATATATATATATATATATATATATATATATATATATACCCGCTTGGCAGCGGAGAAGTAGTGTGTTAAAGAAGTTATGAAAAAGAAAAGGAAACATTTTAAAAATAATGTAACATGATTGTCAAAGTAATTGTTTTGTGCATTTGGCGGCAGCGTCACAAAGTTATTTTCGTCTAGCTGCATCAGAAAATGTAACACGATGTCTGACACGCCTCCTTTTTAGTGTTTTCTCACAGCTTGGATTGCTGCTATCATATATATATACACACACACACACACACACACACACATACACATACATACATATATATATATACACATACATATCTTCATATCTACATATCTATATACATATCTACATATACACATATATATATATATATATACATACCCATCTACATCATATATACACACACACAAATTATATATATGTGTGTATGTATGTATGTATGTATGTACGTACGTGTGTGTGTGTATATATATATATATATATATATACACATACATACATATATATACACATACATATACTTGTGTGTATAGCTTTTATATATGTGTGTGTATAGCTTTGGTCACTGAGTGCAAGTGAGAAATAATAAAATATAGTCTATAAGTTATTAAACAGTAAAACATTAACGTTTTAAGAAGTACAGGTACATTGAGCACTACTGGAGTGGTTGCGGGTAAACTACATTTTAAAGACTGTGTAACACAACAGGTAAGTAACTAACAGCAGCTAAAATGTATATGGATCATCTCTCGGTAGTAGATCCCTTTTGAAAGGCGCTACGACGGCTGTGGTATAGAAATTACATTTTCTATGTGAACGTTCAAATTTGTGCCTCTGGTAATGTGCCTTACCGGCATTTAAAGAAAATTAGTTTTGTGTCCTCTGCAGTGTTAAGCGAGAAAGGCTTTGGTTTGGGATCAAAGGAAAAAGTGTAAAGAAAGGAAAGTTGCCTTTTTCTTTTATATAGTATAGAGAGATGTGTTCGCTGACGTTATGATCGGCTTTTGGGGACAGTCGCGGTGGGTCTTGTGTAGACTGGTGAGACGTCCCTGCCATTAATCGGCTGTGATGGCACTGTCAGTCCTCCACTCGTATGCGTGTCTTCATAATCCGGGGTGAGGACCTCATAATCGTATACGTGCAAAAGAAAGTGTGAATCGCCTTAATATTATTTTGCCGTGGTGTAGAAAAGGGGTCCGTGTTTGCACTTGTCTGGACTATAGCGCAGGGGAGGATGAAAAAATTAAAAGTGCTCACTTTGACTTAAGGCAGAAGCGCAGTCAGCGTCTCAAAGGCGGCACAGCTATGCACGCGCTGGCTGCTCGACTTTTGCTGGGCAGGAGACCACAGTTTTTGCAGACTCGTTCATGATATCAAAAGTCTCAGCGCTCTTTGGAGGTCATTCATATATTATATATATAGCAAAATACCCGCGCCTACGCAGCGGAGAAGTAGTGTGTTAAAGAAGTAATGAAAAAGAAAAGGAAACATTTTAATAATAACGTACCATGATTGACATTGTCATGAGTGTTGCTGTCATATATATGCCTGCCTAAATAAGTCACCCTCGCTTTGCTCTTACTTTTTTACCGTTCATTTAATCATGGCTAGTGGCGGAAAGATTATAAAATGGAAGGAGGATGGCTTTACCAAAACAATTATTGATGGCGAATCGATTATTTATAAAGCTTGAATTGGTGATCTGTATTTCTGTGTTAACCTCATATTTTTTCATACTTCTTCTCAAACTAAGGTGGTGCGAGGGTAAAATGAATCGGGATGCGCTGATCAATGTAATCTGCTTGTAATGCAAAGTGTGATTAAATGCATTATTTTTTAACGCGTTATGGAGCACATGCATCGAAGCTTCTCAGCTGTGCTTGTGCTAAGAAAAGTTTTTAAAAATAACGTAACACGATTGTCAATGTGACCTTTTGTAAGTAGTGCCTGGAGGATTCAGTGTGTAGAAACTCTAGAGACAGCGTGTGTATTAACTTGTGGATTTTTCTGTGAGTATTTGGTGGCAGTCTGACGAAGTTGCTTCGGAAGACGGCGTTAGCCGCGGAGCTCAGCTCAGAGCGAAATTAGATGAATGGGAGGGGATATGATGACGTGACTCCCCTACCCGCCTTAACTGTCAATCCCGCACAAACACAGTCTCTCGGAATTTGCATAAGCACACCCCTTCACCTACAATTTTAACTTAGTTACAAAGTGATCAAAACTCGTTTATATCCTGCGTCCTCTCATTAAACTTGTATCCCGCATTACCTGTGGGCATGTGAAACACCAGTGGTAGCCTGTCTATGAACTTAATTTAAAGTTTAGGTTTACACCTTGCTTTCTTTCCGAGGTAGCAGCACTCATGAATATGGTAGTACAATATCAATGAAGCACACACTAAATGTACAAGAAAGTTAAATCTCAAACTCTAGATACAAATCTGAAGGGGTTCAAAAAAGAAAAAATTAAAACACTGCAGTGATGATATTATTGACATTTGTAAAACACTGTTAAAATAGCATAAATATAGTCCAGTACAGGAGAAGGGGGAAGTCGCAAAGTAGTAGTAATAGAAGTGGAAATGTCTTTTCGTACCTTAGTAATGATTAGGAAAGATGGAAAGACGATAGCAAAGAGTGTGTAGTTGGACTGGCAAACCGATTTAGTTGGATTTAGGCAATAAAGAAAGAAAGAAAGAAAGAAAGAAAGAAAGAAAGAAAGAAAGAAAGAAAGATAAAGAAAGAAAGAAAGACAGGATGGACCTACTACCTACTATTTGGGAGAATACTGCAGGGTGTTGCCTGAATGATGAAGAGACATGTTATCAAACCAATACAAACCACACTGACTTTTCTTGTTTGTTTGGGGTACATACTGTATCTCACTCCCCTAACAAGGATTATGGGTGTTTCACAGGCATCAACAATCAGAGACTGACAGATTGCGGAAGCCTGCTTTTTCCCAAATGCTGAGCACTTAGCAGTGTAAGGGCCTTATCCAGGAAATAATTTCAGCTAGGGATGAGAAAGTACAAAAATCATAATTCCATCTATGATCAATCAGTTGGAACTACCACAAAATGCATTTCTAAATGGGGGTTCAAACTTGAAATCCACTCCCTCATGAAAAAGATGGCAGTTTATCCACATTGCCTCATTGTGTATAACACCTGGCAACATGATCATAACATTTCATATGATTAGCTTGGTCATACTGATGATTTACATTTTTATGCAAAGATATTGTTTTTTACAAACAGCTTTGTGGCTAATGTGATAACTTAATTCTAACATGTGTGATGTAAATAACAAAGATTACATTTCTTTGACTGTCATGATATATATTGCAGTGCAATGACTTTTTAAACACTGCACACACTGATAATTGAATGGCTTACTGAGAGTTTGCATCTTCTAGAATATACCGAAAAGAACCACTAGCAAGGCATCTTTATAAGTGATCAGAGCTTATATTGTTTTTTATTCAGAAGAACTGCCATCTTGTCAGCCCCTTAATAGATGTGTGGGCTATAAATGTTTTGCTTTTTTGAACATTTTTTTTTTGCTAATTCCTACTGGCTTACTATGTCAGTTGATATTTTCTATTTTTTTTTTTGTCTTTCTTTCGGTGGTGTGTCTTATGAAGAATATTTTGGTGTGTTTAGAAAACTGCATGTAGTAAAATGGCAACGTTCTGCCTACTGACATGATTAGGACCATATAGATTCAGCCATCTGAAAGTTTCTTCTCATCTTCTGAGATGGTAATAGTTTACACTGATTCTCATATTCATGAGTGTCACTGATTTAGAAAAGACCATTGAGAGCCTTGCAAGCTCTTCCCACCACTGTATGTTCTTTCTTACCAGTGAAAGGTGTTCAAGAATCCAGCCCATATTGTTAACATCTTACAGTAAAAGGTAATATGATGATTGCTGGCCAATAACTCTGATTAATACGTAAAGACATAAATCATTTCATATGTTATACCTATGACAACACCTACCTTGTATTTCTCTCATTATTTTTTTCAGTCCACACCATCATCCCATTGCACAGGTCACATTCATTTCCAGTTGATCTGTATGTATATTGAAGTTCAAAGAAGATTACCACTTCTTATAATTTCGAGCTTAATAAAGTGCATTATCACCAATTAATTTTGTGCATTAAGAGTGAATACAGTAGCATAAATGACTACCTTGTAATTATTATTGCTTTTAGAGACTGAAACATTTTAAAGCATTGCAGTTTTATAAATGAACCCTAACACAGCCATATAACAACATATGGCTGTATAATAACATATAAAAGGCATGTTTCTTGTGGAGGATGGCCGGCTGTTTATCCCGGCCAATACCCCCAAGTCGCCAGGTGGAGCCCTCCTTGCAGCATGGAGGTCCCCAGAAGACCAGCAGGGCATCATGGACAATGGAGTTTTTATGCACCGCCCTGCTGGATGCCATGGGGGCCACGAGAGGGAGCTGCAGGGAGGACCAAGAGTTCTTTGTGCCTATGACCCGGAAGTTCGTCATAGGAAGAGCGACGGGCTTCCGGGGTGAGAAAAACATTGTTTACCCTGACCCGGAAGGAATAAGGACTTGTGGACTGTTGGATTGGGAACACTTCCGGGTCGGGAGATATAAAAGGACTGTGGGAGCTCCCAGACGGCGAGCTGAGTTGGGAGGCAGGGTGGCTAAGCGTCTGGGAGTGGAGGATTGTGATTGAGTATTGTTTATTTGGTTTATTGAAGAATAGTGGAGTGGTGGTGCTTTGTGCACATTATTGATATAATAAATATCATTATTTGACTTTTACCTGGTGTCTGACGTGGTGTCTGAGGGCGCAAGGGTGCGAGCAAGCACCTAATCTGTCACATTCTACTGAAATCAGAAAGCTATCGATTATTTGGACCATATATTTCCTTATTGCATAGGTAATGTTTTAGTACTACCAAAACTCTATAAAGTGAACAAATGTCTACTTTACTGCTTTTTAACATCTTTTTATTTTACCATGAATTTAAATGTACAGTAGTATTGTTATGAAGCTCAAAAATTCACTGCTTGTCAGCTCATGGTGTTCTTTTTATTTATCCAGTACTGAAGTATTTCTACCTTGTCATGCCGACATGTAAATGACCAAAATAGTTAATAGGTAATGTGTCATAGATACATAAGAACACTTCCAGCTGTATGGCCAGTTGAACATGGGTGAGCATTACTCCACTTTTTAAAATTTAATTCCAAGTTACTATTAGTAAGTACTAAGTTTTAAGTCCATCCATCCATCCATCCATTCTCTTCCGCTTATCCGAGGTCGGGTCGCGGGGGCAGCAGCTTAAGCAGAGAGGCCCAGACTTCCCTCTCCCCGGCCACTTCTTCAAGCTCTTCCGGGAGAATCCCAAGGCGTTCCCAGGCCAGCCGGGAGACATAGTCCCTCCAGCGTGTCCTGGGTCTTCCCCGGGGCCTCCTCCCGGTTGGACGTGCCCGGAACACCTCACCAGGGAGGCGTCCAGGAGGCATCCTGATCAGATGCCCGAGCCACCTCATCTGACTCCTCTCGATGCGGAGGAGCAGCGGCTCTACTGTGAGTTTTAAGTTTTAAGTCATTGATCACAATTTGTTTTTTTTTTGTTGTCAGCTGTCTTGACACATTTTTGAAATATAGTAAGTTGCAATTGTGGTGAGACCTGTGATAAAAACATAAAAAAACAGGCAAGCCCAAGGGCTGTCATCTTAACTGGGTGGTTAAAGGGAGCCATGTGGAAGGAAGAAAGAAAGATATTAAAATGCCAGGTCTGTCAGGCAGCTTTGACATATCTTATTTTTACAAGGTATCTTTCTTGCCATACAACTAAGATGAGAAGAAAATGAAGCAATACAAAGACAACACCATGCCCAAGACAGAGGACATACCGTAGGTGCCAATGACAGGAAATTGATCAACTCTTAAAGATAAGAGCAATGTTACTTGCTGAAAAAAATAATGTTGCTATAGTAAGTGGTCTTGGTAGTTAAAAGTGTTTATCGCTAAAATTGTGGGGATTGGGGGCATACCAAAATGAATGAAGCTGCTGTGTCGGTCTGAACTTCTGCAGCTGCCTTCCTAATGATGTTGTTCCTGTTCAAATCCAATTTTAATGAATTGATGATATATATGTCAAGGAATATAAACAGTCTTTGACAGTTATTGGTTCATCATTTATTTGTGATCAAACCTTTATGATTCTATGATTTCCAGAAGTCTATTAGTTAGTTCCGTTGTTTTAGAGGTAACAATGAGGTAATTGTTCCCAAATCATGTTACAGGCCAAGCTTCTGCTTGCCGGTAAATCATTTCATCATTATTTGAAATTGGTCCAGTAAGAATGTTGTCATCAGCATACTTGAAAATCATGACTGAATTGTTCAGGATGGGGAATCCATTAGTGAACATGGAAAATTAGAGGGGGGAGGGGAGGGAGAGGACACACTCCTGTGGTGTTCCTGTGCGGAACAACAGGCCACAAAAGTTATTTACCTCACAATCTGTGTCCTATTCTTAAAAAAAACAGGAATTCAGTAGCCTGTTGATGGGTCCATGTTCATATCCTGAAACCTCCAAAATAGTTTTGTTTTAAAAACTGAGTTAAAGTCTATGAAGAGGATATAGGTCTAGGTGCAGAAGACTTCAGATGTTGGAGGGTATAGTAATGTGTCAGATTAATAGTTTTATCAATAGGGCATGTTAGCACAAAAAAAATCATGGGCAGCTGAGCAGTGGCTGAGTGTTAAAGAGCAGAAATGAAATGGACCGGCTGTTTTTTTTCTTTGGAAGCAGTTCTTACCTCATGGCATTGCCAGCTCTAAACACTAGCATGGTGAATTGCTCGCATACTAAAGTGTCTTTAGCTGCAGGTGGAATTCCCATTTCACTTATAATGCCAAGCAGAGTTGTGTTACGCTGCAGCAAAAGCACTGTGAAGGAGCTGTCTGTTGTTACAGTTCTGGATTTGTCCAGAAATGGCTCCATAAACTTTATGACCACAGACTCGGAAAGTCTTTGCCCTTGGGTTGTAACTCAAAACACAGCTCTCAATAAAATGTTGCCAGGTGTCCAAAAGCACAGCAAACCTGTAGTTTTCCACACCTTCTGCAACAGGTGTCTTTGTTGTCAAAGCGCAAATGCAGCCTGAAAGTCTAATAGCGGTCACGGGACATCATATCTTTGATTGCTGGTGCGACAAATAGTTCTGAGCAGCCACCAACCACAACACCAACTGTGTTCATTGCTTCTCTTGTGAAAAGAATGGAGATAATCACCATCATCTCAGAGAGGAAGAGGCAAGTTCATTGTATCACATGAACGTCACTGACAGAATAAAACTGAATAATAAAAAAGTGCCAACTTTTACAAGTAGCCAAAATTTACACCGGGTGTTACGGACTCAAATTAAATGTATGTTTATATTATAGCAATAATAGCAGCTCACTACTGAAAATGCGGAGCACTCGGTCTCGAACCTAGAGGTTATAAAGCAGCAGCTCTTACCACCGCACCATCCAAGAATACATATCAACTTACTGTCAATTGACATTTGACCTTGGGTTTTTAACTCATTAACAGCAATATGTAAACTGAATGTTTTTTTTTCTTTGGTTATATTCTTAAATAAAAGCACACATGTTTATTTGATATATGGACTAAAGTCTTCACACATTATACACTTCACATCATTATTAGTATAACATGGAAAAAGTTTGCGCTTTATGTACGTGTTCAGCATTTCTTGCCTCGCATTTCCTTTCATCCTACACTTACAAAGATAGTTGTAGACACGGAACACACATGAAATTAATTTATTCCAAATAACAATATATTATTTACCCTATACAACTCCGGGTACGTCACACACAGATAAACACACTTGAGCTCTGAGAATTTTGCAGCTGACTCAGCTCCGTTTTTTGAGGGGCATGTCATAGCAGGCTGCTTGCTGCTTTTGCTGATCGACACATTTGCAAAACAAAAGATGCTGATGTGGAGATGTAGGAAAGAATTTAAGTTGACCCGGGATTATAAGTTTTTTCGTAGGCTTCTGGGATTCTAGTATTAGCAAGTCAGGCTAGACTTTTCCAGGCTGATCTTGTGTAAATGATTGCAAATTCTTTTCACATTGAGATGCACAACACAGCGGCCTTACTGTTGGTAAATCCTTATCACCACTAATATTTGGAATACTTACTTTGCATGAAGAAGATAATTCTTTATAACACTATAGCCAGCTTTTGTGGGGTATTTTAATGGTTTTCAAGTGGATGCACGAGTCTTTACAGAACTGAATATACAGTTTCTCCATGTAATTGTTTTAAATGAGTTATGCTCCATTATCACAGCATCCCAACATGTGTAGTAAAAACAACTTTTCAAACTGTTTACAGCATCTACACACCATATTTTAATTGTGTGGTTTAACAGATTTAAGTTTCGTTCAATAAATCAAAATGAGAAGCTACCCTAAAGGAACAGAATATCATGTTTAACAACATTTTAACAATTTAAACATTCATTGAAGTTTCTGGTATTTGTTACTGTAAAATGTTTTAAAATGATTTAAGGTAAACATGTACTGTACATTTAATGAATAGTACTTAAGCATATAGCAACAACAACTTTTATTTCTACAGTACATTTTCATACAAAGAATGCTTCTCAAAGTGCATTACAAAATGTCAAACAGTAAACTACAAGAAGAGAAAAACAAAATTAGGTAAAAATAATAGGAATAAGTAACAAAAAAATTAATCAGAAGGTAAATCCATACAACCTTCGATAATATAGACACTTTGTAATTTGTAGAAAAGTTACTTTCATACAATATCTTTATATATAATAATCTACCGTGGCTGTTCATTTGTCTGTCCAGGATTTTAAATTACCTATACCTCACAATCCGTTTGACCTATTGATCTGAAATTTGGTACACATATATTATGTGACATCTACTATCCACTTTTGGGATGATGATTGACCTCCAAGGTTATTCTTCTTTTTAGTTTTATTTTAATTTATTGTAGAATCAACTCTCGGCAGTGGCCAGTAGGGCGGTCATGTGGCGCATGCATACCGGCGTCGTTCTGATTCCTACCACCTTCACCGTCACATCCCCTACCTCTTCATGTCTTAAATCATTGTTAAGGCAGATCGAAGACTTAAGTGCTAGCTTAAGTGAAAAATTAAGGAAAAGGTACTAAGTAATTGCTACACAAACACTGACTTATTCATTTTTAAATCAAAAAGATGCCAATGGAAGAAGAGAAAAAGCAGGCTACTAGGGTGGGAAAAGAAGAGCTGCTCAGAAAGCAGCAAGCGCCTATGAGCAAACATATGCTAAATATACAGAGAAACAGTATGAAAATTATAAGTCAAGTGTATTACTGGTCATATTATATATCTTTACAGTTGAGTACAATGATAAGATCAGATGGCTGGGAGGACAGAAAACACCATTATAGTCCTCAACTTTAATGTTATTTTATATGAGCGCTAGTATTATTAAGTAAACAGCTCATAATATTCATACTATACCTTCCAGTAGGTTCATTAGGAGCCTAGAAACAGATTAAACTATTGTGGTGCTTTGTCTGGAACAAAGCTATAGGGAACTCAAGCTTATGCCATATAATCATCCTGTGCGTTGTCACACTCAAGTGAAGCCTGCTTTAATGGTGCTCACTATGGGAACAGATTTTTTAAAAAATTTAAAATTCAGCAATTTTCTCAAGCTTATTTTATTTTGTCTCACTCTATAATTTATTTGGCATACAATGATTTTAAATTTTATCTACCACATTTATGTGATGACATTTTTTAATTCTATCATCAATCCATTCATTTTCTAAACTTCCTTATCACAATTATTACTGTAGGACACTCTCATGCACATTCACTCATACTTAGATAATTCAATGAACAAAACAAGCAGTTCTTTATGATGTGGGAGGAAACCAAAGTTGCCACAGTAAATTCACACAGACGATATGCAAACATTACACAGGCAGTGATCAGCCCAGCAATTGATAGCGTGCAATGTGAAGCTGGTTTAACCTCAGAAGCCAATGTTTTATAGTACTAGGAACTTTTTCCAAACTAGGTGCTTTTAAAAGTGGGTTTGTACAATAATTGAAGATTTTTCAAATGGAGACATGATATGCTTTCAAATTTTGGAAGGATGTAGAAGAGGTACTGTACAAAGTGTACATGATACCAGTTACTTTAAAATGAGTATTTAAAAAAAAACCCACAAGGACAGATATGTGGTGTTGATGGTCAATTGCTGATTAGTGATTATTTCTTCACACTAACAATTTTAGGTACAAGGATTACGTTTCCAAGTAGAATACTTGACAGGAGTTTTTGGGGACATTTAAATGCCGACTTATTATATTTTAAGATTTTATGCTTTAACTGGAAGTGTTAGAAGAAAACAGAAATAAAATATGAGAACATCAGATTATTTATAAGAAAAAAAATATGTACTGCCAGATATAAACAGAGAAAGGGATTGGGTGTGGGAATGGCATAAAAAGACACAACAAACAAATGAAAAGGAGTTGAAAATATTGCAAACTGTACATAAATAAACTGCATGTTTTACAAAACAGACAGATAAAGAAATTCTGAATAGGAAGATGAAAAGAGGAATCAAGGTGGTCATTAAAAGGCCTGGGGTCTCATGTATAAACAGTGCATACGCACAAAAATGTTGCATATGAATGTTTCCACATTCAAATCATGATGTATAAAACCTAAACTTGCCGTAAAGCCATGCACATTTCCACGGTAGCTCATACCCTGTCGTACACTAGTTCTGTGCTCGGTTTTGCAGACTGGTGGCACCCAGCATCAAAGCAGTGCTACTCTTCCTGTTTGGTTACACTTTCTTTTATAGATCAACATTTCTGACGCGGCTTTATAAATACACTGAAATTAACCGCATATTGTTTATTAGTTTAATGCATCTGATTGTAATTAATGTGTAACAATGTAATGGTCCACAGAATGGTCAAACTATTCCAAATACCATAACTGCTTTAGCATTTGTTATTCTCACTGCACCTTCTTCTTCTTCTTTCAGCTGCTCCCATTAGGGTTGCCACATCGGATCATCTTTTTCCATATTTACTCTCACTGCAGTATTTATCACTGTATCTGAGTGTGAATCACAGCTGTACAGCAGCTGATTGGAAAGAGAATTATCGGTATACAGCTTCAAGCATACACTGCCTCAGCAATGCTAACTATTGAACTACTCTCATACGGTAAACGCTTCAGAGTCTTTCCTCGCGGTTCAGAAACAGTTTCATCTCAAGAACTCTAAACACACTCAATCAGTCCATCAAGTGCTCCTTGTAGAATGCTTTGTAGTTACAAGTACAATTACCTCACTGTAAACTTGCGATACAGTTTTAATATTGCACAACCTGAGCCACTTTATAAAGCGCGTATTTACATATGATGACGATATCATTTTTAAGATAAAATGCAGCAAAATATGTTTATTATATTATACAGATAAAACTTTAACTTAATTAAAAAAATCTGTATTGTTAATATTTAAACATGTGAGGACACGGTGCTGCAGCGCTAGCGAGCCGCTGGCGCCCCTTTCATGGATTGTTCCTGCCTTGCACTGTATTCTTGCTGGTGCTGACGCAACACTGGAAGGATAGATGGATAGAATAATAAAACACGCACTATGAAGATATTTCAATGTTCCTTAAAAGTTTTGAAAAATCAACATTTTAAGCTTACAGATGGCTTAATGTCTATTACAGAGCTGATTCTATGGTGACTGGGTATTTGGAGAAAGAAAAGTAAGAACAGGAATTGGAGGTTAGTACGTTTGAAACAGACAGTACTGCTACAATAAAGTAGTTCATCGAAGGTTGCACATGGGGCAGCAAGCAACTTGTGCCACTGTGTTCCCATGTTTAATAACATGCTTTAACTCCTATCATCATGAAAATGATATCACGTGTACATCTCAGTATTTTAATTATTCAGAGGATATTATTCGGAATATTATTCAGCTGTAATATCCCGAATGTAATGGATTCTTTGTCCTTTCGGAGGAAGAGAAAGCTCAGAAGCATGTAGTGATTCACACACATAAACACATAGAAGATCAAATACAAAACAAAGCATTTAACGTGCTACTTTAGTTACAATGGTATTTGAAAAACTAGTAAATTAAACAATTTTAAGATGAAATTTATGATGTTCTACTTTAATGACAAAATAAACTATGTGATTAAAGTGGAAATTTCAAGATTAAAGTTGACATTTTGTGCTTTTTCCCCACTGTGTGCCTTTTTTTTTCTCTGTACCCTAATAAGCTTTCATATGACACTCAAATGGTGAGCTACGATTCACCTTTTCACAGCAACTTTGATATCTGACAACTTTTTTTTTATTTCGGGCACTGTGCGACTTTGTGAACTTGACTTTCGAGTTTCTCTGTCACTCGATCAACTTTCTTTTGTTGTTTATACCACTGTTTAAACCAACAAATAGTACGTTTTTCCTTGCCTCCACTTGGTATTTGCTGAAATTCTATTTTCCCTTGTGCTTTTGCCATTGCCTTTTTACAGAATGCTATTTATATTGATTTGCATATTCAAAGAGGCATAATTCTGGGAGGAGTTGGGGTGGGGCAGCAGGCGCGTGCACGTGCATTCATTTTCATGCTGAACGTATTTATGTAGCGGAAGAACATGGAAGCTAGCGTTTGCACAGATTTATGCATCTGGATTTGTTTTGTGCGTAAGCACATTTCCGCTTTTGTGCTTATGTCATGTTATAGAGCGAATTCTACGCAAGGCGTTATGCATGAGGCCCCTGGTGTGCTGTAGTGAAGCGAGACAAAAAAGTTTGGATTCCACAGTTGTTCTTTGATCAGAATCGCTAAAGCCCTACTGAAGGACACACAGTGATAGGTCATTAACAATTTATCTACTGAAGGGAAAAATAGGATTACAGTTGGTCTGCCAGAGTAACCAGTTTGAAAACGCATCTTCTGGTCTTGGCAATTCACACGCCGTTATACCTTTTGTTAAAAATTCCGTAAAAGATATCACTACAGGTATGCAAATCAACTCTTAGGTGAAATCATTGCTTTATAGTAAGCAGTGTCAAAAAAATTTGAAATATGTGACTTTTCTAAGAGCTTATTGGGAGGAACAATTATTGAAGTGTTAATCTTTTTTTTTTGAAGTAGCTGTCCAGTCAGTCTGCCTTGAAATCATTACTGATGGACAGTGGAAAAAAATCAGCTTTTGGTAGAGTCATGTCAATGCCAGTCTCCCACAGAAAGCTTTGTGTTAAATAATACGTCCTCCAGCTGCAACTATATAATGTTTGAATATCATGTGGGTTTTATTGGTTTTGGCAGGAATTTGATCTAATGATTAAGGGTTTACTGTTGATATTCTATTTAGTGTTACAGAATTCTGAGTTAATAATACATAGGAAACATAGCAGCACTCTATGAGCTGGTCCAAATGTGTGCATTTGCTGTCTAGTGGGTTCTTTGCTTTTATGACTTTTATTTTTCTAAACAATTACTAATCTTCATTTAGAAAGGTGCAAGTGTCAGTGAATATGCAGTATCTCTGTAGGAATCTCTGTATTCCAAATGTTGATTTATGCGATTATATCCATTAAAATTGGGTGATGTATCATTCAGAGCTACTTCCTGCATTATGCCTGTTAGCAATGACAGAAGCACTGTCTACTCAAGACTGTCATAAAATAAGGAGGCTAAAGAAATTTTGGAATGGAAAAATAAGCACAAATGTTCATTTTTCACTTGCACATTGTCATTAAGACAATGGTCCTCAGCAGAAAGATGTAAATATTTCCTTGTCCTACTGCCCTAACCAAGAGTAAACAGAATAAATTTGACTTACTACGAGTGTGCCAGCCATCATTTCTTCTGCTGTCCAAACTGTGATATCCAATTGTATTTGCCTTTAAAATCTGTCTCAAGAAGTCTGCATGCTTTTGAGACTCTCTATGAACAGCAACCTATGAAAATGTTAACACGTTGGATGCCAGCTGCAGGAATTTTATGTTCCATGTGGCAAATGTGAGTTTACATGAATAGATTTTTTTGGGGGGAAAATACATTTTATTGTGAGTTTTGCTTAATAATAAAGTGCATTTAATTAGTAAATTGAAATAACACTCTTGTTTTACAATGGCATCATGAACAAATTTACCTATTGACACTGTGGCAGTCAATATGTTAATTAAGAAAGATACTATATAACATATAGTATTTACTGTATAACATAACATAGTGATACTCTGTATGACCATTGCACTTTTCCAGCTAAGCTCAAAATAGTTATAGTTTGGTTTTTTTTTTTTACAGTGTGCAAAACTCATCTATTAGGTTTTTCATTGTGTTTTAAAACAATATACACTCACTTGCCACTTTATTAGGTACACTTGTACAAGTGCTTATTAACGCAAATATTGAATCAGCCAATCACATGGCAGAAACCCAGTGCATATAGGTATGTAGACAGTATCAAGATGATCTGCTGAAGTTCAGGCCAAGCATCAGAATGGGAAAAAGGTGATTTAAGTGACTTTGAATGTGGCATGGATGTTGGTGCAAGACTGGCTGGTCTTATTATTTCAGAAACTGATCATCTACTGGGATTTCCATGCACAACCATCTCTAGGTTTTACAGAGAATGGTCAGAAAAAGGGAAAGTATCCAGTGAGCTGCAGTTTTCTTGGCAAAAATGCCTTGCTGATGCCAGAGGTCAGAGTAGAATGGCCAGACTGGTTTGAGCTGATAGAAAGGCAACAGTAAACTACGCATTACAACAAAGTTATGCAAAAGAGTAACTCTGAATGTACAACATGTTGAACCTTGAAGTACAGTATATGGCTACAGCAGCAGGAGACCACACCAGGTGCCACTCCTGTCAGATAAAAGTGAGGCTACAACTCACATGGGTTAACCAAAATTGGAAAATAGAACATTGGAAAAACAATGCCTGGTCTGATGAATCTCAATTTCTGTTGAAACATTCAGATGGTAGGGTCAGATATAGGTTTTCAACAGCATTAAAGCATGGATCCATCCTGCTTTGTATCAACAGTTTAGGCTGATGGTTTTGGTGTAATGGTTGTGGGGGATATTTTCTTGACATATTTTTGGACCTTTAGTACCAACTGAACATTGCTTAAATGCCACAGTCTACCTGAGTATTATTGCTGACCATGTCCATCCCTTTAGGACAGCAGTATACCCATCTTCTGATGGCTACTTCCAGCAAGATAACAGGTCATGTCACAAAGCTCATATCACCTCAAATTAGTTTTTTGAACATGCTAATGAGTTCAAATGGCCTCCATAGTCACCAGATCTCAATCCAAAAGGGCACCTTTGGGATGTGGTGCAGTTGCATCATGGATATGCAGCCGACAAATCTACAGCAACTGTGTTATGCTATCATGTCAATATGGACCAAAATCTCCGAGGAATGCTTCCAGCACCTTGTTGAATCTATGCCATGGAGAATTATGGCATTTCTGAAAGCAAAAGGAGTTCCAACCCGGTACTAACAAGGTGTATTTAATAAAGTGACAGGTAAGTGTATAATTCTTTTTCATGTGGTTTCAGTTTGGTGTGGAATATTGTCAAATATTCTCATTTCTTTAGATGTGTAAAATTAAACCTGTGTCCCAAAGATACCCTCCTCAAAGATAAAAGCAGAGCATACTCGTATATTCCCGGTATACCTGTGGAAAGTTTTGCTAAGTAGTAGAGTATCCCAAAAACCACCAGAGATTCACATTTACTCTTTAGATTTTTATTCCAATTGAATGGTATCTGGTTTATCTCACTAATCTTCTCTTTGTTTATTCTTAATTCCCTTATTCTCAGTACCTACAATGATCTCTTATTTCAGCTTCCTACTTCGTTTTTTTCCACAGTTAATTAGAGTAAATTATCAGCCATTTATTTTACATTTAGTTATGGTTAATTGTTCAAAAATTCTTTATTGAGCAAATCAGTGGTCTTAAAATCCGGTCCTGGAGGGCTGCAGTGGCTGTAGGTTTTCATTCTAACCCTTTTCTTAATTAGTGACCGGTATTTGTTGCTAATTAACTTATTTTGAATAAATATTAACTGACTTCTTCTTGAAGACTCAGACCCCTCAATTGATTCTTCTTCCTTATTTAGCAGCCAAACAATAATGAGATACAAAATGAGCCAAAACATGGCCAGCAAACTGTGTCCATCATACAATATCTGAAAATAAAGAAAGGTGAAGGTCTTAGGAATGCTAATCTGCTCAGGTCCACAAAACATTTTAAAAGTACACTTAGAAAAGAGAAAAACAATCATTTTGAAAATGTATGCCATTGCACAATGAGAGCAGCAACAAGCCATGGAATTAAAGAATGAGTTTAATTAACAACAAGACTCAGTGCCTAATTAAGCAACTGATTGGAGTGAAATTGGTTGGAGTTTGAGGCCCTGACTTAGCTGGTCTTCTGTTGGCTCACTTACTTCACGTTTCATTTCTGTTTATGGAAAGAAATGAAACAATTCAGAGGAACGAAGAAGAAATTCCCAAGAACAAATCTTAAAAAACAAATCCATTAAAATGAAAGGAAAATGAATTAATTAGCAGCAAAAACAGGTCACTAATTAAGAAAAGGGTTAGAAAGAAAACCTGCAGCCACTGCCGCCCTCTAAGACCGGAGTTTGAGACCACTGGAGTAAATGATTTTCCATACATTGTATGTTAATATATCATATCACTATGTATAATCATTATATTTATACCCTGGGATGCAATAGTCATCACCTCCCTGTGACTCTGAACTGGATCAGCGAGTTAAAAAAGGGAGATGGATGGATAAATAAATCATTACCTATATATTTTTGTTGATTAAATTTGACATATATTTCTTAGTGTAGAACTTCATAATGATTTTCACAATGAAAGGAAATACTGCCTGAGGAATCAATGATTGGAACATTTGCAGTGTTGCATAATTAATGCATCTGTGTTTATGAAATTACTAGATAGTCAATAATGAGCTGTAGCATCACTGTAAATTGAGTTATTTATGGAAACATAAACCAGCTGAATGAGTGATTGGAACATGTAGAAAATGTAATATAACTGGTAGTAAATCCATACCATCTGCAAAATTTGCCAGTATTTTAACCTTTTGTAAGAACTCTGTGATCCTCTTTGTAAGTAAATATTCCTAGAAACACAAAAATAAAATAAAAGGACACAAAATACAAATACTTTTTAGAGAGACATCATTTAAATGTAATATTCAGTAAAAAAGAAAAGAAAAAACAAAAAACAGCTACAAACCTTCAACTTTTTAGAAATACAGCGTTTTGTCTTCTGCCACATACTGATATTGGCTAATTTATAGTTTTATGAATAGGTTGTTCATTACTGAAAATTTCTGTATTTAATAACCTGAATACACATTCAATAGTTGTAACTTTACTGTTACTGGGAAGGCATAACAAATAGTTTCAATGGAAAGCAGTGTTGGCTTAGTGTAGCATTCAGCGATTGATGATTAGCCTGCAAGTGAGAAGAATAGTGCAACAAGAATTTCATCAGATGAACTTATTTAGGTTTTTCTTCCTCTTAAATAAGTCTTAGGCATTCCATGTGGCCTTCTCCTACACACATGACATTCAACAGCCTTAATTATTGTTTGTGAAGATCATTCTGCACTGACAAAAAGCTGCAAAGGGGGCTGTAAACTATTAAATAGGCTGTCCTAATGCCTGCTTGCCCACTCTCATCTTGAATCCAACTTCAGGGAGAATATTTCTTTGGATTTGTTGAAAGAGTTGATGGAGGTGTTTTCAAAAAGAAACAAATAAAGGAAGAGTTTAACTTAACTTATGTTTTGAAATGGAAAAAGTTTCATTTAAATCAGTTCATTTCCATTTATTCTTTTATAGCACTAACACAGGACGGGCTTATTGTCTTTAATACTGTATAATATACAGGTATACTTTATGAATGTAAAACGTGTAACAGAATAGCACATACCTATGTGATATTTCCCTACAAATGCATATATCTTTTTAAATTAACAGTGAAAGAAAGACCCTAAACTTTGCTAAATTTTAAAAGAAATAGTTCCAAGTTTTAATTGGAGTTATAAATGAAGGATAACTAAATGCAAGTTTAAAACTAATCATTAACAACATACCTGGAAAAATGAACATTTGTGATTTTTTAAATAAAGTAGACTGGTTCAGCTTGTCCAAATGGCTGTACACCCAGTGCCTGCCACCTCATCACATAATTCCATAACCATATACAGTATAGCAACTTGCTTGAAGATGAACTGTGAAGAACCTCCATTAGATACCGAAAATAAGAACTAAAAGAAAAGAGTCAGAAATAGGTGCTAATTCAATAAAACAACTATTTTGACTGCCTTGAATGTTGGCACAAGGACCAATGCTTATTTATTAATCTAAAGTTGTAATTTTCCAAACCAATTAAAGACCTAAAGAGGAAAACATAGGACTTAACATTAGTAATTTAAAGTTATATCTAGTAATGTTTAGATACTGAGATAAAACCAGAAAATAGGATTCATTTCTGCAAGGACTGCAT
Source organism: Polypterus senegalus (assembly GCF_016835505.1). Lineage (NCBI taxonomy): Eukaryota > Metazoa > Chordata > Cladistia > Polypteriformes > Polypteridae > Polypterus > Polypterus senegalus. Next base: position 135,576,517 of record NC_053160.1, read on the forward strand.
CTAGCACCAAGGGTTGTCATGCAGCTTCTAATTTCTAATTTCACAGTTCTTGATGAGAAATTGAGAGGGAAGGGAGACCTGTCCTACTGTACGTAAAGACAGGAAACATGAAACAGCCTTAACTAATAAAGGAGATCTCCTTACATTTAATGGTGTCACCATCAAGGGTTTATTTTAAAGAATGGCAGAGAAAAGATTACTTATCTCATCTAAGAAGTCTATTCAAAAGAATAGTCAAAAAATTTACATCTCTAAATAAAAGGGAAAGACAATCATCAAATTTAGCTAGAATAAAAACGAAGGTTAGGAACACGCACTGATACAGTACATTGCTGCACCCACCACATGACAAACCACCTCAGCATCCAGATTAGGACCCGGGTGCAGCCATGCAACAGTTGATACCTCAGCACCACACTAGTTCACATGGAGTGGAACAGCGTGAGGTTTTTTTTTATGGTGGCTGAAATGAAGCTGTAATAAAAAAACTAAAAAAAAATCCTTACTAATTGATTATAATGGCTAAATAAAAGTCTTTTGCCAAATCATTTTTTTTTAAGTTTTGTAATTTAATATTTGGACACTTTGTTGCCTGTGTGCACTTGCAATATGCAATATTACACACCACAAAAAGACACCAAAAATGTAGAATTGAAAAAAGGAACATATAAAATCACTTGCAAATTATATTACCAAATTAATAACATATTCCTAACATATATTTGACAGCCAACATGATTCTGGAAAAACAGAAAGGTGGGATTAGCTGTGTCAAAAGTTGTACTTATGGGGCATGTGTATTGACAGACAGAACAATTACTGCCATATTTCCTCTACTGAAGGATATTAGTATGTCATTGACAACACAAATTACAATTGTTTCTGCATAGTGATCTGTAGTGTTTGAGGTACATTTTCATTTTTCACTCATTTTTTTTGGAAATGGATAAAAGGGACAAGGGGTTGGTTGTATTTCAGTAAGAAGAAGTAGAATATCCTTACATAACTACTAAGGTAGTACATGTAAATAGTAATAATTGTTTTAATATGCAATGCTATATTTATTAGCAGATTTTTCAACGTGTCGTCTTTTAATATTTAGTTTACCATTAAACAAATATAAATGTTTGCTAACAAATATAAATCTTTGCTAAATGTGTTACACTGTGACTGTCTCTGTTATCATCTGTTAATGGAGAACAGTAACCAGAGAGGGCCAGATAAGGACCTTTCTTTTATTCTGTTTATTTTATATATTCATTAGTTTTAATTAAAAAACGTGCAAAAACCATTTGCTCTGACTATGTTTTATTGGGAGTGGAGTTACTACCATACTGTATTTCATAGTGTTATGTACTCGAGAGTCCTACCTGGAGCGAAACAGTTATGCCTGCTTCATAAATGAGTTATACTTATAAAATAGGTAATATCCATCCATTATCCAGGGTCATGGGGGTCTACTGGAGCCAATACCAGCCAACACAGGGCGCAAGGCAGGAAACAAACGCTAGCCCAACGCAGAATAGGTAATATATACTTTACAAATAAATACTAAATAAATTTTAGCAACTGCCAAAATCAGTGAGTAATATTCTGTTTTTTATGGGATTTTTTCTCCATCTATGCTCTTGTTTTCAGTATTTTAATTTAAGACCATGTACTGTATGCTTACTATTTAACTATGGAGAGTTTCTTTTTGCTTTAACAACTTTAGAGGTGCTAGGAATAGTTTAAATATAACTACATTTGATTGTTTCATTTAGAAGAGAGATAATTATGTTGTGAATAATGATGCCATGAGTACAAAATAGATCTAATGTATGATTGTGAGAACATGTTAGACAAATTACAAGCTGGTAAAACCCTGCCAAGTTAAATTAGTACTGAATATTTTTGCTAAAGTTGCCCCTTTCTACATTAACATTAAAACCTCTCATCGGGAATACTTTATCATAGTTTGTAGATAATTTGGATAAACATTCCCATAATTTGTTCATAATTAAAGAAAATGACCCAGGAAGTCTGTAAATTAGCAACACTTTTAAATTGATTCTGTTCTAATATGTAATATCAGGAACTATGATCATTTTAAATTACCTACTTTTTTTAAAAACACTGTAATTTGCAAATGATGAAAAATTAAATGATGAAAACTATCTGTTTCCTTAACAGATATAGTTGTATCTCAGATTGTTCCCACATCTGTAGTGCAGTCTTTACTTTTAGTCCTTAATAAAATTACTTTAGGACCAAGAATTGATAATATACCAATGATGTGAACTAAAGAAATGAAGTGTGGATTGAACATAAATACATGATCTAGAGAATAGGGTGTGAAGGCTTTCGAAATTATATTATTTGCACTTACAGTATAATAAGCTATGATTTTTCTTTTTAAAATTCATTTTCATCAGTTACAAAAAGAACACTTGCTTAATGTTATACGATAATACAGTAAAATAGTATATAAAAAATTGTATACTTTGAATTCGCCTGCTACATATCTGGAAGAAAAAGTTAAATCTTTACTCATCTGTCTTCTCAAAGTATTTTCCGAAGTCTATTCTTTCCTTCTAAACATCAACTTACTGTTAATTTAGTACGTCATAATTTCCCATCTTATTTAATTGTGATGCACTACAAGGTCAAGTTAATTTAATTTAAAATAATTGAAAAATGCTGATTAAAACAATTAAAAGTGAATTCTCCAATGTTAATTCTACAATTAGTGTTGTTTCAGCCAAAGTTATTTGTCTGGTTTATATGTATTGTCCTTTTCTGTGCCATATATTTATATTTTAAACCTATTTTTCATGTATTTTTGTAATTATGAATTTTTTGTTAATTTTGCCATGTTAGCATACTATTTAGATTCTATGTATTTTGTACTATTCTTCTATGGTTCTTTTACTTTGGGGATGGAACCCCAAGAGGCAGGGCCACCCTGATGTCACCGCTGTAGGACCACCCTCAGCCTTTATATATATATATTGTAGTCTGTGGCCGGCTTGTCAACCCAGTCAACACCCCCAGGCTGACAGGTGGAGCTCTCCCTGCAGCATGGAGGTGCCCCAAATACCAGCAGGGAATCATGGACGATGGAGTTTTCCTCTACAGCCCTGCTGGATGCCACAGGGGCCATCCCCAGAGAGTCATTTGTGCCATATAACCCGAATGTGCATCATAGGCAAAGCAACAGCAGAAGTGATGTACTTCCGGAGTGAAGAAAAGGACTTTTTATCTGACCCCGAAGTGATAAGGAATCATGGACTGAAGGATGGGAAACACTACTGGGTCAAAAACTATAAAAGGACTCTGAGAACTCCCAGACAACGAGCTGAGATGGGTGGAAGGGTAGCAACGCGTCTGTGAGTGGTGGAGAGTTTATTGCAGTAATTATTGGAGAATTTATGAGTATTGTGGATAGGAGGGTGCTTTGTGCACTGTGCTGTATTAATAAAGTCGTTTATTGGACTTTTGCCACATGTCTGGCGTCTTGGACAAGGGTTCAAGGGGATGACAGCACCTCAATCTGTCACTATATATATATATATATATGTATATATATATATGTATATACAGTAGAGTTTCGCTTATCCGACATAAACGGGCTGACAGAACGCCGGATAAGCGAAAATGTTGGATAATGCCAGGTGTTAAGAAAAAGCCTATTAAACATCAAACTATGTTAGAATTTTACACATTAGGAACCTAATAATCATGTTTTACAACAAAACAACAATAAATTAACTGAAAAAAGCACTTACAGTTACAGAATTGTATGAAGTTAAATACAGTATGTACTGTACTTAAAATGTTCAGTCCTGTGATGATTTAAAGACATTTTTGATTGTAGTCTGCTTTCCTGACGCTGTCAAGTCTCGCCATCTTTGCAGCATCATTATGTCGATTCCTGTAGCTTCTTCTTGTTGCTCAATGTAATTAATTGCAGTTTCTAGAGCCTTAACTCTGTCACTCATATAGTCAACATCCGTACGAGCGTATACTGTTTACTACAGCATTGTGACTGCGTGTGTGTGTGTGTTTGTGCTGTGATGTGCAAGGCCCCGTCTTGCACCCAAAAACTCGAAGCTGAGTCTCAGTACTTTTAGCAACACCAGCTTTATTAAGCTTGAAACAGCAACAGCACGGTTATTTATTGGAGCAGAATCTGCCATTCTCCTATACACAGCCACAGCAGTCAGGCAGGTTCGGGGGGAAAGTAATACTGTGCCCTATGCATTTATGATGTTCCTTGTTCCTTGTATCACCCATCGATGGCAGGCGCTTATCGCATGTCCACGATCTTTTCCGCGATTGGCTTTTATGGCGAACTGCTACCGCGCTGGGAGACTGCGATTGCTTTGGGACGCTCTTCCGCGTGTCGTCCCGTTGCGTGGAATCCCACAAGAGTTTAGAAACTCACTCACACCAGCCATGATTTTTTTCAAAGGTAAAGTGAAGGTTAATTTGCTTTATGTATTTTTACTTTATATTTTGTATTAATCATTTTTATATGAATAGTTTTTGGTAGTGGAACGAATCATCTGAGTTTCCATTATTTTTTATTTGGAAATTCGCATTGATATACTGTACGAGTGCTTTAGACTGCGAGCATACTGTATTTCCAGAACAAATTATGCTCGCAAACCGAGGTTCCACTGTAATTAGCTGCGGTAGAGTCGGGAGCAATAAAAAATAGACTACGCTCACGCTCGCAACTTGCAGTTCTTGTTGCCAATTGATTCATTTTTTTTTTGCTTTTTTTTTGTTTGTTTTTGCGGTGGGACGTCGGATAATACGGAATGTTGGATAAGAGTAGGTAGGAAGGTAGGATAAGCGAGACTCTACTGTATATGTGTGTTCTGAAGCTGACAGAGGGTTCTTCAGTGGTTCATTGACATTGGAGTGTACCTTTTCCTTGTAATTATTAACTTTTTAAGCTTCTTGGATTATTGCTACTGTTTTTGGATTTTGCACTTCTATGTACATATTTGGTCTAGTTTGCTTTGGAATGCCTTTTGGCAAGTCATTGTGCTTTATTTTGACTTTTTTGTTCTTCTTTTGTTTATATAAATAAATTCTTCTTTTATAAAGATTCTTTGTGAGCTTGTTTTTCAAGCCGAACTCTTATGTTCTTTATGGCCTTTTTTGGTATTTCTTTAACTTGACAGGCATTTTGGTATATTTTGGGAATTGTAAAGTAGTATGAACTTTTAAAGCCATTTTGGGGTAATACTATAGCCTGCCTGTGGACTTTGAAGGTCAGGCTATTATGGAGTGAGCCTTTCTTGGGCAAGCTAGTGAAGGTCCTGGCCTGTGTTTTGGGTCTTTTAGAGACATAACAATCCATTTCAACATGCCTGTAACTACAAATCATACATATTAGTAAAACAACTTATGCTAAAAGTGAATTAAAAGTCAATATCAATTAATCAATATGGGAGTGTCATGGTTGCGCAGGTTAGCACTGCTGACTCATGGATCCAGTGTCCTGGATTTAAATTCTGTATCCAGTTTGTTGACAATGTGAAGTTTCCCCCTTTTCACTATATGTGAATGGGTGGACCCCTGACATTACTATAAATGTAAAAAGGATACTATTAGTGTAAGTGTGCATGAACGGTCCATGCAATAAATTGGTGCTCTGTGCTTTGCCTTTCTCACCTTGCACCCAGGATTGTCAGGGGAAGATTTGGAATAATAAATTGGATTTAGCAGGTTGGTGTGCATGTCCTTCTATATAAAAGCGGTCGGGATTGTCCTTCCATCCCGTGAGTGAAAAGCGTAGCGGTATTCTGCTTATCACAGACTTACTACTTGCAGCTTGCGGTACGAAGCGACATGATGTGAGCAGAGTTCTGGTGCTCCCATCGTTCCCTTGCTTTTGTGCGCGATGCGCTGGAAAAATAGACAAAATTATTTCTCTGGAAATAATTAATGTTGATGGAGTACAAATGCCTCACCGCGTAGTAAATATCAGGCGGGTTCAAAAGGGCGACCTCAAAATAGAAAAAAAGTTTCAATTTCATCACAAAAATAACAGAAACTACGAGTATTAAAGTAATACCGCTCAAATGCAATATAACCAAATTAATGAGTTTGTATAAAATATCAAATTGATCTACATATTGAATTGCCTTAAGAAGTGGTCAACTTAAAAGTCAGTCGCCTTAAAAGGCGGGTCAGCCTAGTATTATTTAAGGTTAATTTTATACATTGTCTTTTACATATCTACAAATTCATATTACATTGCAATATTCTGGGTAACTTGGAGTTTAGTGGTTGCATGTTTAAAACTCACCAATGATAGCCCAGAGATATCAAGTCATCTGCCAGTTATTGACCACTATCAGGTACATGGCAAAACAAAAAAAATATAAACCATGGAGAGCCTTTTGTTATTATTACCACTACAGCATACACATCTGGAGTATGTGTACAGTTTTGGTATCCAGGCTATAAAGAGGGACATAGCAGTGGGCTGGGCTGAGTCCAAGGCTACTGGGGATGAATTATCAGCAAAGATTAAAAGAGCCAAGCCTTTTCAGTTTAAGCAAAAGAAGTTTAAAAGGAGGCATAATTGAAGTGTTTAAAATTATGAAGGGAATTAGTACAGTGGATCAAGATTGCTATTTTAAAATGAGTTCATTAAGAACACGGGGGCAGAGTTGGAAACTTGTTAAGGGTAAATTTCACATTAAAACTAGGAAGTTTTTTTTTATTGCAGAGAGAACCAAAGACACATGGAATACGCTACCAAGTAGTGTGGTAGACAGTAGGGAATTTCAGAGCTAGACTTGATGATATTTTAGAAGAATTGAGTGGATAGGACTGGTGAGTTTTGTTGTGCTGAATGTCCTGTTCTTGTCTAGATTGTTCTAATATTCTAATGTTTTATGCAATTAAACAGGGTTAAGTATTCAATCAATTTAACTTGTTTTAAAGGATCTAGCCATTTTTTATACCTCTGTAACTTCAGTACCTAGAGCAAACTATCCTGTTGAATTCTGCCACCCACAATGAACCTGGAAACACTTTTGAATGACCTTAATTCGCTGGTTTTGGGTGTCACGCTTGTAATTTGTTTCAGGGAAAAGAAAACACAACAGTTTGGGACATTTGGTCTTTTTAATCACACCCCTGGGGTATTTCCCTGAACTCTAAGAGAAGAGGCATGGTGAACTGTGACAAGATTGTACAAAGTCTGTGTTATATGCTATAATAATCAGTGATGCTGTCATGCAGGACTTCAACCCCAGTTGGCTCCTAGATGGAGTATTTTTATTGGATTTTACAATTATATCCTTATGTCCATGTGTTTTTTCCCACACTGTCACAGTTCAAGACATGGTGGTATGTTGATTTAAAAAATTGTCAATTGTCAATGGCTCAGTATCAGTGTACATAAGAGTGCCCAGTGATAAACTAGCACCCCATCAAGGCTTGTTTTATGCTTTGTGCTCATTGCTATTGTCTCTTGCAATGTAAAAATCTAACAGGGAAAAAAATGAAAATAAGTGACTGCTAACTGAAAATAAAAAATAAAGATTATTTAAAACCTACACATGGTGTAATCTGCAACTTCTTTGGTAAATTATATGCTGTACCGCACATCAAGTGCCAACAGGTATCTATATATATAATTCACTAAGGCAAGACACCCATGGAAAGCACGCTGGAAGGGGCGTGGAATCACTAAGCCGCCGACAAGTAAGACACCTATGGCACACGCAGGAAGGAGTCAAGCCGGAGGTGAATCGCCATATGCAGCGTGTAAAACGGTTTGCGAGGAGTATCCCATGGGATCCTTAAAACAATCCTTTACAACTGAGGTTAAAACACAATGAAGTAAGCAGTCTTTGAAAACCGAGTTTTCGGTTACGACGCACGACCGCGTGCACCATAGCAAACTGTTTTACACGCTAAATACAGCAATTCGCATCCGCGACAAACATGCGTCTTCTTAGATGCTCCTGCAGGAACATGGAAAGTCTACATGAGTCACAGGTGCATCTGGACTGTGCACAGACGACAACGACTCAAGTGACGAGTTGGAGGTGGGCACATGAGCAATGGCGGACTGTCAGTTTTCAGTCACGGACGATTGTGTGTTGGTTCGTTCCGTGCATTGTTACAATGTTGCTTTTCTTGCTGATTTATTATATTACCGATTTTTCAAATGTTAATTTTCTCCCTGTGCTTAAAAATCATTAAAAAACCGGCCTGATTATGTGGCATATGGTACGCCGCGGGTTGGCTTGTAATCTATATTTTGAAAATGCTTACACATCAGTGCTGTTCATTTACGTAGTTTGTTTTGTTACATTTTTGAGTTACTGAGTATTCCAATTATTGGCACATTAAATAAAGAATCCTTTGTTAACCAAACAAATCACAATAAATGGGGAACATATTAAAACAAAAGTGAAACTTAAAATACTTCACCCATTTTTTGTTAGCTGGCACAAGACAATTCCTTCCTGTGGGAGTCCATTTCTTCAAGAACTCAAGGTATTCCCAGAAAAGTACATTTATTAAAATCTGCATACCTGCTGCATTTAGAAATAGCATCAATATATGCTTTTCAGGTGTATAGATTGCGACTAATGAATAAAAGAAAATATATTACTGAAGATGAAGAAGCTAGATGGTTGTTACATAGTTAAAAAGGAGAATGTTTTCTTTATGCAGTCAATTGTCCTATACAGTAGTGCAAAGAAAACTCAGAACAGAATGCTTTACACACATAAAGCCGGTTCTCTTTTGGAAAGGCATATTTCTTGCAACTTATCCACTTTTTCCTTAAAAACTGCTTACTAGTAGTTCAGTGTTTAAAGAGGCTGCTGAAGGTAGCATTAAAATATTTTTAGTGAAACATGAAATCGAGACAAACATCAATGAGAAAAGATGTTTGTGTTCTCTGTTTTTCCTTGACAGCATAATTTCTGCAAAGCTGCATCTGATCACAGGTTATAACTTGGCATTATAAATATTTTAGCTCAGTTTCCTTGTCGCCCGTCCATTAGCAGAGTTACTAGGGAAGAAATATCTTCCTTTTGTATGGCTCCCTATGCTGTGGAATTCTCTTTCATTTGGCACATTTCAAATACTGCCTTCTTTTGAATCTTGTCGCTTTCTCAGAGTGTTGCAGTTTCATAGTACAATGTTGAATCTTTTAAGCCTCAGGAAAGTGTTAATTTTTTTTTTGTTCTAGTTTTTGAAATCCCAGCTTGCCATTACAGAAATACATCATCACTGTATGAAATGCAGCAATGTAATATGAGTTCAAATAAACCAAGGAGTTATGGACCACCATGGCTTCTTACCTCTACTTACGCACCATACCTCATTTTGCCTTCGTAGATTTGATTTTCTTCATTTGGACAATATTCTGCAACAGATAAGGCATTTTAATCAAATTCTTAGAGACCTGCTTGTCTTGTGATTTTTGTGATGGTGGACATGCTGCTGCCCAACTATAACATTTCTTTTTTATTGAAAGCTTTTTATGCAGTAATGCTTGGGAAACATGCTACATACTGTAAATATGCTAAAATGTAGATATTGTAAATATATAAAAGAAATAATAGCACAACTGTGAAAAATGTGCTTTAGAATAATTACAAATGAAACTGGTAAGCATCAAGGCTAAGAAACTAAAAAGGAGTTATGCACATTATTTCTTTTAGTGATTTGGATGATTCAAGTCAGAATAAATGGAAGCATAATAAAATGAATCATGCTGGATGCAATACATCACACTGGATGCTGCTGCTTGTCTTAAAATGAATTGGTTTAATGCTTTTTTGAACAATTTGAATTTATAAGCTGAGTTACTACACCCTACCAGGCTAGTATTTGTATTTTTATATGAAAAAAAAATGTAAATCTTACCCCCTAAATCAAGGCATGGGATTTGAGTTTAGGATGCTGAATCCAAGAAGCAGCAGACCTACCCACAATGCCACATGCCTTCCACCGATAATATGGTGATCTACATTAATAATCCATATTCATGACTGCCACATATATGTAAAATATAGAAGGAGCTCTATAGGACCTAGTGGTTCAGAATGAACGTGTACAAGAGTGTACTGTTCCCAGTAATAGTCTTGCATGTCAGATTAAAATTTTTACTTTCCTCTATCATCCCCAGAACAGTTCAGGTACTTTTGAATTATAGTTTAAAAAAAAATTAAAGATCTAATTTTTGCAATCTGACAAACAGCATCAAACAAGATGTTAATAGATGGTAAAATCTTCATCTCTGCTCTTCATCTTCTTTTTTCTGGAACCAAAAAGGTCAAATATAAAAAGAAGCAATTTTCCAAACAACCAAATCAGAAGACAGCATGACACTACATATTTTTCAGTTTTATTACTGGGTTATGACACTAGAAACAAAAAGAAAGTAACATAACTGTACCTGCTTAGTTAGCCATGGAAATAAATTCCTGTTGAAAGTCTTCAATAAATACCTTCTGAAGTTCTGTGCTCTTGTATTTAGTAAAACATACCAATAAACCAGTCGTGCAACATCTGCACCAAATATGGTGTCAATGTCAAAACGACGTTAAGCCAAAGGGTTATAGGCAATTGCTCTCAAATACAACAATAATTTTTTCAAGCCATTCTTAACTTAGTTTTTACCTCATTGGACCTTTAGAAACCTCTAAATCGACAAAAGGTTTGCATGTTTTGAACAGATACGTCTGAAAAACAGTCTTACAGCAGCACACTATATTAAATGTATGCGGGTTGGAACCTTTTTAAAACATACCTGTCCACCCAACCTAACATTTCATCAATATCCATGATTAAAACTATACTGTCTAGTGAAGTTATATGCAGTACTTCCAGACTTTACCAAACTCAAAGAATGGACTCTTAGATGATCTAAAGCAACATTGATAACAGGAGTCTTTAAGTAAAATCTCAGTAATGAATGGAAATCAGTCATGGGCACACTATTAGATTGTGCAAAGGTGTGTTTCAGTTAAAAACAGTATATTGCTAAGATGATCACAAATATATGTTCTTCTGTGAAGAAGAATCTATTGTGATATTATACTCTCAATCACACTCACATCCATAACTTACATAACATTTAGAAAAGATTTAATTCTCTCTGCAAAGAATGATTATTTGGTGGGAATTTATTAATCTTGTACCAAGATAAACCAACTGACCTCTCTATCTTTTTGATGTTTCAACATCGACTAATATATTTTGGGTTTTTTTGCTTACACAGCTATCTGAAGTTGGTAGGAGAGGTGCTGATTCTGGCTTGATTTGATTTTGTATGGTAGTAGAATTTGTTAAACTTAACCTATTTGTTTCCTAATGTGTGATTTATATCTATACTAATAAAAGGCAAAGCCCTCACTGACTGACTCACTCACAGTCATCACTAATTCTCCAACTTCCCGTGTAGGTAGAAGGCTGAAATTTGGCAGGCTCATTCCTTACAGCTTACTTACAAAAGGTAGGCAGGTTTCATTTCGAAACTCCATGCGTAACGGCCATAACTGAATCCTACTTACATACATATATACGTCCATAGCCTGCAGCTCGGTCGCCGCGTGAGACGGGGTTGTGTCCTGTGTCCTGCGTCCCCCGGCCTCCTATATAGATGGCTGCCTGCCTATATTGCGTCCCCCATGCCTCCCATGTAGTTGGCAGCCTGCCTTATATAGATTTAAATGCTTAAATGAGCAGAGCAGACACGCTGGCAAACAACACTGAAAACTCTCTTTTGATGATTTCATTATACTTTGCTCTTTCTCTGTGCAGTTTTTTCCCCTTTGTTGTACCTTAATAATGACAATTTAAAATGAGCAGAGCAGACACGCTGGCAAACAACACTGAATATTCAACGGCTGCAAGTATTACAGTGACCAGACGTCCCGGTTTACCCGGGACAGTCCCTATTTTTGGATCACCCGTCCCGGCTTCCCCGAAAGATCAGGAAATGTCCGCGCCTGTGGCGTTTTCCGACAAAATGCGTACTTTTCCCTAAAGGCCTAGACCCCATTCAGTCTTTCTGATTCCAAATCATACTTTCTACCCATCATGACATCAGACAGTTAGTCAACCTTCTTCTGAGTCTGACTCCTGCTGGTGGACATTGTTTGCAGTATGGAAACGCACAGAAGGGGGCGGCACGGTGGCGCAGTGGTAGCGCTGCTGCCTCGCAGTTAGGAGACCCAGGTTCGCTTCCCTGGTCCTCCCTGCGTGGAGTTTGCATGTTCTCCCCGTGTCTGCGTGGGTTTCCTCCGGGCGCTCCGGTTTCCTCCCACAATCCAAAGACATGCAGGTTAGGTGGATTGGCGATTCTAAATTGGCCCTAGTGTGTGCTTGGTGTGTGGGTGTGTTTGTGTGTGTCCTGCGGTGGGTTGGCACCCTGCCCAGGGTTGGTTCCTGCCTTGTGCCCTGTGTTGGCTGGGATTGGCTCCAGCAGACCCCCGTGACCCTGTATTTGGATTCAGCAGGTTAGAAAATGGATGGATGGATGAAACGCACGGAAGGCGAGAAGGTGGAAGCGGACGCATCATCGGATGATATCGGCCTTGTGATACGACACGTTTTGGGTATACTACGCTCTAAGACAGGAATTATCTTATTATTCCTGCTCTGAGCTTGATATAAGAGCTGATGCTTGATTCAGTCATTCACTCGTCAATACGGCATTCGAGGTGAGCCGTTTTCACTGAAGTTAAAGCTTAAACTTAAAAGAGTTAAACTTGCCAATTTATTTTGTAGGACAAAATTGAAAGTGCTGCCAAAGTTTGTTTTTTTTTTAACTTTAATTTTAGCTCTTTATTCTTTAAGTAAGCACTGCTGTACACACTTTACTGTATAGACTCAAGTCTGCAGACTGTACTGTCTGTAAATTTCATCATAGTTGTGAATCTGATAATATTAATTTATATATTAATAATAAATGAATATTTGACACAAGTCATAACAACATTTGCGGATGCTTGTCTGTTCCTTACACTTACGCTGTATTTTACTTTGTTTTCCTTTAGTTTAGAGTGCAGAGCGACATTGCTTCTTCCCTTGCCTCTTTGGAATTTGGTTTGCTGTTTCTTTTAAAGTCGGGACATGCACTAGCAGTAGCACAGGTACGTGGGATGCAATATTGTGAATGAAGCACGTTTATCCTGCAAGTGTAACTGACCTAATAACGTACACTAATGAGTTTATTTGCTCTCCAGGAAAGCGTGTCTTTCAGTCAATTTTCACAAACTGTTTTTAGCAGGATCTAGCCTGTAATTTCACAAAAAATAGCATATAATGGTATAGAACCCTACTTTGAAAATGGGTATATGTTTGTGGTTTAATATGATTGTTTCAAATGGAAGAAACTCGTACAGAATAAGATGCAGGAAACACGAAAATAGGCATTTCCATTTTTAAAGTCTATCTGGCTTCTGGGGGGCTCCGGCTCCCTGCCTGGTGTCCCAGGTCGCCCCCAGAAAAATCTGGTCACTGTACTTTAGCTAAATAATACATTAACTAAACAATTAGAAGACCTGCAAAAGAACCTAATTGAGGCAACTATTTTTACTGGCAGTGGCTCAGGGGAGAGAGTTTGTATTCCTCGTATCCCCGTTATACTCTCTGATCTCCCATTTCAATTCAAATGCCTCCAATTTCCAGTAAGGCTCTGCTTCACAATAACAATTAAGTCTCAGGGACAGAACTTATAAAAGGTTGGCATTGATTTGAAGCAAGATTGCTTTTCACATGGCCTACTATATGTTGCATGTTCAAGAGTAAGCTCAGTGCACAGCTTGGTCATATTACAACCGGCGGGCCGAACTGACAATGTGGTGTGAGATGTGGCCGGCTTGTCATCCCGGCCAATAACCCCAGGCCGCCAGATGGAGCCCTCCCTGCAGTATGGAGGTGCCCCAAAGACCAGCAGGGAGTAATGGAACATGTAGTTTTTATACAAGACCCTGCTGGATACCACAGGGGCCGCAAGAGGGAGCTGCAGGGAGGACCGAAGACTTCTTTGTGCCCTTTAACCCGGAAGTTCGTCAAAGGAAGAGCGATGTGCTTCCGGGGTGAAAAGAAAGGACTTATACCTGACCCGGAAGGGATTGAGAGTCACATGGACTGGGGATTGGAACACTTTCGGGTCAGGGAATATAAAAGGACTATGGGAGCTCCCAGATGGCGAGCTGAGCTGGGTGGAAAGGTGGCTTCGCATCTGGGAGTCGGAGGATTGTTATTATTGTGTATTGGTGTTTGTTTATGAATATAGTGGAGGAGAGGGTGCTTTGTGCACTGTGGCGATTAAATAAAGTCAAGTATTGGACTTTTACCTGGTGTTTGGAGTCGTGGACAAGGGTTCAAGGGAGCGATAGCGCCCCCTATCTGTCACAGTGGTATACAAAGAGATCTTTAACAAATAATTATTGGTATATTTTCCCTTAGTTTAAAAAGGTTTACTTTTCTTCTTAATAAAAATTTAAAAGCAGTACTTCGCCACTGCGAAGCACGGGTATTTTGCTAGTAATTAATAGGTTCAAAAAAAACAAATGTAACATAATTTTATATAGATGCAAGAGAAACAATCACGGAAAAAAAAATTGAAAACCAGGAATGTTCTATGGAATGTGCACTAAACATTAGGGCAACATAAACAGGACAGAAACAGTCTTCAACAGGGGATAAAATTGGTTTAGAACAAAGAACTAAGACCTGTAATAAACACCTAGAAGATCAGACAAGATATTTGTCATCTTTCAGTATAACGCAATATGAACAGAAATAATACAGCTGCCTAGAAAAAAAATACCATCTGATAGTTGGCTGAGTAGACAAACCTCAGATACCCACTGTTTTGGTAGCTGGGAGACCCAACAGAAATAAAACACTGAACTACTTATCTTTCTTAACATAATTAGGAGAGTGTTACCTTTGTGGATATCTTGCTTAGCACTGAAACATCTCCTTCTAACTTGAAGGATAGCTAGCTTAATAAGAACAAGCTAAGTATGCCAGTGGTTCTCAAACTGTAGGGGGAGGGCCCCCTAGGGTGGCACAAAGTAACAAAAAGGGGAGGGGGGGCGCGAAGATGTGAAAAAAAGAAAACAAGAATCAAAAATATGAGAAAGACATCTATTGAAACCAAAACAAATTAACTTAAAGTACATTCTGATACTAGAAAAATAAATATAGAGTTAGATAAATGTCGATAAAAGTTAATTAGTGTAATAATGAGACAAAGACAGGTAAAAGGGCTGGGGTTTCCACCCCCGTATACTGTTAAGAACAAAACAGAACAAGTTCATTAATTTCGAGCATATCTGGTCTCCCGATCCAGCAGTTTCCGGCTCAGGTAACACACGGGGTGTTCGGCACCATCGATGCTTTGGCTCAACACGGCGCTTAGACCTGGGTCCGAAGCATCGGTCCGGAGGATAAATGGGAGAGAAAAGTCAGGTGTTCTTAGTATCAGTGGCGTGGTCAGGGCCGTCTTTAGGTCACTGAATGCTTGTTCCATTAGGTGATCCCATACCACATATACCGGAGCCCTTTTCTTCGTCAGATTCGTCAAGGGCGCGGCTCTCTCAGAGAAATGGGGTACGAATCGGTGGTAGTAACCCACTAACCTCAAGAAGGCTTGCACCTGTTTCTTGGTTATCGGACGGGGCCATTCCAGGATGTCTTTGATTTTAGAGCATTGCGGTTTCACCAGTCCCCTGCCCACTAGGTAGCCTAAATATTTGGCCTTGTGAAACCCAAAATAACATTTACGGGGATGAATACGGAGGCCGGCCTTCGCTAGTGTTAAGAGGACGGTGTAAACATGCAAGATATGTTCCTCCCAGGTGCCGGAATAGATGATAATGTCATCCAGGTAGGTGGCACAATAGGACTGGTGGGCCTTTAGCACTCTATCTACCAGACGCTGGAAGGTCGCTGGGGCTCTGTGCAGACCAAATGGGAGGACCTTATATTGCCAATGCCCGCTAGGGGTGCTAAAAGCGGTTTTCTCTTTAGCAGATGCCGTTAAACGAACTTGCCTGTACCCTTTAGTCATATCAAGTGTAGTCAGGTAATGAGCCGTATCCAAGCGTTCAATGAGCTTGTCTACTCGGGGCATAGGGTAGGCATCGAATTTGGAGATCTGATTAAGACGTCTAAAGTCATACAGAATCTCCATTTGCCGTCAGGCTTAGAAATGAAGATGATAGGACTGGACTAGGGGCTGTGACTTTCTTCGATAATATCCATATCGAGCATCCTTTGTACTTCCAGCTCCACTTCGGCCTGTTTTGCCTCCGGGAAGCGATAGGGGCATTCCCTGACCACCACCCCCGGGTCCGTCACAATGTCGTGCTTAATCCACAAGGTGCACCCTGGTGTCTCACTGACTACCTCCGGGACGGACAGGATCACAGACTCCAGCTCCTGTCTTTGGGGGGCTGTCAAATTAGGACCGAGATTAAGGATTGTCTTTCGTGAGAAAAGGGAGAGGGTGCTTGTCGCGTGAGGGTGATCCTCCCGCTCCTTCCAAGGTTTCAGCAAGTTTACGTGGTATACCCTCTCACTCAGCCGATGATTCGGTTGTTTCACTAATTAGTCTACGAGCTCCTTTCTATCCTTTATCTCGTACGGGCCCTGCCAATGGGCTAACAATTTGGAGTGGGAGGTAGACACGAGCACAATCACACGATCCCCCGGTTGAAACTCCCGGAGGGTGGTGTTGCAATTGTAGTTGCGTGCCTGCGCGGTTTGGGCCCTTGACATGTGCTCTTTTAGAAGGGGTCGAAGTTTTTCCAGACTTTCTCGTAGTTGCGCGATGTATTCCAAAATATTGGTGGAGGGAAGTGCCTCCCCTTCCCGTCCTTCTTTGACAATGTCCAAAATACCCCGGGGTTGGCGCTCATATAAAAGCTCAAAAGGAAAAAAGCCCGTGGAGGCTTGAGGCACCTCCCGATAGGCAAAAAGCACCAGGGGTAAAAGTTGGTCCCAGTTCCTACTGTCCGGGTCGACTACCTTGCGGAGCATCTGTTTGAGGGTTTGGTTGAACCGCTCGACCAACCCGTCTGTCTGGGGGTGATAAACTGAGATTTTCAGATGCTTAATACGGAGTAACTTGACAACCTCTCTGAACGTATCCGAAGTAAAGGGGTACCCTGGTCCGTGAGGACTTCTTTGGGTATACCCACCCAGGAGAACAGGGCTACCAATTCCCGTGCAACATTTTTCGTGGTAGCAGAGCACAAAGGAACCGCCTCTGGGAATTGAGTTGCGTAATCTACCATGACCAAGATATATTTATGGCCACGTGTCGAAGGCACCAGGGGTCCTACTAGATCGACTCCGATTCTTTCAAAGGGAATATCAATGAGTGGGATCGGGACGAGAGGCACACAGTCCCGCCGGGGTATCTGACGCAACTGACAGTCGGGGCACGACTGGCAGAAATGTCGGACCTCCTTGTCAATCCCAGGCCAATAAAACCGGAGTTTTATCCTCTCCAGCGTCTTCTCGGCCCCGAGGTGGGCTCCTAGGAGGTGGGTGTGAGCTAGCTCACAGACCTCCTGCCGGTAGGTCCGTGGGACTAGCAACAACTTCCACGCCTCACCTTCATGATCCATGACTCGATACAACAGATCATTGTCAAGGACGAAATAGGGCCCGGGTGGTATGGGAGCGTCTGGCGGATTGCCATCTACTGAAAAAATAGCATTCCAGGCAAACTTTAGAGAGTCGTCGTTCCATTGCTCTCTTTTAAATGACGCTGGGGCGGACTTAAATTAAAACTTGGCCTGGTTTAAAGGGTCCGCTGGAGCCAGAGGGTTGTCAACAACCGGTCCAGGTTGTACTTCTGGATCAAGGTCCGTTGCCAAAAATACGTCCCCCCAGATTCCAGCGTCATCATTAGCCGCTGCACTGCACGGCGTGGGAGCCGCGGGGATGGTGCCCTGCCCGCCCATAGTTAAACCCAACTCGGCAGTGGGAATGGCATTCCGCATTCACTTTCAGACCAGTCAACAACAACAACAACAACATTTATTTATATAGCACATTTTTATACAAACAGTAGCTCAAAGTGCTTTACATATTAAAGAATAGAAAAATGAAAGACACAATTATAAAACAAAATAAATCAAAATAATTTACATCGAATAAGAGTAAGGTTCAGTGGCCAGGGGGGACAGAAAAAACAAAAAAAACTCCAGACGGCTGGAGAAAAAATAAAATCTGTAGGGATTCCAGACCATGAGACCGCCCAGTCCCCTCTGTCTCAGTCTTGTCCTAAGATAACTGGAAAGGGTGGATCGGGCAACACAGCCACAGCGAGGCGTCTCGGTACACCCCTCCAGGTTATGTAACAGCCAGCGGACCTATATGACTGGGTCTTACCATGTACACATGTAACCCTTATGTGCTGGGACAGCCACTGTCGCGGTAGAATAAATCGGCGAGCAACAATGGTAATGTTCCTCCCGGAGTCGAAAAGTGCCATCACAGAGTGCCCATTAACCAAAACCACTCCTGTGTTTGGGACAGCCAGGGGATTAGACAAAGCACAATACCTCTCTCCTCTGACCCAGGTGCAGTCCATCAATTCCACGTTCTGTGGACAGGCGGGCAGGGTGTGCCCAACTTCGCCACACTTAAAACAGCGGGGCAAAGCCGGGAGTTTCTCCTTCGTCTTAGCGGGAGCATCCTGAGTGTGGCGGTGGGGCTCAGGGACAGCAACACGCCCCTGTTGGGCACCGCGAGCAGACCTCTCTCGCCCCCCGACTCGGTTCACTGCCAGCTGACGCTCCAGTACATCAAACAGGCTTTTCATGTCCTGGAACGGATGTCGTCGGACCTGCTGGGCGAAAAAATCTGGCATGGTGTTAATAAAGCCTTCACAGGCCACTTGTTCTACTATTTGTCAACCCTGGTTAATGTCTGGCCGCAGCCAGCACCCCATCTTGCCCCAGAATTCAAAACCCTGGGCTCGGGCCAGGAGATCGAGGTCATATTGCCAGTGCCTCCACTCACTTGCCTGCTGGTCTGACGTGATGCTGTAGCGGCTCAGGATCTCAGCCTTTAGGAGGTCATATTGGATGGCTTCCTCGATGGGGAGGTCGTGATAGGCCTTCTGCGCGATGCCCTTCAGGTACGGTGCTATGATAGAGGCCCATTCCGTGCGCGGTCACAGGTTCCGCGTGGCCGTCCTCTCGAAGGTGGACATGTATGCCTCGATGTCATCTGCCTAGCTGAGAGGCACAAGTGGAGGAGGATGAGGCCGTGCGGGCTCCAGTCTAGCTACCTCAGCTGCCGCAAGTTGTGTCTTGGTCTCCGCTAATTCCTGTTTCGAGGCGGTCAGCTCCACCTGCAGATTTTGAAGCTGGGCCGCCAACTTGATTAATACTGAATTTAGGTCCTGTCCTTCTGACATTTTTCAGACACTTCTATCCTGCTGACTACGCCACTGTAATAATGAGACAAAGACAGGTAAAAGGGTTGGGGTTTCCGGCCCCGTATACTGTAAAGAACAAAACAAAACAAGTTTGTTAATTTCGATACAGGTGTTATACTCTGACATCAAGTCATAGCATCACACAGTCTCAGTTGTAAGGGGGGAACTTAAATAAGGAGGGACCGGAAATTGAATGGCATGCTGGAAGGGAACCAAGGTGGTGTGTGGGAGGAATGATGTCATCGTGGAGGAACCAGGAAGGGATGAAATGCGGAAGTGGTTATGTTTTGCTTTCCAGGCGTCCGGGACATTATGGCATTGTCGTATCTGTCTTTCTGCGGGAACAAAAGAAAGAAAGGTTAGTGCCTCGCCTTGATCCCCTGGCCGGTTGTAATACGTGGCTCGTCGGGTCTTTCCGTGGCTCTCTATGCACGCGTGCGTGACAGTAGGTATAATAAAATATGCATCTATGATATATCATTAGCCCTGCGGTGGGCTGGTGCCCTGCCCGGGGTTTGTTTCCTGCCTTGCGCCCTGTGTTGCTTGGGATTGGCTCCAACAGACCCCCGTGACCCTGTAGTTATGATCTAGCAGGTTGGATAATGGATGGATGGATTTATCATTAATTAAAAAAGAACAAATTGGTATTAGTGTGCTCCTTTCAAAAAAAACGTTAGGGGGGCGCGATTAAAACTGTTATGAAAACTCGGGTTGCAAATACTTAAAGGTTAAGAAACGCTGATGTATGCCATCTCTGGAACAGTATAGTTGCCTTTCAGCAAGAAACACCAGTTTAATAGACCAATCAGTGTGGCACAGTAGGCAAATAATTCTTACTTTCTTAACTTAAAACCATGAAAAACTGTGTTCATGATGGATAGTGTTTTATCATGAAAGAGACCACAAGTGACCCTATTCCCCTTTACACTCTTTATTAACAGAATGCCTCAAATCCCATATTTTTACCACACTGTCAGATACTGCACATGACCATCCACATGACCATCATCATCAAGTTATTCCATGAGAACCCTGAATACCATGAGGACTGAATGAGGTCATCTATGTTAGGTAGAATGCCTAGAGGGGGCTGGGTGGTCTCGTGGCCTGGAACCCCTGCAGATTTTATTTTTTTCTCCAGCCATCTGGAGTTTTTTTTTGTTGTTATTTCTGTCCTCCCTGGCCATCGGACCTTACTTTTATTCTTTTAACATATTTATTATGTTAATTAGTGTTTCCTTATTTTAATTCTTATTGTTTTGTCTTTATTTCTCTTTCTTCATCATGTAAAGCAGTTTGAGCTACATCATTTGTATGAAAATATGCTGTGTAATGTTGTTGCAAATGTTGTTGCAATTCAGAACTCCTCCATTTCTCTAATCTCAGGCAATCACAACACCAGAATAAGCAAGAGAAAAGTTAAACCTTCATTAAGCATTATTCAAAGAAACAGTGCCATGAAACAAAAGCAAAATAATTTGTGAACACCATACAACCTGTGTGACACCCCATTTAGTGGGAAAAATCGCACCCACTGGGCGTCTTGTAGTTCAGGACATGTCGGGATCAGAATTGAGAGGGAAGCACATACACAAAAAGAAGGTATTGCAAAACAAAAGTGTTTTTTATTTACAGTGGCACAGAAAACATTATCAAGCAGGCTTTTTTGCACAGTCCTCACCGCAACTGTCACATAAAACACAAGAAGCAATATCCTAAAAAATTGTGAAACTGCACAATATTTACAATGAGTAATGCTCCAAATGAAAATAAATAAAACCAATAAATGTATATGCACAAAAAACTGTCAGTCTTTTTAAATAAAAATGCAGTCAGGAAGAAATTACATGAACATATCGACTTTCCAATAATATGATCCACAAAAAATATTAATGATACAAACCAAAAGTGCACCACAACCCAGTTCATAGAGTTACCTCTATCAAAACTAAACTAATACAGGAGATATTTATTTCTATATGTACAAAAAGAAAATATACACAAGAAATAAGGCACAAGCCAAAAATGTACTTTTTAAATAGAGCTAAGTAAATCACCACCACGATTCAGTCAAAAGACGAACTCTGCAGGCAGAAAGGGCCCTTTATACTCAGATCAATTTTGCCAACCAATCATCAAGTACTGCGTCACCCTCTAGTCAGTGGTGGGTGATGCAAGCACATTCTTAAGTCACATCACATCTGCCTCTGCCAAGACCTCTATTAAAATACCACATGCACACACACACGGGAAAGAAGCTTGAGCACATTCAAATCCGTATCTAATGTAAGTTAATACCTCTCCTTCTAATACTACTATTAAAATAAACCTCCAGGATCCCTTGTACTTTCCACAGTAAACTAAATGCTTCACACCTCTTTTATTTTACTTCAGCAGTTAAAGGCATCAAGCCACTGGCAATGAGCCTAGCTGTGTATGGAGCCATGTAGGCCTCTGCGTGACCATGCAGCTGGGACTGCCAGCAATGTGTAGTGTTGCATTGCTGAAGCAGCACTGAAATGTTAGCAAAAGCATCACCTTCCCTTCTTTACTGCTACACAAGAAAGGTAACTGCTATTCTCTTCTTTTCTATTCACCTTCCCTTGAAACAGACATGTTCTTAAAAAGTAATTTTTTTTCTTCCTTTGGTAATGCCTGAGTAGGCATGTTACCAGAACCTTGTACTGCTTGATGTTTAGTCTTTCCCAGTTAGCTCATTTGTTGCATTGCTTAAGTGTCAGCAATAATTTAGAACATTCATAGCATGCATTTTCTCTTCTCCTTTTTTCTCTCCTCTGATAAGCTTTGCTACTGATCATATAAAGTACAGTAAATCTTGGTAAAATGTGGTCATCCTCTCTTCAAGGCAATTTTGCCTTTCTTAACAATACATTTCTTATCTGTGAAATGTGCTTTCAGAGCTCATACACTTCTGCCATTAGAGTCGGGAGGCCATAGTGAGACATACTTGTGCAATTTCGAGACACATTTTTTGCCATCATCCAAAGTTCATAAAACTAAAATCATGTTTCTAAAATCAGCTGCTTTAGCTTGCACTTTTGCCATCACTAATGGGAGCCAACAGCACAGCATGCTCATATAACTTAGATGTGCATTTTGGTAATATTTCTTAACAAAAATATGCATTACCAACCCACAACATAGCACAGCTAATTACACTTTCTGCTTAAACTAATTATCAGTTAATTCTTAAGCAAACACTGAAATTTTAGTGGACAAAGTACATTCTCAGTTGCCAAATATGCATAGCCAAACTGCCTTTAACATAACAAGGTATTTCAGTACAGAAAAGAGTCAATACAATAAACATTATTACAATACACATTGTAATTACAATAAAAGTTCTGCTCACATAAGGAATAACCAATTGGATAGTTTTTTCAAGAAAGTGGCAGAGAGGTGCAAATATTCCTCTTTAGGAATTAAGCAAGATGATTGTGAGTTGTTACTAGGTCTTTAACATGGGAGATAGTTACATCATTTATCAAAACTAAACCACAAAACCAGAATCATAGTCTAAACAAAACAAATTTTGTTTCTAAACAGTTCTGTTCATGTGCTTGAACATTAATCTCTCGTAGAATCCAAACTTTAGGAAGCTGTAAAGTTCAAATGCTTGCCTAATGTGAGATGCCTATATATATATATATATATATATATATATATATATATATATATATATATATATATATATATATATATATATAATGGTCGCTATTATATCATGGCTCACAAGGCATGTGCATTATGTGCCTAGCAACCTCACAGCATAGTAATAAGCAGATACACAAAATACTGATGCCTATTAAAAAACAAATACTTAAAATGGCAAGGCAGTAATATCAATGAAGTAACAACAAAACATAAAGAAAATAAAACGTAGAAGCAGAACCATACATAATAACAAATTAATGATTGGTTGCTGACATAACATTGTCAGATATGTCCAACCTGGGACTCATCATATGCCTCTGTGGAAGTCAGTTAAGCTGACGGTGCTCCATCTGTAAAAAACAGCTAAATAAGGTAAGTTACCTTTATAAAGTAATTTTATCATGAAAAATGCATTATTTTAATAAATGGCTATAGTATCTCGAGATGGCACTATTATAGAAACAAGACAGTTAAAACTCAGACTGAAAATGGCCAACCAGTAGGAAGAGTGAAACCAAAAGAAAAGGCCCTGGAGTTCTTCCTGGAAGTTTCTACTCCATCCCGAGTTTCAGGTGTATACTGTAATAACTAAAAAAAAAAATAATAATAAGGGGGGAATCAATTTGAAATTATGGCAAAAAAATTCTTTCACGTTTTTCTTTCTTTTTCTTTTTTTGAGAAAACACACCTTTTGCTGTCTTCTTTCATATTAGGGCCTTTTTTTCTCTTTTGCCTCACTTGGGTTTTAGCTTTGTTTTATCCTGGAAGGGTTTCAGGATGTTTGTAAAACATTGGACACTTTTTTTTCCAAGCCCAAGTTTTTTTGTTACATAGACCCCCCACATCTCTTATCCTTGCACTCACACAGCAACACTCACTACTGCAACTACGGGCCGACTTCACTCAGAACTGACTGCCACTGTGTTTCACTTCTTTTATTAGAGGTTGTCTCCTCTTTTATCTATGTCTCATACTGCAAGATAGAGTAACTAGGCAAGCAAGGGGAGCAGGAAAACTTTTATTCAGTCATTATAGTCTTTAATATTCCTAAATATTCTTAACGTGCCAAGAAACACGTAAAAAGTGTAAAAAAAAATCACTACAAAACCTGGAATACTTAAGAAGCTGTCTTTGACGTTGCTGACCAACACACCCATTGAGTCTCTTAACACTAGAATTACTAGAGCCTACGAAAAAACTCGTAATTCCGTCCCACCTTAAATCGCTTCTTAAATCCCTTCACACCTCTCCGCCAGTGCCCTTTGTCTTCTAAATGTGCTAATAAAGAGAAGCTAGGAGCAGCCGGCTATTCCAGCCCCCACTAATTTAGAACGTGCACGAACTTCTCTCAGCTCATGCCTTGATTGAGTATCTGGGAGTGAAGTGGAGTTTTAGAGTGGAAATAATAGATCGTTGTTTGGAACACACGCATTTCATGTCTGTTCCGTTTCTACAGTAATCTGTGTTAACACATTGTTAAAACAGAAACGTTTTTTATATTCTAGTAGTAGATGACAAAATGTAGGCATAAACTATATAATGTATGAAGCCTGAAGTCCAAATAGCAAAGAAACATTTTCATAAAAGGTTCAAATATAACGCAACAATTGCGCTTTTATTCAAAAATAACTGCAGAAACAAAAAGCCGCTTTAACATGCGACATTGACAGCAGTTTATTATAACTGCCTCTGTGGTGCAATGGGATCAGTTCTCGCCTTTGAATCAAAAGGTCACGAGTTCGATCCTGCACCCCTTCGGTTTGAGAAGTAAACTGCTCTTAGTCTTACTATTTTAGAATAAAAGTATACATTTGATTTCAGTCTATAACAGCCGGTGCAATTTATGATCCTTGTAAAGGTTAGCTTTTTTTTAATTCACTTTTCATTCTCTCAGTCGCGTTCAGAATCAATCCATACAGCCCCATATGACATGTCTGTTTTCACTAAAGACGCGCTATAGCTCTGCAGTGTACCACGATGCATACTAATGCAAAAAAGGGTTCTGACACATAAACGTTGGCGAAGCTGCCTTCTTTGTATCTCACCGTCACTTGATTTTCTTTTTATTCAGTTTTATTGAGTGTTCCTGCCAGTCTCCGCATGTTGCTGTATGCTGTTTCTTTTGTACTCCAGGACATGCAGAGGAGAGAATAGTAAAGAGCAGTAAGTTCTGCGCTATATGTAATAATCAGACACTCCCCATCTGCCCGTGTCGTTCAAACACAGGAACATATATTGGTGTAAAATGAACAGCGTCAGATTGGGTGTGAATTTATGCAGGAACTGGAAATTCTCTGATGCGGGACCTTCCCCCAGGGAAGAAAGTACAGTGTGAGGTGCTCATTCAGTGTAATAGGAACCATAGCACAGAGAGTTGTGTGCACGGCAACAAGTACACGTGTCGTAAATGTAAGAAGGACGGTCCTTGGGTGTGTGGGAACTGTTAATATTTGAATGTCATGCTTTTATATAGCACGGAATGAAAATCTGCACTTCTTAGCATTGCACCATGCAAGCTGTCGTATCAATCGCCTACTGTAACTTGCTTTCTTTTTTCTTCGGTTATACAGGTAGTCTTGAATAAAAGTGCACTTGTTTTGTTTGCGAAATGAAGTGTCTGCGTGCACTTTTCGTGGCATTACACGTGTATTTTTTGAGCATGCCCGTTTGTGCATGCTCAAACACAGGAACATATGTTGATGTAAAAGTATAACAAAACAACGGGTAGATGGAGAGTGTCTGATGATTGCATATAGCGCCAAAGTTACTGCTGTTTACCATTCTCTCCTCTGCATGATCCTGGAGTACAAAAGAAACAGAATACAGACGCGCTATAGCTCTGCGTTGTACCACAATGCATACTAACGCACCCCCCCCACCCCCCAAAGGGTTCTGACACACAGACGCTGGCGAAGCTGCCTTCTTCGTATCTCACCATCACTTGATTTACTTTTTATTCAGTAACTTCTGCGCTATGTGCAATCATACCATTCTTTCCTCTGCATGTCCTGGAGTACAAAAGAAACAGCATACAGCAGCATGCGGGGACTGGTAGGAACACTCAATAAAACTGAACAAAAAGAAAATCAAGTGACGGTGAGATACGAAGAAGGCAGCTTCACCAGCGTTTGTGTGTCAGAACCCTTTTTTGCGTTAGTATGCTATAGCGCGTCTTTATGTGAAAACAGCCGTGTCAGATGGGGTTGTATGGATTGATTCTGAACGCGACTGAGAGAATGGAAAGTGAATTAAAAAAAAAAGCTAACCTTTACAAGGATCATAAATTGCACCGGCTGTTACAGACTGAAATCAAATGTATACTTTTATTCTAAAATAGTAAGACTAAGAGCAGTTTACTTCTCAAAACGGAGTGGTGCAGGATCAAACTCGTGACCTTTTGATTCCAAGGCGAGAACTGATCCCATTGCACCACGGAGGCAGTTATAATAAACTGCTGTCAATGTCGCATGTTAAAGCGGCTTTTTGTTTCTGCAGTTATTTTTGAATAAAAGCGCAATTGTTGTGTTATATTTGAACCTTTTATGAAAATGTTTCTTTGCTATTTGTCTTCAGGCTTCATACATTATATAGTTTATGCCTACATTTTGTCATCTACTACTAGAATATAAAAAACATTTCTGTTTTAACAATGTGTTGACACAGATTACTGTAGAAACGGAACAGACATGAAATGCGTGTGTTCCAAATAACAATCTATTATTTCCACTCTAAAACTCCACTTCACTCCCAGATACTCAATCAAGGCATGAGCTGAGAGAAGTTCATGCACGTTCTAAATTGTTGGGGGGATGGAATAGCCGGCTGCTCCTAGCTTCTCTTTATCAGCACATTTAGAAGACAAAGGGTGCTGGCGGAGAGGTGTGAAGGAATTTAAGAAGCAATTTAAGGTGGGACGGAATTACGAGTTTTTTCGTAGGCTCTGGTAATTCTAGTGTTAAGAGGTCATTGCTACTTGGGTCTCCTTAGGTCCTTTCTTCTCCTTCTTCCTGGTTCTCTTTCTGCTTGAAGCTGACTTTTAAAAGCTTGTCGAGATCAGGTTGGGACACCTCTAGCCCCTCTCTGACCAGTGTCATTTTGACAGTTCATATCAATTCATGTGCAAGATAACCAGTGGTCAATGAGCTTTGCTTTTACACTTGTTGAAAGTCCAGAAAATTGACCATTTTTCACCATTTCAATTTTACTTTTTTTAGTGATAATTTTAATTTTTGACTAGTTTACTTTAAAGTCTATTACCTTTGCTAACACTTCCTCTTTCTATGGTTATCTAAACTGCTTTCCTGGCCAACTTGCCTAATAAAAAAGTACACTTACAGTTTTAGCATACATAAAGATTGTCTATAATACCTTTAAAAATTTAAAGAATATGAAATTTAACTGTAAAATTACATTCCTCTGCAGGCATTCACACTGTTGTGTGTTAATGATTTTATTAGGAATGCCAATGTAATAGAACCTCTCTGAAGGGGAAGGAGCTAGTGCGCGAGGTCGAGAGGTTCCGGCTAGATATAGTCAGACTCACCTCGATGCACAGCTTGGACTCTGGAACCAATCTCCTTGAGAGGGGCTGGACTCTCTACCACTCTGGAGTTGCCCCCGGAGAGGCGCCGAGCAGGTGTGGGCATACTTATTGCCCCCTGACTTGGAGCCTGTGCATTGGGGTTTACCCCGGTGGACGAAAGGGTGGCCTCCCTCCGCCTTCGGATGGGGGGAAGGGTCCTGACTGTTGTTTGTGCGTATGCGCTGAACAGCAGTTTGGAGTATCCACCCTTTTTGGAGTCTCTGGAGGGGGTGCTAGAGGGGATACCTTCTGGGGCAATAACAGTGAGACCTGGAAATGTGTGATTGGGAGGAATGTCCCCCCCGATCTGAACCCGAGAGGTGTTTTGTTATTGGACTTCTGTGCTAGTCACAGATTGTCCATAACGAACACCATGTTCAGGCATAAGGGTGTTCATATGTGCACTTGGCACCAGGACTACCTAGGCCTCAGGTAAATCATCGACTTTGTGGTCGTGTCTTTGGACTTACAGCCATATGTCTTGGACACTCATGTGAAGAGAGGGGCGGAGCTGTCAACTGATCACCACCTGGTGGTGAGTTGGCCGATGGTGGGGAAGATGCGGTCAGACCTGGTAGGCCCAAACGTGTGGGGAGGGTCTGCTGGGAACGGCTGGCAGAGTCCCCTGCCAGAAGTAGCTTCAACTCCCACCTCCGGCAGAACTTCAACCCGCCCCGAGGGAGGTGGGGGACATTGAGTCCGAATGGGCCATGTTCCGTGCCTCTTGTGTTGAGCCGGCTGACTGGAGCTGTGGCCGCAAGGTGGTCGGTACCTGCGGACAATGGCAGTGAGGGATGCCGTCAAGCTAAAGAAGGAGTCCTATAGGACTTTTTTGTCCTGTGGGTCTCTGGAGGCAGCTGATAGGCACCGGCAGGCCAAGCGGAAGCGGCCGGTTGTTGCTGAGGCAAAATTCGGGCATGGGAGGAGTTTGAGAGGCCATGGAGAGCGACTTTGGACGGCTTGAGGAGATTCTGGTCCACCGTCCGGCGTCTCAGGAGGGAAGCAGTGCAGTGTCAACACCGTATATGGTGGGGATGGTGTGCTGCTGACCTCGACTTGGGGCATTGTGGGTCAGTGGGGGAGTACTTCGAAGACCTCCTCAATCCCACTAACATGCCTTCCAATGAGGAAGCAGAGCCTGGGGACTCTGAAGTGGGCTCTCCCATCTCTGGGACTGAAGTCACCGAGGTGGTCAAAAACTCCTTGGTGGCAGGGCCCGGGGTGGATGAGATCGCCGGAGTTCCTTAAGGCTCTGGATGTTGTAGGACTGTCTTGGTTGACACGTCTCTGCAACATCGCATGGACTCGGGACAGTGCCTCTGGATTGGCAGACCGGGGTGGTGGTCCCCTCTTTAAAAGGGGACGGAGGGTGTGTTCCAACTACAGAGGGATCACACTCCTCAGCCTCCCTGGAAAAGTCTATTCGGGGGTTCTGGAGAGGAGGGTCCGTCGGATAGTGAACCTCGGATTCAGGAGGAACAGTGTGGTTTTCATCCTGGTTGCGGAACAGTGGACCAGCTCTTCACCCTTAGCAGAGTCCTGGAGGGTGCATGGGAGTTTGTCCAACCAGTCTACATGTGTTTTGTGGACTTGGAAAAGGCGTTCGACCGTGTCCCTCCGGGAGTATGTGGTACCGGACCCCCTGAGAAGAGCTGTTCGGTCCCTGTACAACCGGTGTCAGAGCTTGGTCCGCATTGCGGCAGTAAGTCGAGCCCGTTTCCAGTGAGAGTTGGACTCCGCCAGGGCTGCCCTTTGTCACCGATTCTGTTCATAACTTTTATGGACAGAATTTCTAGGCGCAACCAGGGTGTTGAAGGGGTCGGTTTGGTGGACTCAGGATTGGGTCACTGCTTTTGCAGATGATGTTGTCCTGTTTGCTTCATCAGGCCGTGATCTTCAGCTCTCTCTGGATCGGTTCGCAGCTGAGTGTGAAGCGGCTGGGATGAGAATCAGCACCTCCAAATCCGAGACCATGGTCCTCAGCCGGAAAAGGGTGGAGTGCCCTCTCAGGGTTGGGAGAGATCCTGCCCCAAGTGGAGGAGTTCAAGTATCTCGGGGTCTTGTTCACGAGTGAGGGAAGAATGGAGCGTGAGATCGACAGGCGGATCGGTGCGGCATCCGCAGTGATGCGGGCTCTGCATCGGTCTGTCGTGGTGAAAAGGAGCTGAGCCGTAAGGCAAAGCTCTCAATTTACCAGTCGATCTACGTTCCTACCCTCACCTATGGTCATGAGCTATGGGTAGTGACCGAAAGAACGAGATCGCGAATACAAGCGGCTGAAATGAGTTTCCTCCGCAGGGTGTCTGGGCTTTCCCTTAAAGATAGGGTGAGAAGCTCAGTCATCCGGGAGGGGCTCAGAGTAGAGCCGCTGCTCCTCCGCATCGAGAGGAGTCAGATGAGGTGGCTCGGGCATCTGATCAGGATGCCTCCTGGACGCCTACCTGGTGAGGTGTTCGGGCACGTCCAACGGGAGGAGGCCCGGGGAAGACCCAGGACACGCTGGAGGGACTATGTCTCTCGGCTGGCCTGGGAATGCCTGGGATTCTCCGGAAGAGCTGGAAGAAGTGGCCGGGGAGAGGGAAGTCTGGGCCTCTCTGCTTAAGCTTCTGCCCCCGTGACCCGACCTCGGATAAGCGGAAGAGGATGGATGGATGGATGTAATAGAACACACTTGAATATTCATGCTAACATGTTTCATTGCAGCCACCATTATTTTAATTCATAATACTTCACAAGAAGAAACCTTCGTATATTCATTTATTAAACTGTATTTATTTATAATATAGTGGAACCTCGGTCCACGACCATAATTCGTTTCCAAAACTCTGGTTGTAACCTGATTTGGTCGTGAACCGAAGTAATTTCCCCCATAGGATTGTACGTAAATACAATTAATCCGTTCCAGACCATACGAACTGTATGTAAATATATTTTTAAAGATTTTTAAGCACAATATAGTTAATTATACCATAGAATGCACAGCGTAATCCATCCATCCATCCATTTTCTAACCCGCTGAATCCGAATACAGGGTCACGGGGGTCTGCTGGAGCCAATCCCAGCCAACACAGGGCACAAGGCAGGAACCAATCCCGGGCAGGGTGCCAACCCACCGCAGGCACAGCGTAATAGTAAACTAAATGTAAAAACATTGAATAACACTGAGAAAACCTTGAACAACAGAGAAAACTAACACTGCAAGAGTTTGCGCTATAGTGCTATGAACTGCTTGCTAAAAACACTTTTTTAAGTTTTAAGCACAGGGAATAACTTGTAATTTAATTAACCACCAAGAAAGTTACATTGCAACAACGCATGCTACGAACTGATCGCTGTAAACAGAAGTGAAGTGGAGGTTAAAATCCAATAGAAAAAAGTCTTCATCATATACAACAAGGTTAAAACAATGGTCGAAACTGTCTCTTTAAAAACAAGCCCGGTGCATTCTTAAACTGCCTTCTCGGCCTTATGCATCCAGCCCTCTCTCTCGCACGCGCGCGTGTGTGTGTCTCTCTCTCTCTCCCGTGTGTGTCTGTGTGTGTCGCTCTCGCTCTCGCGGCACAGGGAATGCACAGGCAGAAACGTGTGTGGAAATCATCAGTGGGCACAAACCGAAAGTGAAACTGGCTTGTTCGTATACCGAGTGTGTGGTCGTGAACAGATGTAAAAGTTTGGCGAACTTTTTGGTCGTAAACCGAATTGTACGTGTCGGATGTTTGTGAACCAAGGTTCCACTGTATTTCCAACTGAGCAAGAGTAGGAACCAGTTTGGAGTGAGATGGGAGTCAATTGCAAAATACAACTTCATACATCAATGCTCAGTAACACCAAATAAATACACATACAATGTATAAGTATACAATAATAAGTATTGAATGCTTCAACGTTTTTCTCACTAAATATATTTCTAATGAGGCTATTGACATGAAATTTTCACGAGGTGCCGATAAAAACCCAAGTAATCCACACATACAAATAAATCAAAACAAATAAGTCCATAAACTAAGTTATGCGTAATAAAGTGGAATGATACAGGGAATAAGTATTAAACACCCTTACTGAAATTTATTTAATACTTAGTAGAAAAGCCTTTGTTGGTAATGACAGCTTCAAGATACCTCCTGTATGGAGAAACTAGTCACATGCATTGCTCATGTGTGATTTTGGCCCATTCTTCCACATAAACTGTCTTCAAATCATGAAGGTTCCAGGGGCCTTTTTTATGAACTCTGATCTTCAATTCTTTCCATGGATTTTCAATTGGAATCAAGTTGGGTGATTGACTGGGCCATTCTAGCAGCTGAGAATTTTCTTGGCTTTGTGTTTGGGATCATTATTTTGCTGAAATATCCACCCTCATTTCATCTTCAGCAACCTGGTAGATGGCAGCAGATTCTTATCAAGAATGTCCCAGTGCATTTCTCAATTCATCCTTCCTTCAATTTGAAGTTTGCCAGTGCCAGAGGCTGAAAAACAGCCACCCACAATGATGTTCCCACCTCCAAATTTCACGGTTGGTATGGTGTTTTTGGGGTGATGTGCAGTGCTATTTCTCCTCCAAACATGGTGTGTGTAATAACATCCAAACAGTTCAACTCTGGTCTCATCTGACCAGACTATATTCTCCTAGTATTTCATTGGCTTGTCCAAATGTTGTACAGCAAAGTTTAAATGAGCTTCAATATGCTTTTTCTTTAGCAGTGGAGTCTTGCGAGGTGAGCATGCATTGAGGTCATGGCAGCTGGGTGCATTACTTATTTTTTCTTTGAAACAACTGTACATGATAATTCCAGGTCTTTCTGAAGGATGTGGCCCTTGGCTCTTGGACTCTTATTCTTTTGACTCCTCTAATCTGTCAAAAATCTTGCAAGGAACACCTAGCTGTGTCCGGTTTATGGTAAAATGATGTTCTTTCCACTTCCAGATTATGGCCCCAACGGTGCTCATTGGAACATTCAGAAGTTTAGTATGCTTTGCAACAATAAGGTTGTGAAGGTTTTGAGAGAGCTCTTTGCTTTTACCAATCATGAGATGCTTCTTGTGTGACACCTTGGCGATGAGAAACCTTTTTACAGGCCATCTATTAGGACTAAACCAGCTGATATTAATTTGCATTGATAAGTGGGCAGGATTGCTTTCTAAATACTGACAGATTTCAGCTGGTTTCTTGGCTTAACATGCTTTTTTGCACCTCCTTTTCTTCATGTGTTCAATACCTTTTCCCTGTGTCATTCCACTTTGTTATGCATAATTTAAGGACGTGTTTGTTTTGATTTCTTTGTATGTGTGGATTACTTGCATTGTTACCGACATCTGGTGAAAATTTCATGTCAATAGTCCCATTTAAAATATATTTACTGAGAAAAAACATTGACTTGTTCAATACTTATTTTACCTGCTGTACAAGTGTTTGGGATGTGGAAGAAAACCCAGAGGAAGACATATGCTGATCAATGGCTGATGTGCAGAATGCACTGAGACAGGAGTGAAGACCAGGGTCCTCATATATAACGCCGTGCATAGAATTTGCACTATAACGTGACGTAAGCACAAAAGCCGAAATGTGCTTACACACAGAAAAAAACAGATGCAGGAATCTGTGCGTTCACCCACTTCTGCGTTTTTTCGCTACATAAATCCCGGTCAGCATGAAAATTAACACATGTGCACGTGCCTACTGCCCTACCCCAACTCCTCCCAGAATTACGCCTCTTTGAATATGCAAATCAATATAAATAGCCCCTTACCTTCAGCGCTTCAGAAAGACAATGGCGAAAGCACAGGAAAAAACAAAACAAAAAAAAAAAACTTCAGCAAATGTGAAATGAAGGTCCTGCTAGCTGAAATAGAGGCCAGGGAAAATGTTGTATTTGGTAAGTGGCATTAGCAACAAAAGGAAACTAATGCAGTGGCATAGTGTGGCGGATGCAGTCAAGAGTGCTGGAGCAGAAAATCGTACTGTTTCCGAATTTAAAAAGAAGTGGTCAGACATCAAAGTTGCCGTGAAAAGGAGAGTCACAACTCATCGTCTGCATATTAGCTCCACTGGAGGAGGTACTGAATTCCCAGAGCTCACGCCGTTTGAGCAGCGAGTTGCTACAATTATTGGCGACACACTCATTGCCAGCATTTTACCAGCGGGGGAGGAAGATTCTGACTTCACCGCAGGTGCCGGTGAGTTTTTATTTCTTTTTTGATTACCATGATCCATACTTGTGTAAATAATTTGCATGAGTAATAAGACTAACAATCAGGTATTAATTACTGTTTATTTACTTCTAGACAATAGTACAAAAGCTGACCCCAATGCTGAGGACATGGTTCTGGGCGATGATGGTGCTGTTTCTGTGCCGACCACATCTTCGGGCACTGGCTGCTCACACACCCCTACCTCAGAAACTGGTGGGCGATCATCTGGCCATGTGCCGACTGATGCAGTTCTAGATTCTCAAAATGCATTATCTCAATATCAAGGCAGTATTGTGTGACATTAACCAAAAATTAAATGAATTTGTGAAAAAATAAATGATGTATCTACTTACCTGTTTTTACATTTTGTTAATTACATTCATTCAACATTGTAATGCTGTCCAGTGTGGCTGATCATTTGGTGGTCCAGGTTCAGGTTCATCATACCACATCTCTTCAAGTAGTGCTATATTATGTAGAATGCTACATGCTTGCACGATGCGACAGATTTTCTGTGGACTATAGAGCAGCATTCCAACAGTCTTATCTAGTAGCGCCAACAGCCCATAAGCTATAGTACATTCTACCACTGCCCGAGCACAAGAGTGGAGGTCAGTATAACGTTGCTCTTGTTCAGTCAGTGGGTTGGTGAGAGGTGTGAGGAGTCACGTCTTCAGCAGGTACCCATTGTCACCTGAATAATCGATAACGTACAACTGTAACCGAAAAGGTAATAAATGTCTTATCTTACCGAGAAGCCAGCCATCACGCACAGCACCATTTTCAAGTTTGTTCCCCACACTACTATGTCTCAGGATGAATGAATCATGAGTTGAGCCAGGCCATCTCGCGACAATATTAGTGAGGCACATTTTCACATCACTGATGATTTCCACATTAATAGAGTGAAAATGCTTTCTATTTACATAAACAAATTAATTCTGTGAAGGTGCCTTTATAGCAATGTGTGTGCAGTCGACTGCTCCGATTACATTAGGAAAACCGGACATTGTTACAAATTGCACTTTCATGTTTGCCTGTTCAACCGTAGTGTACGGAAATCTTATATATCTGCTTGATAAGCGGATAATACCATCCCATACAGCTGGCATGGAACGACTCAGCGATGACTGAGAAATGCCGGATCGGTCAGCCAGTTCACACTGAAAAGCTACTGTGGCTAAAAACCCAAGAGTGGACAAAACTTGCAAAGGAGCAGGTAGAGCAAAATTCCTCAAAGTCTGCCTTTGTAAAGCCGGCGCCAGTTCAACACACAGCTCCAAGAGGATTGCTCTTGGAAATCTAAACCGACTTAGAAGCCAGTCATCATCATGTGCCAAGAAATCAGTATGATCTCGGAAAACACGTTCTCTTCTAAGCCTTCCATTTGCAAGGTCCTCTAGCAATGCTAAAGCAGCCATGCCAGTGGAATGGTTTGGCCATTCTGTGCACCATTATATTGTTGCAGGTTGATTACAATCAGGTGCCTTAAATTTATGAACGATATGCGGTTCATTTCAGTGTATTTGATAAAGCCGCCGTCGTGGATGTGGATCTAAGAATAGGTTAACCACACAGGAACAGTAGCACTGCTTTGACGTTGGGTGCTGCCAGTCTGCAAAACCGAGCGGAGAACTTGCGTACGACAAGGTATGAGGTACCGTGGAAAAGTGCGTGGCTTTACGCCAAGTGTAGGTTTTATACATCGCGATTTGAACGTGGAAACGTTCTTACACAACATTTCTGTGCGTACGCACCGTTTATACATGAAGCCCCAGGACTGTGGAACTGTGAGGAAGAAACATCAACTACTTTGTCAGCATTAAAAAAAGATGTCATGTAAAAAATAAAAAAATGATACTGATTTTGGATAAACACTTCCATATTTCATAAATCAGCTTACTATATAGCAGTTATGTGTTTCAAAAACTCTGTTTTAAAATATTGTTTAGATTATCTCCAGTTTTTGAATTTGTAACATCAATTGATCACATCTAACTAAATGAGTTGATGTTAATTGCAAACTCAATATCAGTCAGAACTTGTGGGCAATGTGTCTTTTTTCTATGCTGTCCTCTTTCATCATGTGCTTGTTCAAACTACACTGTAATCTATATCATTTGCAGATGAGTAGTGTAAGCATTTTAATGGAATTTCTCAAGATGTAAAATATCCATGCCAGTCATACATGGCTCCAAATGGCTTTATTGGAAAAAAAAAAACAAGGTGCAAATGAAAAGCCAGTCAGCTTAGTGTGTGCAGTTATCGCTTTGTCTGCAAAAGGCGCACAAGCTGTTTCTTTTCTTGCTAGATCAATATCTCTCTCAGGCCGCTGTGAGTACTCCTGGATAGAATTTTTAAAAAAATGCACATTTAAGCATTTGAGCTTTAAAGTGGGGAGAGCAGTTTCATTTATGGGTGTAGAACTGCAGTTCAAATCATTAATGAGGCTCTCCTAAGTGTTTTAAAGTTTTTTTTTTTGTTGTTGTTGTGTTTGCAGCTCCCAGTAGTCATTGAGTTAGCAAAGTTCCCTTTCAGTTAATTTCCATGTGGTCTGATGCTTATTTTTTAAAAGTGAAGGAGCACTGAGGTGTTCACAGTTACATAAAACAATTGTGAATTATAAAATATATCAATCAAACAAGTCAATTGTGCAAGGATATTCAAGTTAACAGACTGATGTCCTGTAAGTGTATACTTCATGATTAGTGATAAAATTCATCTGGTTTCATTTAGTGTAGCATATTGTGACATAAAGTATACATTTTCCATATAGTGGCATTTAGGAAAGACAATGTGAAACATTCACTTATCAGAATGATTACTATTGGTTTGGCAGAGTTTGCAGTAAGCCTGTGAAGCATTTATCAAATGCCAAATGACTACATGCAAAAATCTGCTTACTGGCTGCTTCTAATGGCTCACAGTCATTGTAACAAATGTAAGTAGCAAGTTCAAGTAAAGGTACAGCTGCTGCCGCCAAAAAAATAAATAAATAAAAACTATTTGTGAATCAACTCTTAAATTCCAAAGGTTGTTTGTCAGTAAGTAAAAGCACAGTGGTGTATCTTGCCACTCTATCATTAATTCCATACACTTCCCACTCCTTTCTGAAGCCTGCCATCTCTGCATTTTCAAAATGTGCTCCTTGATTTTTTTTTCTCAATATGTGAACCAACACTTTCAAACCTATTAGAATACAGGGCCTAAGCAATTGAAAGTTCTAGCAGAATTTTAAATCACTAGTAATGGCATCTTAAATTGTGGCCTTTTGGCTAAGGCATTTTATAAGAAACCGCAAGGTTATTGGTTCAGTTGCCACCACTGACTCATGATGCAACCCTGAGCAAATCACTTAACCTGCCAGGAGGTCAAATGTCAGGAAAAGAAAAAGCTTGAGATTTGTAAGCTCCTTTGGATAAAAACGTCGGCTAAATAAACACAATATTCTGGGCAATGATGCACTACAGAGGAACAGCTGGTGACAGTTGGTTGCCTGGTGTTTCTTTCCCTTTTTCATTATACTAAGTGATTTCCGAATAGGTGGTGAACACTTACATTCATTTACATGAATAAGAGAAACTTGCTCATAGTGTAGGCAGTGTGAACTACTAAGATGCAGGTCTGTAAAACCACAAAGCTGCCTCTTCATTTCTCATGACTCACATTACACCTAAGCTAACTCAATTTCAGTATGTTGGCTTCTTGTTAGCAAATAACTATCAGCAAAACTGTGCTATTAACTTCTGCCGATAACCTGTCTACAATCTGAGAGACAACAAAGATCTCTTAAGTCTGCTTTTCTTGCCATATTGACTTTGATTTAGTTTTGTGGCTAGGAATCTGTCAAGGTCTACTAGCATTTAAATCAAGGATGAAGATTTTTCTCTTAACATCCCAAAAGATTTTCTTCAGCATTATTTCTTTGTAATGAGCTGTATCATAATTGATTATGCTATGGATTCTTCTTTTTTTAATCAACTTCTGTTTCCAAATTTCATTGTTATTTGATGATGTCAGGTCTTTTTGAAGCTCTTCCTAGAATTTGGAACTACACTGTAAAGAATTTGACTGTAAATTGTGGATCACCGGGGCGCATACAGTCACCCTAACCCACAGGCACAGACAGGCAGGACACTAATTGCCACACAGCACACCTTCATTTATAAGTGGTGAAGCACTTTCTTCACTCCCCACATGAGCACAATGTCCCCAAGACAAAGCATAGTCTTATCCTTCTCTCTTTCTCTCTTCTCTCTGCCTCCACTCCACTCCCAGCAAGCTTTGTCCACGTCCTTCCAACTCTGACTCTTCGAATGGAGTGAGGCGGCTCCTTTTCATCTCTTGACAGTGCTCCAGGTGGCTCATAAGTATTACCTGGAATAACTCCCAGTTATTTGTGGAAGTCCACTATAGTTGTCAACAGCACCCTCTGGATGCCACCACGGAACCCAACAGTGCTGTACCAAACCCCAAGTCTCAGCATGCCCTGCGGGAATCTGACAGAGATTCATACCTGGTGGCGTGGACCGTGGACTATCTTACAGATAGACCTTAGTATGTGCGTCTCGGAAACTGCAGGTCTGACATTGTGGTCGGCAACACAGGAGCACCGCAGGGGACAGTGCTTTCTCCGGTCCTGTTCAGCCTATATACATCGGACTTCCAATACAACTCGGAGTCCTGCCACATGCAAAAGTTTGCTGACGACACTGCTATCGTAGGCTGCATCAGGAGTGGGCAGGAGGAGGAGTATAGGAACCTAATCAAGGACTTTGTTAAATGGTGCGATTCAAACCACTTACACCTGAACACCAACAAAACCAAGAAGCTGGTCGTGGATTTTAGGAGACCCAGGCCCCTCCTGAACCCCGTGATTATCAGAGGCGACTATATGCAGAGGGTGCAGACCTATAAATACCTGGGAGTGCAGCTGGATGATAAATTGGACTGGACTGCCAATACTGATGCTCTGTGCAAGAGAGAACAGAGATGACTATACTTCCTTAGAAGACTGGCATCCTTCAACATTTGCAATATGATGCTGCAGATGTTCTATCAAACGTTTTTGGCGAGTGCCCTCTTCTACGTGGTGGTTTGCTGAGGAGGCAGCATAAAGAAGAAGAACACCTCACACCTGGACAAACAGGTGAGGAAGGCAAGCTCTATTGTAGGCACGGAGCTGGACAGTTTGACATCTGTGGCGGAGCGACGGGAGCTGAGCAGGCTCCTGTCAATCATGGAGAATCCACTGCATCCACTGAACAGCATCATCTCCAGACAGAAGAGCAGCTTCAGCGACAGACTGCTGTCATTGTCCTGCTCCACTGGCAGACTAAGAAAATCGTTCCTCCCCCCACACTATGCGACTCTTCAATTCCACCCGGGGGGGTTAAACATTAACATTATACAAAGTTATTGTCTGCTTTTACCTGCATTTTTATTACTCTTTAACTTAATATTATTTTTATCAGTATGCTGCTGCTGGATTATGTGAATTTCCCCTTGGAATTAATAAAGTATCTATCTATCTATCTATCTATCTATCTATCTATCTATCTATCTATCTATCTATCTATCTATCTATCTATCTATCTATCTATCTATCTATCTGGTGCCACAGCCACCCAGGAGAGCTACCCTCCAGCTTCCAAGGGGAGGAAGTGCCTCACAGATGCCCTCTCACCCAGTCCCATCCAGCTGGCGTGTCAGCTGGATAATGGCCGAGGCTGCCCATCACTAAAATTTATAATAAATTATTGGCTACTAATTGCATTAGTTTCACATTATTTTAATGCATATTACAACAAAATTACAATACTATACAGTAATATCACAGTAAGTAAGTAAGCAAGTAAGTAAGTAAAGTAAGCTACTGCCTTAAGTAGAAGAGTTTATGGAACTCAGGGACTTTTTCATGAATGATGGGAAAAGGGATTATGAGATTGACAGACGGATCGGGGTGGTGAGTGCAGTTATGCGGTCACTATGCTGATCTGTAGTGGGGAAGAAGTAGCTGAGTCATAAGGTGAAACTCTTGATTTACCAGTCAATCTATTTCCCTACCCTTACCTATGATCATGAGCGTTGGGTAATGAATGAAAGAATGAGTATAGCGAGTATAAGTGGCTGAAATGTATTTTCTCTGCAGGGTGGATGGGCTCTCCTTTAAAGATAAGGGTGAGAAGCGTAGGCATTAGGGAGAGGCTTGGAGTAGAGCGACTGACCCTCCTTATCAAGAGGAGCCAATTGAGGAGGTTTGGGCATCTAATACAGGTGCCTCTCAGGTGCCTTCCTTTTGTGGTTTTATGGGGTTGACTGGCTGGGAGGAGACCCCGGGAAGACCAAGGTCTCCTTAGGAGGAGGATTATATTTCCCAGATGGCCTTGGAACACTTTGGGATCTCACAGTGTGAGTTGGTAAGTGTGGCTGGGGAAATGAACTGATGGGGTTCACTGCTAAGACTGTTGCCCCCACAACCAGGTTTGGATAAGCAGTGGAAAATGGATGAATGAATGACTTCACAGTAAACTGGGCCACAAAATTAATATGTTGAATTACAGTAATTTCCTGAATTTCTACAGTTTACCTGTGACAGTTTAATAATTTAGTAGCCAGTAATGGACTGTAAATTTACTACAACAATTTTAGTTAAAAAACACAGTGAACAAAAAACGTTTTTTAATCTAAAAATTAAAAATTGACTAGCAACTCAACTACCAATCATTTTGACACCATTCATACAGACCATTGTTTTCATTTATCGATAAAATCTAGATGTTTTATAGAATAATTTTATGTTTTCTGGTGAAAAAGGAAAGTTAGCTTATGTGATGTAGAATGTGCTACAGGCTCACCATTTTGTGGAAGAAAAAAAATATTAATCAGCTTCTATAATCACCAAAAAAATTTCAGCATGCAAAATCAAAATACTTTGCTAGACATCTTTACGTTTTTGTTCCTCATAATCTAAAAGTGGTGGGGTCAGGAGGAACACTTTACATTGCTGCTCCATAGAGGAATTAATGAATTTTTGCAAAATCAGTTTGCTGTGCTATTGTGATTTTACAGCAGTACAATAATCATTCATAACAAAATTCTTGCACACGGAAACAGTTAATCGATAAAGACAGCTCAACACTGCGTATTTGTAAGTTTGTATGGTGATATCTGTTTAAAATTATTCTTTTTAACATTTATTGCATTACAGGTTTTTGACTGTAAAACATACAAAGTGAATGTAATGCATTTCTACATGATTTTTTTACAATGTATTCACCTAAAGTCCTTCTCTTGTCCATCTCACTACTTGGTAACTTATTCCTTGTGTCCCTGTCTCTTTCTAAAGTTTTTTTATGATAACAAACAAGTTTCCATCAGTGTCTCTGATTTTACTTTTAACCGTCATCTTACCACATATAAATTAAATGATATGAAAATATCGCAGGATGCAACATGGACCAGTTACTCCATCATGATTACAAAATACATTTTTCGCCACAATGTGTTATTGTGAAAGGTTACAGTTAACTCCTGTGAAATGCTACCAGTTTTTACAGTGCACAATTTTGTTTCTACTCATATCAGAAATGTATTATTAGTATACTCATGAGCATATTTATAAACTGTTACTAACCCTTCCCTATTCTGTTTCTCTTCTTGGTATATTCATGTGGCACTTGATGCCACTGCTCTACTGCCAGCTTGTTTGCCTGCCTATATAAAAATCATTTCAGATAAAAGTGCACTGGAATCATTGGGCCAAAGGATCCTTTCATTAGACCGGCCAGCCCAGCACTGACTAGGCTATAGAATGGCCAGTAGTGGAGAGATGACTAGTTGGCCAAGGTCTCCAGGATTCTGACTGTGTCTGGCTTGTCTGACCTTTTTTCTACAATCTGGAAGTGATTCAACTATTAGCTGATGGGCTAATATTGTTGTTTATTAGTTTTATCAATTAGTTTCTACTTTGTGATGTATTTGAACAAATTTGTAGCTCGGTATTTAGTGGGTAGTATAGACTGTGCTTGCATGTTTCCTTGATAGTTGTCGAGGCGCTCAGCTCCTGCTTTTGGTGAAGAGCAGTGTGAGAGAACAAAGTAGATTCTACTGTTGTATTCTATTTCTGAGCTGACAATAATAGTTTGGCCATCTTGTTCTGTGAAAAGGATTACTTGTGTTCTATCTTGTGTTTGTATTCACCCCATTTTTTGACATCCATTGCACGCCCAACCTACCTGGAAGGGCGTGATCCTTCTGAAGTACCTTACCCAAGATTTTTTTCATTTTTTTCCCTACAAAGTTTTCTTGTCTTCTTAAGGAATCGAGGTTGGGGGGTTGTCAAAAAACAAGGCCCGTTAAAATCCACTGAGGCACTCCTTGTGTGATTTTGGGCTATACAAGAAATAAATTGTTGTTGTTTGATACTAGGGTGTACTATAGTCTCACAAGCACTGTATAAGTACTTGCTGTTAATGGTGCTATTTCAAATGAAATGTTTGACCGATTAACTGATTGACCCTCAGTAAGTCCTAAAAACATGTACAAAATTGTACTCTGTGATTTGTAGGCTATCTTGAAGAACTGCATCTGGTACTGTATATATACAGTGCAGAGCTTATTGTAAACATTCCATAACAATACAGTAACATTATTATATTGAAACAACACAGTATTTTTGTTTTACATTTATTTAAAAATCATTTCTGTATAAGGTTTAGTAGATTTTTTTTAATCTGTGGGATATGTTTTGTTTCTAAATTGGCCCTAGTGTGTGCTTGGTGTGTGGGTGTGTTTGTGTGTGTCCTGCGGTGGGTTGGCACCCTGCCCAGGATTGGTTCCTGTCTTGTGCCCTGTGTTGGCTGGGATTGGCTCCGCCAGACCCCCATGACCCTGTGTTCAGATTCAGCGGGTTGGAAAATGGATGGATGGATGGATATGTTTTGTACCTGTAGCATACGAGACAGTCAGGGTTTGTTTGCTTTAGCCGGGTATTGTTCTTTTACTTGTTTTTATTGTTGAAAAATAGTAATTTAGTATCGTTTTTTATGTTATATACAGTGAAATATAATATAGATAAAGTATCAGCTAATAGGGATTCAAAAATGTTGAACAAGCTTTATATCCCAGCTTTTGAAATGTACCATTCATTTTACTTATCGTGTTTAAGAGAGGCTCAAAGAAAGAAAGCCCAATTCCAATTAGTTCAGCCGAGCTTTTTAATTCTTGTGGAAGCGTTCTCGCCTCAGTTTGTGCCTCACTAAATCTTTTCTTGAAGCTCTCCCCCGCCTCTGCACCAACAATGCCCTTGAATGGGGGAAAGGGAGGAGCTGGCACTCAGGACAATGCCTTCCAGAGTCAAGTTCTCGCTCTTTCTTTACATACAACTAAATAAACAGATTCAATATTATCCTGTTATTACATTTCTTAATAAGTGTTGGACAAACCACTGAATTAAAATTTACTTCTTATGTTGTTTCTTTCTTGCCATAGCTTAATAATTTTTGATTTATTTATTCACTTTCTCCATCAGTTCATTTGGTCATTTGTAATTTTTTTTTTCATTGTCAGCTATTAATTCAAACTCAAACAATCCTTGTATCAGCAGAACAAAATCTTCAAGCAGGCGCTTGGCAGGTATCAATGGAAGAATCCCACTGTTGGCTAGCTGGAAATTGTAATGGGCCTACAGAAGCAAAGTAGGTACAGTTTCAGTGGAGCATGAAGTCAGCAGAATACATGCAAATTACTTGCAATACGCCATGACCCATTAAATTACCCCCAGTTGATAAATACAGTGCAGTGCAATTGAAACGACACGCCAGAGCACAATTTTTGCTCTGTCAACTGTGTATTCTACTGAATGCTTTTGAAAAATGTAGCCCAAGGTGTAAAATTTTACTTTCCTTTAGATTAATGTGAAAGAATCTTCTGCCAAGTGCCTTCATCTTTTAACTAAATTTCCCTCTGCAAAAACTAAAGCCATGCATGCACTGAACCCCTGGTATTGTTTCACCACAGAAGGACAAACACATTTACAATAAGAAAGCTGAGCTGCAATGTTAAAAGAAAAATAAAGCCAGCACCTTGCCACTGATATATAGAACCAACAAGTGTTACATGGGTGAAGAAATTTTTCCAGTGACACTTGGCTATAAAAAGCAATACCTAATCATTTCCCCTACTAAAGTGAGTATTCGCAAAGCAACATTCTTTCATTTTCATCACATCCCTTGAGAAATAAAAAAGGATCATTGCCATCTTCAATGTGTTTGGTGGACCCATTAACAAATAAAGAGTATTGCCAGCATCAAATAAAATTACTGACGCTGACAACACATTTTAGAGGTAACCTTTTCTAGATCATGTTATTACTTTCACGTCATGACATTTTGCTAAATGATTTTGCCAGCTATAAGCTTCATCAATGCTTATCATATAAAATATTTCTTGACAGCC
The DNA here is from genome assembly GCF_016835505.1 of Polypterus senegalus. Taxonomy (NCBI): domain Eukaryota; kingdom Metazoa; phylum Chordata; class Cladistia; order Polypteriformes; family Polypteridae; genus Polypterus; species Polypterus senegalus. Next base: position 135,620,871 of record NC_053160.1, read on the forward strand.
CCAGTCACCAAACTTAAATTGTTAAAAAGTTTCTTAACTATTTATTAGTTCACTGTTTTTAAAAATAAGTGAAGCTATTAAAAAATAAGATTCATTTTTTAGATATATTATACAGTATTATGTCTTTTGTCATGCCATTCTCTAACCTGCTTAATCCAGACTAGGGTTTCAGGGCTACTGGAGCCTATCCCAGTTAGCATAGGCTGCAAGGCAGGAACACGCCCTAGACAAGGTGCCAGTCTATCACAGAGTGATAACATACACACAACCATACATCAAACACACACTAGGGCCAATTTAGCATTGATAATTCACCTAACCTTCATGTGTTTGGACAGTGGGAGGAAAGCGGTACACCCAGAGGAGACCCATAGAGATCAGATGGCACATCATCAACATTTGAAGTAATAAAATGTATTACTGCAAATGTTTGTGATGCAATACATTTTGGAATGACAAAATATCTCTGTTATATGACAATTTTTATGGGATTCACAAAAGCAGTGGTAATGGTTGTGATGTGCCATCTGTTGGAATGACAAATACGATGCATGTAATCACTACAAGTGTTTGTGATGTGCCATCTGTTGGAATAACAGAGACATCATAATTGGATGGACACACAGATACACAGTCACACAGACATTTATCCTTTTATTAAGGTGTATTATATTACTACGCTATACTTATTGTATACCCACTTACGGTCATGGAGGCTAAGTCTGTCCCAGTAGTGTTTGGAGGAGGTTTGCAAGACTACAAGTAGCCCCAGACTGGAAACCAGTTTATTATAGGACCCACTTAACACAGACATCCCTGTTCGCAATCTCACAGAAGAAATCCTTCATAAACATGGAAAAATAATGCATACTCCATGCAGAATAACTAGGTGAAAGATTCGAACCAAGGATGCTGCATTATTATATTATATTATATTATATTATATTATATTATATTATATTATATTATATTATATTATATCTGTGGTGGGCTGGCGCCCTGCCTGGGGTTTGTTTTCTGCCTTGCGCCCTGTGTTGGCTGGGATTGGCTCCAGCAGACCCCCGTGACCCTGTAGTTAGGATGTATCGGGTTGGATAATGGATGGATGGATATTATATTATATTATATTATATTATATTATATTATATTATATTATATTATATTATATTATATTATAATAGTAAAGTGGTTCATTCCAACTCACTGTTCCAAAGACCTCAGTTCACAGCCTGGTTATCATTTGTGTTAACTTTACACTCTCTCCCTGCATTTGTGAGTTTCCTTCAACCTTTGAAAATATGTGCATGGTAGATTATTCTCCTTCTTCAAATGAGTGAATGAGTGTAGGTGGATCTGAATCTGTGAATGGTAAAATGGGACAATTCATGGTAATGTAATACAATATATAAGTATAATGGCTCAGTGGGTAGCAGTACTCCTCATAGTTCAACTCGGGTTCAGCCTCACTTTGGGACAATGCCATCTGTAGAGTCTTTTTTTCTTTTTATTCACATTACTTCCAATGCTAACTCCATTTTTTTCTTTTTTGTAGTAAATTTTTTATTGAGTGGAACAAATACATTAACAAACAAATATAAATATTTTTTGAAAAGGAAAAAAGAAATAAAAGACAGTCTTCATACACCTCTGCCTGACTCCCCCAACCCCCACCTTGTGAGGATAATGATGAATTTATATACAGATTATGAGTAGCCGTGAGACAGGGTAGCAGCTCAACTCAACTCAAAAGTAAAATGTTAAAAAGAGAGGGGTCCAGAACAATTTGTCCTCCATGTCACTAAACCAGCTACTCACTAAAGATTGACTTTTTAATATTAATATTGAAGAAAAACGACCCATTGATCTTTGTTACAGAGAGCTTGTGAAGTATCAAGTTATAAAAGAAAGACTTTAAGAAATCAGCAGAAAGAGACTTTACATATGCTAATAAAAAGCTAGAGAGAGAGCAGAGAGGCCTAACAGAAGAAATATGTTTCATGAGAAAGGAACAGCAGTAACATTTATTTCTAAAGCACCATTTCATACAAAGCAAGTAGCTCAAAGATCTTAACAAGAACTTAAGGAAAAATACAATTGAAAACAATAAATAACATAAATAAATAAGAAATACAAAAAATATATAAATAAAAAATAAAATTAACATAGGCTTACCTGATACTGATAAACAAGTAAGTAAGAGAAATGGAAAAGTTGTCAAGTATTAATTAAATTTCTATGCTGTGATCAGATGACCATGGAGGCCAGGAAAATAAAAATTCCAGCCAGCAAGATGCAGGATGAAAAAAAAACTACAGAGGCTTCAAGCTGAAAGAACCACTTACCCCCAGTGGCCTTTCTACTAAACAAATTTGCCAAAATTTGTCATTATTTTGTTTCTTGAACTGTTCTAGGAAATTAGATTCAGTGGGTTTCATCTAAAGTTGGGGTGTCCACATTCCTACTAACATCACAGGTAGCTACACAGTATTTTGATCAAATGCCAGTGGCACAAGGCACAACCTCGGTCAACCTGAAAGGAAAACAGAAAGTAGCCGAGGATACTACTAATTGCAGATGTATAAAGTATATGACATTGCAAGATATTATTATATATAACAAGATCTATAATGTTATATTATTAGGATTGGTACAAAAATGAAAAATAGCAACTATGAGAAACCCAAATTAAATTAGGGGATTTTTAGCAGTTTTTTTCTTAAGTGTTCCATGGTATTAGCCTGTCATACCTGTATTGGTAAAACATTACAGATTTTTGTTGCATAGCAGAAAAAGGACTTCTCACCACTTCTTTAATGCTTCACTCTTGGAATAAAAAGTAAGTCAGTGTTTGAGGATCTAAGATAATAACTGGGAATATAAGGAGACAGGCACTTCAAAATATAAGAAGGAGCAAGATTATACATAGCTTTATTAATGAAGCACATCATCTTCCTAACACACTAATACTTAGTACTTTCAGCTAGAGAATTACTCAGCAAAACTGTGTCAAAAAAATGCTACTGGGGCTCCTTTAAACCAACAGCAATATGCCTGCATAATACCTCACTGTGATTGTGACTGCCAAGTCAGTTTTCTTCTCATTTAAAAAAAAAACAAAAAAACCCCACATATATACAGTATATATATATATATATATATATATATATATTGTGACGGACAGCTGGGTCCCATACCCGGCAGGGATGCCCCTGCTGCTTATGTTCCGGGGGAGCCACCATGGGCACTCCAGTACCTCCCCCGGGACGCTTGGTGGCAGCCTCCATGGCTGACGGTGATTCCCCAACCACCCGCAGGGCTCCATGGGAGATGGAGTCCTCCACAGCCTGGTTGGGGGCTCGGATGGCCGCTAGGGGGAGCTGCATGGATTTAGCAGACTGGCTGGACGAATCTTCAGCCCCACCCGGAGGTGCAATTAGGACCAGGTGGTCAAGCACCTGGAACACTTCCGGGTGGGTTATAAAAAGGGCCAGCCACCACCACTCAGAGAGCCAGGGTTGGGAGGAGGAGGACTAAGCTTGAGGAGGAGTAGTGGAAGAAGAGAAGAAGGATTGTTGATTGAGTTTTCAGTGTGTGCTTTGGGACTGTGTTTGGGCTGTGTAGCACGGGGAAGACGTGAGGGAGGATGGGACTGATGACGTCAGGAAAGATGGCAGAGGAAGGGCGGAAGTAAATGTACTGCGGGAAGGCTTATGATGGCGCAGCGTCTTTTTTCCTGGAAGAAATCAAAGGAGAAAGGTTAGTACCCCGCCACTCCCTGCCGGCGAACGTCTTTTGAATCGGTTTAAGGTCCGTCCGCGGTCTCCTAATCGCGCGTGCGTGACACGATATATATATATATAGTGTATATATATATATATATATGTGTGTGTGTGTCTGTGTATTAATTATGTATTTTTATATTTTATTTATATTTATTATTGTGTATTTATTTGTTTCAAGTGCTTCTGTAAAAAGCTTTCCATACAAACTCTTTGAGGGCTGAATATTTTTTCAAAAAAAAGTTTTCTGAAAAGCACACAATGCACTGGTTTCATACATAAAACATCTGTTGCTACATGCTGTGGCTGCAGTTGGCACCTGTTTGGCATCTCTGGCAGTAGTGGCTGCGCAGGTGCGGCTTGATGGCCAGCAGGAATGCACTGTGGGCTGGCTACCTCTCTGTCTTTGCACAGCAGTTGCAGTGTGATGCAATACGGTTTGTACCTCTTGACATCATAATTGGTGGTCCTCCTAGGTAAACACTGCTGTAGGCGTATTAGCTACACAAACGTGTTCAACACCACGATCAGCTGGGGACCGATAGGCTGATGCTGGTACCTCACTTTTGTTTTTGCTATCCATCTCCAGATCATTTGCATTAAAAATGGAGTCCGATTCAGCGATAATGCATAAAAGGAGAATTTTGCTTTGCACATTTGCTTTAGTCTTGCCATATGTCAATGCCATTTTAGAGGCTATTTGCTCTTCACTACTCATGCACAGGGAATCAAGGTCAAATCAACAAAGCTATGTAACTTTCCCTCAAGCAAAGAGAGTTGAACTAAAACATAAGGGCACGTTTTGTTCGCAGTTTACAGCCGATTACTGTCATCTACCCCTGAATTTCGACATAAGTCAACATCAGCCCTGAAAGAGCTAATCTATCTATCTGCTTTAATAATACTACTAAATAATTTTAATATTTTTCAGATTTTTTTTGGAAAAATAACTTTAGGTTTCTATCTATCTATCTATCTATCTATCTATCTATCTATCTATCTGTCTATCTGTCTGTCTGTCTGTGATTGAAAGTATTTTAAAATCCAATTTTAAAGGACACAAGCAAGCAATATAACAATTCTAAAATCAGTGAGATAGGCTCAGACTTACTTTTACTGTTTAGGATTCTTGCAGCTTCAATTCTGAACTAGCCGCAATCAATTTATGTCTTAGGGATTCCTATTAAGGGTGCATTGCAGTAATCTAATCAGCTAAAAAAAAAACATTTTTCAGCATATTGAAATGTTAAAAAAAGTTTAATCTTTATAGTATTTCGTAAATAGAAAAACACACAGTTTCAGTAGTATAGTTAATTTACAGTCTGAAGTTTAGATCTAAATCCATAGTAACATATTGGTATGATTTAAAAAGCCAGTGAGTTTATTTCTAATATCCTCATTTTAATTTTTTTCCAACAACTGAAATTTCTGGGTTTTTTTTTTTTCTTTTTTATGCTTACGAAAACTACTCAGCCATTCTGTAATGCTAATAAGACCTTTGATCACAGGACACAGAGGGTTTTCATTTGGTATACATAAGTATGGCTGTATGTCAGCTGCGTAGCTGTGGTGGTTCTCTTTATGTTTTGAAATAATTTAGCCTAATGGGAGCATGTAGAATGAAAATTATAGTGGACTCAGAATAGATCCTTGCAGTATACTGTATATTATCATGGAACACCAACATGCAATCACCCCAACACAAAACTTAATAAATTGAAAAGTATTTTCCATCATTTAAACTAGTTTATACATTCTCAGTAATCTCTCGATTGTTTCTTTGAGAGTGATTTTCTCAACCTTAATATTGTTCATACAGGGCAGATTAAAAAACTCCAGTACAATAATTTAAACTCTTATATCTGTGGCTATTCATCCAAGAACTTAAAATTGAGGTAGAAGTTCACATCTTACCTTATCTACTAACATTCAATGTGTTTTTCTTTACTTTTTGCATCTTTCCTTTTATATCACCTTTCAGCTCTCTGAGATGCTTTTGTAATACCTGTTAATTTTATTGCTTAATTACCTTTTTCTGCTTAACAGTTCCTTTCTTTGATTGTGTCTTCACCCAGCTGTAATGTTAGTGTGATGAAAGGTCATATTCCAAGAGGTTGTGTACTCGGTGTTGATAAGTTAATAACAGCACTTCAAGGGTACTGCATCATTTTTAAAGATATTTTGCTTGCCTTAACAGCAAACTATATAGAAGTTCTTAAAAAAACCTCTTAGTAATAATACATAAATCTCTTGTTTAAGAGAGACTAAGGTCTGAAGAGGAGGCCAGACCACTGAAATACACTTATGTTCACTCAAAAGTAACCAATTCAGATAGATAGATAGATAGATAGATAGATAGATAGATAGATAGATAGATAGATAGATAGATAGATAGATATTTTAATAATCCCCTAGGGGAAATTCACATACTCCAGCAGCAGCATACTGATAAAAACAATATTAATTAAAGAGCAATAAAAACGCAGTGCAAGTTAAAAAATGCAAGATGGAGAGTGTAAGGCAGGTATAACAGTCTATAATCTTGTATAGTGTTAACGTTTACCCATGGGTGGAACTGAAGAGTCGCATGGTGTGGGGGAGGAACGATCTCCTCAGTCTGTCAGTGGAGCAGGACAGTGACAGCAGTCTGTTGCTGAAGCTGCTCTTCTGTCTGGAGATGATGCTGTTCAGTGGATGCAGTGGATTCTCCATGATTGACAGAAGCCTGCTCAGCACCAGTCACTCCGCCACAGATGTCAAACTGTCCAGCTCCATGCCTACAATAGAGCCTGCCGTCCTCACCAGTCTGTCCAGGCATGAGGTGTCCCTCTTCTTTATGCTGCCTCCTCAGAACACCACCATGTAGAAGAGAGCGCTCGCCACAATCGTCTGATAGACAATCTGCAGCATCTTATTGCAGATGTTGAAGGACGCCAGCCTTCTAAGGAAGTATAGTCGTCTCTGTCCTCTCTTGCACAGAGCATCAGTATTGGCAGTCCAGTCCAATTTATCATCCAGCTGCACTCCCAGGTATTTACAGTATAGGTCTGTACCCTCTGCACACAGTCACCTCTGATGTTCACGGGGTCCGGGAGGGGCCTGGGCCTCCTAAAATCCACCACCAGCTCCTTGGTTTTGCTGGTGTTCAGGTGTAGGTGGTTTGAGTCGCACCATTTAACAAAGTCCTTAATTAGTTTCCTATACTCCTCCTCCTGCCCACTCCTGATGCAGCCCAGGATTGCAGTGTCGTCAACAAACTTTTGCTTTCAGAGTTGCTAATTAACTTGTGTCAATCTTTCCTGCTAAAAATGTCATAAATTTAAATTCATATTTATCAAGTGATACATATCAATAGTAGAAAGTATTCAATATAGCACATATTCCAAATAACACTACATCTTAGAGGTGGAAGAAACACTGGAGCAATGTTGTAAAATAACAAGAATAATACTTAGACTTAAAATATCCATACATCATATTAAATGCCTTTAGGCTAAGCCTTACACAATAATATAATTGCAAAAGACTGACATGAGAGAGAGTTTACTTGAAGCACAAATATTATAATTATTACATATTTTTCCAAGGGGACTTGCTACATCAGAATACAGTTGTTTAATTTGCATTGTTTACTAGAGACTAGGTAAGTTAAATGACCTGTTTACTGTTGCGAGTCAGTGTTTGGGATTAAACTTGCTTGAAAGGAGAGGAACAGACACAAACAGGAGCAGGCAGATGTCAGTTATTTAAACAGGCAGGAATCAGATGCCTGAAACAAAGAAAACTTGTACATCAGTGCATCAAAAACAAAAGCAAATGTTGAAAAGCAAAAGGTACTCACGCTAAAATATTCTTAAAGAGCCATTTAGCTTTTAGTATTCTAAAGAGAAATTGGCAACTGGGATGACAACCTTAAACAACAAGAACCATGGAAACAAAGTGACAAAATGGTGGCCACCAAAAAAGAAAAAGAAAGAAAAAAAGAATCTCATTTATTGGCCAAGTATGCAAGATGGCAGCATTTGCAGACATGGAGCGTAGAAGAGACACCTCCAGCCACTTGGAATGGGAATCTACCAAAATAAAGAAGACCTTTCCTTGAAATGGTCCAGCAAAATCGATGTGGATCCGAGACCAAGCCTTAGCTGGCCATTCCCAGGGGTGAAGTGGTGTCCTTGATGGTGCATGTCGCGACTGTTGACATGTTGTACAACACTTAACAGCTTTCTCTATTTGTCCGTCCATTCCTGGCCACCATACATAACTTCAAGCCAGAGCCTTCATGTGGACTATGCCAGGGTGGGAGTCATGAAGTAGTTTAAGTACATCCTCCCATGCTAGAACAGGTACTACAATGCGGCTACCCCATAAAACACAACCCTTGTGAGTTGAGAGTTCATTCTGTCTGTTGGTAAAGGGTATGAAATCGTCACCTGGGACTTCATGGGGCCAGCCATGCAAAAGCCAGTGCAGTACACGAGACAGAACTGGATCCTTCTGAGTAAGTGCAGCAATTTGGTTAGCATGAATAGGTGCATTAGGCACAGATTCCAAGAGCAGGACCTCAAGAGGAGGTGGTGTATCAGCCACAGGATTTGCTATAGGCAAGCGGCTCAAGGCATCGGCGGTTTTCAACTCTTTTCCTGGTCTGTAGCACAACTGATAGTTGTATGCACCCAACAAGAGACTCCAGCGAAGCATACGAGGTGACAAGATCTGTGGCATGGGTTTAGAATGATGTAGAAGACCAAGGAGTGGCTTGTGGTCTGTGCAAATCGTAAACTGACGCCCCTGCAAGAACTGATGAAATTTTTTTTCACCAAAATTAACAGCAAGAGCCTCCTTATCTATTTGGCATAATTGCATTCAGTGGCTGACAGTGTCCGTGAAGCAAAACTAATTGGGGACTCCATACCATCAGGCTCTACATGGCTCAGTACAGCTCCAAGGCCATAAGGAGAGGCATCGCATACCAATACAAGAGGCTTCTTAACATCAGGTTTTACTGCCGTATTAACAGTACATCTGTAATCACCACAGATTCTTAAACTTCCATCCCTTTTTGTGACAGAGACAATGGGTGTTGCCCATTTTGAGTGTCACACTGGTACAAAAATGCCTTGGTCAACCAGATCATCTAATGCTTCATCAATCCTCTGCTTAAGAGCAAAAGGTACAGGACGAGCCTTAAAGAATTTGGGTGAAACTGTAGGGTCCACTTCAATTGAAATGGGTGGTCCTCTACACGCGCCAATTTTCTGGAACACTTCTGCATACCTTTCCAGGAGAGCTGTCACATAGTGCTGCTGAATTACGTGTACCCCTGTTAATTCTATTCCAAGTGCTTCAAACCAGTCTCGTCCTAACAAGCTAGTACCCTGGCCCTGAACAACAAGATGATAAGGCGGTCTTTTTGTGGCCATACTCAACCTGAACTTTGATCTTACCTAGCACTTGGAGTGGGGCCTGAGACCACTGCCGCAATATACCATCTGTACGTACCAGTGGAGATGGGTTATTTGGCCACAGGTTTTTGTAAGTATCATCACTAATCAAACTAAAGGCTGATCCAGAATCAACTTCCATTCTTAGTTGCTGGCCATTCACTGTAGTCTTATACGCGAGTTTCTTTCGGGTTATATGTTCCATTTCTGTACTATGTACCACATACTCATCCTGGGCATTCACTGTGACTATACTGGTTTCTTGTGTCTCTAATGCTGTAGTTTCTAGATCTGAAAGTAGAGCGTGCCTTTTTAAAACACACGCGAGCTAAATGTCTTCTTTTCTTACAGTAATGGCACACAGATGTGTTAAATTTACATGCTGTAGCTGTATGAGTCCCGCCACATCGGAAACACTTTCTGCCATCATTTTCTTGTAATACAGATGATCTTGTATTCTGAGCTTTATTCGATTGAATCATTTTATGCACCTCTTCCACATCGTTAGCAGGTAGAGTCTTCTCAGTCCTCAGTATTTGCGCATTCCGGTTCACCATTTCTGCCGCTAAAGCGCGCTCCTCCGCTATTTTGAATGTTAACTTCGGCTCCGCTAGTAGCTGACGCTGCAGTAAAGGATCGGCCACACCACAGACTATGTGATTGCGCAGCATATGTTCGAGTTGTTCACCAAAGTTACAATGCACTAAAAGTTTTCTCAGTTCAGCAATGAAGCATGACATACTTTGATTAGGCAGTTGCTTATAACTGTGAAAATGTGTCAGTTTCTCATTAGGTTCTCTCAGTACAAAGAAAAAGATCAGAATGCCTTTTTTTAAGAACTTCCTTTTTCCTTCGAAAATCCCACCCACTAACATTCTACAGGAAGTTACCAACAACAGGAATATCAATCAACATCAATATAAATTGAACTTGTTACTGAACATACAATACACAACAGTAACATCCACGCAGCAATAGGAAGAAATATTGAGTTTTTTTTTTAAATGGATCCTGAGGGCAACAGGTTCAGTAAAAAAAGAATAGGCTTCAGAACAGATCCTTGAGGGACCCCACAGGTGATAGGGACCAAGGTTGAGGAGAGACTCCCCATGGTGACTAAAAAGCTTCTGCCTGTGAGGTATGACCTGAACCATTTCCAAGAAGTTCCTACATACCCATATTCCTGTTCAAGGAAAAAGGTTTTTCTCGTGCAGAGGTGACAAAGATAAAAGATTCTCCATCTTAAATTGCTTTCTACAGTACATTGGTTCCATATTCTGAGTGAGTGAAGCACAATTGGGTTATTAGTATATTGGTGATAACTTGCATTTATTGGGGCACAAAGCAGGGAAAATAAAGAAGTACTGCAGGATTTTATTTGTATTGCGGACCAAGCCTGTGTATGTTCATCTATTTGTGTCCAGGTTTTTATAGCTTGTATGTTTGCTGTCCAGTAATAAAACTGAAAGTTAGGTAGAGCCATGCCACATTCTGCCTTAGGTCTTGTAGGGTCGCTCTTTGGATACGTGGATGTTTTAAGTTCCAAATAAATGAGGTTATGGTTGAATCTGATTGCTTAACGAATGATTTATTGATGTATATTGGAATGTTTTGAAATAAAAAAAGGAGCTAAGGAAGGATATTCAGCTTAACAACGTTAATTCTTCCAGCTAGAGTGAGATGAAGGGTTGACCATCTATGCAAGTCTTGCTTAATTTTTTCCATACAGACGGTGAAATTTTGTTGATAAAGATCTTTATGTTTACTTGTGATATTTACCCCTAGGTATTTAAACTGATCTGCAATAATAAATGGAAAGGTGTCCAATCTGATAATGTATGCTTGAGAATTCACTGGAAAGAGCACACTTTTAGTCAAATTAATTCTGAGACCAGAGATCTTTTGAAATTCTGTAAGTGCTGTTAAGACTGCGGGCACAGTATTTTCTGGGTCTGATATATACAGTACCATATCATCTGCATATAGAGAAATTTTCTGTTCAAGTCCTTCTCTGATAATCCCCTTAATCTGATAAGCATTTCGACAGTGAACTGCCAGTGGTTCAATGGCAACTGCAAATAGCAGTGGTGACAAGGGGCATCCTTGTCTGGTACCACGTTCTAGTTTAAAGTAGTCTGAACAAATGTTGTTAATACAAACTGAAGCTTCTGGATTGGTGTACAGTAGTTTGGTCCAATGTTCGGGCCAAACCCAAATTTCTTTAAAATAGTGAAAAGGTAGTTCCGTTCAATCATATCAAGTGCTTTTTTCTGCATCCAACGATAATAATATCTCTGGGGTGTTTGATTTTGCACGTGAATACAGTATATTACATTAAACAGGCGTCGAAGATTGGAAGCTAAGTGTCAGCCTTTAATAAATCCAGTTTGATCTTGTGATATTACTGAAGGCAGCACTTCCTCCATCCTTCTAGCTAGGACTTTGGAGAGTATCTTAACATCATTATTTAGAAGTGAAATTGGTCTGTATGATGCACATTGTAATAAGTCTTTATTTTGTTTAGGAAAAAACGGTGATTAATGCTTGGTGAAAAGTTTGAGGCAGATTTGATTGTCTCTAGCTTCTGTAAATGTTGCTAATAAGAGGGGAGCTAGCTGAGTCGAGAATCTATACTAATAAAAGGCAAAGCCCTCACTGACTCACTCACTGACTCACTCACTCATCACTAATTCTCCAACTTCCCGTGTAGGTAGAAGGCTGAAATTTGGAAGGCTCATTCCTTAAAGCTTACTTACAAAAGTTGGGCAGGTTTCATTTCGAAATTCTACGCGTAATGGTCTTAACTGGAACCTATTTTTCTCCATATACTGTAATGGATGTTAGCCCGATGGCCGTGGGGGGCGGAGCTGCATGTGACATCATCACGCCTCCCACGTAATCACATGAACTGACTATGACCGCAGTACGTAGAAAAGAAGGAAGAGCCCCCAAAGAGTGCTGAAGAAAAACGCTGAATACTTTATTCGCGAGATACAAGTTTAATGAGAAGACACGAGCTATAAACGAGACTTTGGATCACTTTGTAACTGAGTTAAAATTGCTGTAGCGAGAAACTTTTAAGTGCCGGGTCTTAGCTAACATTAAATAACGCCGTGGACATCGCAAGATCGCACAAGATAGCACAGGCACAACTTAGAAGCTTCGATGCATGTACTCCGAGCGGCTCACGTGAACTGACTATGAACACAGTACGCAGAGAAAGCAAGACCTCTAAAGAGCGCGGAGAGTTTTGCTCACGTGAACGTGTCTGCAAAAAGTGGCGTTTCCTGCACTGCAAAAAATACTACAAAAGTCGGGCAGCCGTCGCGCATGCGCGTGAGTGCGTAGTTGTGCCGGCCTTTGAGATGCTGACTGCGCTTCTGCCTTAAGTGAAAGTAAACACTTTTAATTTTTTTACCCCTTCCCATGAGCTATAGCCCAGACAAGTGTACACACGGGATCCCTTTTCTACACCGCGGCAAACTAATATTAAGGCGCTTCGCACTTTCTTTTGCACATATACGATTATGAGGTCGTCAGCTCAGATTATGAAGACACGCACAAGAGTAGAGGACCAACAGTGCCATCACAGCCGATTAATGGCAGGGACGTCTCACCAGTCTACACAAGACCCACTGCGAATGACCTCAAAAGGCGCGCATATTGTCAGCGAAGACATCTCTCTACACTATATAAAAGAAAAAGGCAACTTTCCTTTCTTTACACCTTTTTTCCTTTTATCCCAAACCAAAGCCTTTCTCTCTTAACACTACAGAGGACACAAAACTAATTTTCTTTAATTGCTATTAATGCCGGTAAAGCACATTACCAGAGGCACTAATTTAGGACGTTCACATAGAAAATGTAATTTCCATACCACAGCCGCCATGTAGCGCCTTTCAAAAGGGATCTACTACCGAGAGATCATCCATATACATTTTAGCTGCTGTTAGTACTACTTACTTGTTGTATTACACCATCTTTAAAATGTAGTTTACCCGAAACCACTCCATTAATGCTCAATGTAGCTTTACTTCTTAAAACGTTAATGTTTTACTGTTTAATAACTTATAGACTACATTTTATTATTTTTCCCTTTCACTCAGTGACCAAAGCTATACACACACATATAGACACATACATATATATATATACCTGTGTGTATGTATGTATGTGTATGTATATATATATATATACACACACATACATACATACACACGCACATATATATATAATTTGTGTGTGTGTATGTATGTGTGTGTATATATGATGTAGATAGGTATGTATATATATATATATATATATATGTGTATATGTAGATATGTATATATATATGAAGACTCAAACCGATTATAACAGCAGCAATCCAAGCTGTGAGAAAACACTAAAAAGGAGGCGTGTCAGACGTCATGGTACATTTTTGTGATGCAGCTAGACGAAAACAACTTCGTGACGCTGTGGCCAAGTACACAAAACAATTACTTTAACAATCATGTTACGTTATTTTTAAAATGTTTCCTTTTCTTTTTCTTTACTTCTTTAGCACACTACTTCTCCTCTGCGAAGTGCGGGTATTTTGCTAGTTTCTTATAAAATACAACAGGGTAGCCATCCGGGTCTGCTGCTTTCCCGCTCTGAAGTGACTTTATAGCATCTAGTAATTCTGATAGCGCCAGAGGTTAATCCAGTTCCTCTGCACTAAAAGTATCTATTTGTGGGATCTGTAATGTATCCAGAAATGCAGTAGATTGTGTGTTGTCGTCTTTAAACTCAGTAGAATATAAGGATTTATAGTAGTCTCTAAATGTGTGCATTATATTTTCATGGTCAATGATATTATCTCCGTTCTTGTTGGTGATTTCTGGGATTGCATTGCGAACTTCTTGCTTGTGGATTTGTTGAGCTAAGAGCTTATTAGCTTTCTCTCTATGTTCATAGTAATGATGTCTTGATTTAAAAATGAGTTGTTCAGTTTCTTTGGTTGTTGAGCTCTGAATGCAGAACCTTCCTTCTCTCTATCGTATCAACTAACTCTCTTCTCTTACCTTTCATACTGCCAATATTCAAAGATCCTACCCTCACTTTCACTCTCTTTACCTTCCTCCTCCTCTCTTCATATATGCCTTTCCCCTCTTCCTCTTCTTCAGCCAACTGTATCCCAATTTCTGCCAGAACCCTGTTGGTTAACAGTACTGGTGGCAGCCGTTGTTAACCCGGGCCTCGACTAATCTGGTGTGGAAATCTGTATTGTTGTGCACATGTTGATCTGGCAAAACTTTACTTCGGATGCCCTTCCTGACATTACCCTCCCCATTTATCTGGGCTTGGGCCATGCACAAAAAAACACTCTGGTTTGTGCATTCCCTGTAGCTGAGTTATATTAATTATTCTGTGAATGAAATTCCCTAATTGCCAATAGCAGATGCACAACAAGACTAGCACAGCCCAGTACGAACAATTTCAACAGTAATACAGGGTATTTCATGTCATTTGTCAGAACATTTTCACATCTTGTGCAAACCGTTCCAGGATTCATTTGGTACCATACAGAGACCATCCTTTCCAAAAGTTCTTTGTCGAGTTGTTTTAGCCTACACCAGACTGTGATTAGCATGTTCACATCAACCTTAATAAACCACACATTCTGGGAAATCACATCAGAGTTTGAAACAAACAAACCAAATAAACCAAGTGTGAAGCACCATCTATCTGTAATGATGTAACAGAATATTGTGTATTTTTTTTTTCCTTTTGCTCTTCAATGTTTTTCTTTTAATCTTGTAATCACAGCCTGAAAGAGTAGCTTAAATGTATTTGGTACATTTATATGCTAAATGTCTCACACAAGTATTTCTTTATGATCAAATGTATTTTATTAATTAGTTTAACAATCAAATTTGTTAGTGTAACACTCATTTAACACATGTGTCATACGAATTGTTTTTTGCTGTAATGTGCAATTCTTTTGGTAAATGAACCTTCATATCTTTGAACCCTATAATTCTCCATGTATCAGTTATCATTTAATCATTACATGTTTTCTTGAGTTCCAAATTAATGATTTCTGAAAACACTGAACATCAATGAATATTATAAATAATATGAAAGGTGAAGATGAGACTTTGCACTTCCAAAAGTGAGATCTTTGGCCTATCCTCGAAAACAGTGGCTTGCCTATATGTAAATGAGTAGCAACTGCCCCAGTAGAAGAGCTCAGATAGCAAAAAGTGTTTCCCACAAGTCAGAGTAGAGATAATTGTGAAATTTACTGATGAAGGAAGAGCTAAATCCTCAGAGAAAACTAGCATTTACTTTTTAGTTAGTCCTCACCTATGCATATGAACTCTGGGATGTAACTGAAAGAATGAGGCTGTTAAGTACAAGAAGTTGTGGTCCTGGACTTATTCTCAATGATGGATTAAGCAGCTCAGTGATATTTAAGGAACTCTAAGGAAAGCTGTTACTTCGCTGAAATGAAAAGAGCCATTTGAGGTGATTTAGTAGGTATAATAACACAGTACTCACTAGGTGAAAAATTCATAGACAAATCCAGGGCTCATTGGAAAGATTGCATCTCTCAGCTGGACTGCAAATTCCACAGGAGGAGCTGAAGAGAGATGCTGGAGACATGGGGACACGGTGTGTACAGCTCAGTGTGTTACCACCATCAGATTTACTAGGAATAGTGGATAAAAATTGGGTGAGTGAGTAAGTGAGTTGAACGCACTCATACACAAACCACAAATGAACAGCCTATAATAGAAAGAACTGAAAGAATTGATTCCTAGAAACTGCTAATAAGCAGAACCCCAGGGAGAGCTAAGACAAGAAGTTATGCAATCAATAGGTGTGTTTTTCACTGTTCCATTTCTCACCTGGTGTCTAAGATGGGCATTGATAATAATGAGTATTCTTAAAAGAGTGATTTTAATGATCTGGCAATAAATATTCTAAGTGAAAAAGCTGTATCTTTCAGTCTTTTTAAATCATTGCTGTGTATTGGTTGATGATGTTTTATCTGGGATTATGTTCAGTGTTAATAATGCACATTACATAAGTATTTATATAAAATGAATACCATAACAGTTTCAAAATGATCAATGGGCCAAAGTCTGTCCCACTAACATTGGATGCAAGGATACAATCCAGTCTCGACTGGCATCCCTTCCTTGTACCAGGGTCATCGATAGTCATGAAACTATGGATGACGTAGGCAGTGACAGCAACGACTGGTATATCAATGGTTCTACATGCTTTTTATTATCAATAAAGCATCCAACAAAAGTACAGTGCAGACATTTTCAATAAATTAGTCAATAAATAATCCATTAAAACAGTGTTCATGGTAGAGGTCAATACCATCAATAAATAAATAATCCAAAACGGTTAAAACACAGTTAGTCAGCCTTCCTTTTAAAATGATTTTTGAGCATCCATACGTCTTTCTAAAGTACAGAAAATTTTTGTATTAAGTTAAGTCTTTCTAAACCACATCATTGCCACTCACCCCTATGGGCTACTCAACAGTAGGAGTCTCCATTCAACAAGTGCAGTTGTCTCTCAAATCTTGCTTGTGTTTCTGACACAATCCTGTGGCCTTAGTGGGGAACCCTGCAAGCCCAGCTACTTTCATGTGCCCATTCTGAGTGGTTTGTCACTCCTGTTCATTGGCCACTTAGCAGGAGCGACCCTGCCCCATGAGCGCCAACCACTTGCTCCTCTATGGGCCACATCCCAACCATTTTCCTCCCCACTATTGCATCAGCTCAACCAGAATCCAGCTTCTTCATATTTCATTCCTTTCCTTTAGCCTTCATCTCTACCTTTTTCATTTCTCCAAGTCTTTCCCCTCTCTGTCCTAGGCCTCCTTTTATATTTCAGTGGTTGCAGGTACCTAATTACATACCCTAGAGTGCTAACAAGGAAATCAACTGAACTGCACATGTCTGAATGAACCCGGGCTCCCCCAATTCTCTCATCAACACACCATGGCCATGCTAATGCTTGCAACTGTGCTCTAAGCACTGTTTTCAGAAAAAACTCATGCACTGCTAAGGAATCCAAATGCAGACACAAGTCAATAGTATAAGGTCCATTCTTTCAAACACTTAATTGCATATCAGCATAACACTCATGTCCTTGGGTACGTTAAAGAAAAAACAAAGAACCCAGAGAAAAACACACAGACATGGTGGGAATATCAAAACTCCGTAAAACAACCAGACACAGAATCTGAGACCAAGATACTGAATAAATACATTAAGTCAGGAGTATTAACCACTGCACCACCATACCTTTGCTCATACAATATCAATACCCATTACATGAATACTGATTTCCTGTATACAGGAGTGTTGTGCATTTAATTTTAAGAGAAATACTGTAAATAATGTGATTCAATAGAATGAAATTCCCAAATCAACACAAAGCACTTTACATTTATAAGTATTCTGGTTCATGAATGACTCCAATGTTTAAACCGTTGCTAAAGTTCAGGCTTTGTTCCTTTTAAATACAGATTATTATTTTATTTGTTTTTAAAGAAAAAAATATAAAGTTTTCTCATATTTTCCTAGGGGAAAAACACTTTTACATTAGGAAATCTAAATCAGTAAATAAAACACTCTGAAAGTATTTATAATTAGTGTTTTGGGTTAGTGAAAAAAACTCTAGGTGACATGATTTATTATATTTCTATATATTCAGGGCGGACACATTAAATACATAAAATTCCAGTTTTTCTCAAACAGAAATATTCTACATCTTTTTAACAGAATTGTTACATCCTTTAAGCTGACTAAAGGAAGTGTTGCAACATGGCAAAGTTTTGTTACAGTGAGCATTTCATTAAATATATATGCAACAAACTGTATTCTGTATTCTGGCAACAGCATCTCTCAACAGACCACTGCTTGGGCTGACCTCTCTAGTGCATTTTATCATTCATTAAAAATGCACAAGAGATCATTTATTTAGTGATAATGTGTTAATGTTTCATGGGGAATAAATCGATGCTGAGCTGTTTGGTTTTAAACTCTTGAGAATATGTGGCTTTGAAGTTGTTGTGTGTTAACCACTGAGACATTCCTTGACTCCTTATAGGCATTTAGATTGTATGTGGTTGGCATGAACTGAAGAAGTGTTTAAGGATCATTGAGTGAAATATAAAAAAACTACTGACTTTCTAAAACAATGCATATATCCAATATGATGTTTTCAGGCAAGAAACATTAGATGTTTCCATATTCTCAACTTTGCTGTTTAGTCCAAAGTGGTAGATAAATATCTCATCTTTAATAATGATGTTATTCAAAATAATTTAGCTTTTTCAGGATAAAATTTCAAACAGAGGTTAATATTGTATGCTCAGTTATAGTTGAGCTTTACAGTTAGTGTGTTAAACAGGCAGATGCTTTGACTAATCAACTTTTTTTATTTTATAATTCATCAGTAGTTATTTCTTAGTTGGTAAAAAGACAGGACACAGAGATGAATGTTCCACTTAGTAATTAATCTGGATTAGTTCTATTATCCACTGGCAGTGACAATTGGTGTACATTTTTACAATATCAGAAATGTATATAGGTGGCACAGTGGGTAGCACTGCTGCCTCGCAGTTAGGAGACCCGGGTTCACTTCCCGGGTCCTCCCTGCATGGAGTTTGCATGTTCTCTGCGTGTTTGCGTGGGTTTCCTCCCACAGTCCAAAGACATGCAGGTTAGGTGCATTGGCGATTCTAAATTGTGCTTGGTGTGTGTGTGTGCCCACCCAGCAGTGGGCTGGTGCCCTACCCAGGGTTTGTTTCCTGCCTTGTACCCTGTGTTGGCTGAGACTGGCTCCAGCAGACCCCCCGTGACCCTGTTGTAAGGATATATCGGGTTGGATAATGGAAGGAGAAATGTATATATGGCATATATATTTCCAGAAAAGTTTGAAAAATTAAGCTGTTAAAGGTACATAATATTAATATGTTAAATGGTAATATAGGAGTATATCAAGGTAAGGCTTTTTTCCGAAGGAGAAGAAAAAAATAAAATTACAGTCGAAACAGATTCCAAAGAAAATAAGTCTCTGTAGTTCACACTCATTAGGAAAATGACCAACCTAAATCTGTCTGGCTTTAGCATGATGTTTTTCCAACACCTTCCTCAGCATTCTGCAAGCAGATGTTGATTACAGAAGAATAACATTAGGTTACACCACTGGTGATAACACATTTATTTTAAAGTACTCTTCCAGGGCGAGAAGGGATAACCTTATCAAAACAGCAATGACATTCAGCCCCATCAAAGTAAACACAGCAGGAATAAAGAAAGAGAATAATTTAGTAAGAGCCAATCATGGTAACTGTCATAATTATTAGAAAGGCAATAAGCTAAAATAATAAATCTTCCATATTGCTTTATGTTTGGAGACTTCCTAGACTTCATTTATACTGAAAGTATATAATACTACTTTTGGCAGCCCCATTATTAAAATTAGTTGATATTTATAGTTGTTTTAGTTATTCTGGGGATTCTAAATCCAGTGTTTTGTGACTACAGGTTATGCTGCAGCATACAAAGAACAATAAGTTCTGGAAGTTAAAGCCTAACTAGGCCATATATGACTTTATACTGTACATCGAAATGTCTTTAAAATAAGATGTACACCTAAAAAACAGCGGTACTTTAAAAACTAAAGTTATACCAGCATACTTATGGGATCTACATATGATCTTTTTTATTAATTGTATAATAATCCAAAAACTTCTGAAGCCTGTAAATATAACATTATAATTTCTGTAACCTGCATATTAAGACAGCCTTTAATATTAGAAGTGGAGGAAAAAAATCAATACATTGGGTAGTTTCCATTTTATTGAGGTAAAAAAGTTAATATTATAATTTATAATATTTTTAGGTCATGTTTAATTTCTGGATGTGTTAGTTTTGTAATTTTAATTGTTTTTTTTAAGAGGTAATCATACTTCTGTTTCTTTCATTTGTATTTAGCTACTTATGGAAAGGCTAAAGTATCAGTGTTAACATCTTGGACTATTAGTTTTGGCTCATTTTGGCTTTGGTGATTAGTGCTGTGTGTAATGCGGATTTAAAACTAAAATAAACTGATTTAGAGATTGCACAAAGTGCACTTGTTTTGTTTGTTAATGTTCTTTTTCTGTTGTGTATTTATAACTCTAGAATTATTATAGTTGTATGTTACATCTTTTAAGAATAAGTAAAGTTTGAATTGAATATTTAAAAGAAAGACACAGTTTTGTAATGAGTAAGCATTCTGTGCTGTAAGAGGTATTGCTTTGGGAGACTGGATTTGCTTTACTAATATGAACAGTTGTGTTTTGATGTTTATTTAACTTCCTCCGCAGCTTCTCTAAGATATTCTATTAACTACTAACTCAGGATGTGAAGTTTGTTGTGTTGGTAGGAGGGGAATGAAGGTTCTTCTTATGACATTATTTTGAAGTGACATAATCTGTAAATGCACACTGCCACATTTGACATGGTTATGAAGTACCGTGATTGAAAATGCTTTACTCTTCGATATTCTATTTGTGATGCCTGAAGCATGGTTTTAGTTATATGAGCTCTGAATATCAGAGACAGAAAATCTTTACATTGTATGAACTCCTAAAATGGGGACAAGATGATTTTGGAAGACTGAGTACAGCTTACCCCTTTAGGAAGCAAGCCTATGGGATGAAAGGCTGGTTTTATGAGCCTCAGTGTTAAGAAGAAAACGAGAAGTCAACTTATGAGCTGGATTAGTGACACAGAGAGAGGACAGAGACATGGAGAGAGCTGACAAAAAACCAGAAGTGATGGCAATCTTTCCACAGAGAATAGTGATCAGAAAGGGACGAACAGAAACAATGACTGAACCAGAGATTTTGTGTAACTACTAAGATTATGGGCCTCCTGAAATCGACATATTGAGTGTGTGTTGATCTTTGTTTTCACAACTACAAGATGATTCAGGTTGACATGGTATGAAGTCACATCTGTATTTTGCTATTGGTTTTTGTTACTATTCTATGTATAGATTAAAACCGCTTGTACATTTTGATCTATCTGTGTCACCAACATCTGGGAAAATTAGATCTTTTCTCAGCTAAGTCAATCAAGGGTGCAATCAAAAAATGAACTTTGTGGTTTGTTTGAATTCCTAAACTAATTACTCTAAATTTAAATAACTGAGCTGTGTTTTAAGCAAAAACATAAGGCACTTTAGTAACATGAACATGAATAAAAACATTATTGTAAACACTAAAGCCACCTTTGTTGTATTTACAAAACTGCATTTAGTAAATCGCACAAGGCAAATATTATGGCTTGTTTTTTGTCCATTAAGGGTTTCCATAGATCAGAAGTTTACACATGCTCATAAGAAGAAAACATAGAGTTATCCACTCCCAGTTCCTTACGGAAATGCCTATTGGAACACATGAGAAGAGTTTGCATACTAAAAATACTTATCATTTACCTAAATTAGGATCCTGAAGACATCATAAAAGACTACCTTGTAAGTATGCAAACACATGTTTATTGTAAAAGGCATGCTTTATGGATCACAGTTTTCCAAAATGTTTTTATTCCATGGACCAGAAATCTGTAAACATTTTCCCACATGTTTATGTGGGTTTACTCCAGGTACTCCAACAATCCAAAGACATAGAGGTTAGGTGAATTGGGGATACAAATTTGGTCCTGTGATATTTGGGTGAGTGAGCTTGATTGTCTAGCTTGTTTATCTAGCTTGTCTGCCCTGGGATCAGCTCTTGATGGACTGATTGAGTGCGTTTAGAGGTCTTGGGATGAAACTGTTTCTGATCCTTGAGGTCCATGCAGGGAAGGCTCTGAAGCATTTGCCGAATAGGAGAAGTTCAAATAGACTGTGCTCAAGGCTGACTACAATCCATGCACATACTGGTAGCTTTCCTGATGCTATAAATGTCTTGCAGGGCTGGTAGCTCTATCCTGATCATCCTCTGCGTTCTCAACACAACTCGCTTTAGAGCTTTCCGAACAGCTTCTGTATAGCTATGATACCACACTCAGATACAATGGGTTAAAACATTTTGAATTTTGCACTGAGAGTGACAATGCTAAAGCAGCTGTGGTATTTGAAATAGTTTGGTCATTCCATGCATCATTATATTGTTACAGGTTGATTACAATCAGGTACCTTAAATTTATAATCGTTAATTTCAGGGTATTTGATAAAGCCTGCATCATGGATGTGAATCTAAAAGAGAAAGGGAAACCACACAGGATCAGCAGCACTGTTTTGATGCTGGGTACACCAGTTTGCAAAAACAGGCAGAAAATTGCATATTCAAGGGGGATTGGCTGCTTTGGGAAATGTGTGTGGCTTTACGGCAAGTTTAGTTTTTATGCATTGTGATTTAAGAGTGGAAATGGGCGTACACACCATTTATACATGAAGCCCCTGCTCTTACCAGGTTTGAAGTGTATCGCTTAATTTGAAATCTAAATAAAACTGTTCAAGTATCTTTTTACAGTCAGTCTTTCAGTAGTGAGTCACCAGTCTATGCTAGCCTAACTACCAAAGCATGAAAAGCAATTTACACACTTTTACTTTTGGCCAGTTTCTATTTTAAAAAATGCCTCAGAAACTAGAACTGAGAAAGAATCTGTTTTCAAAAGGAAGTATTGTTGCCATGTGTTATTGGTAATAATTTGTCTCTTTTTAATTTTTTCAAGGATATTGCAGACAGCCAGGAAGCCATGAACCAGACAACCATTGGCATATTCGTCATCATATATGAAGGAGCAGAACCTACTGATGACTTTGATGGTGTTGCACAACACAATTTATTTATGTTTATTTTTTTTTGTTGTTCTTTTTCTAACTAATCCTGTTTAAAGGAAAAATTTAAGGCCCTTTTTTTTGTTTTTTTATTTTTAAAAGGGACAGGCTCTTTTTTGTTGCCACCACTGTTAAATGTGATTTCAGACAATTTTCCATGACTTTTATCAGTGTTATAAAGACCAATATATCATTTTATACAATATTTTTTTTTATTTAATGTTTATATTGTTGCTTTATATAATTCAACTTTGTATTTTGTAGCCTTGTTAATAAATGCAGTTTAAAAGGCACCATAATTGTCATTTTTTTATATAGATGAATTATATGGAAATATATTTTGTTAAACCAGTTAAATAAAAAGCAATCCATATTAAACAGATCACTTACTGGGGGCTATTCAAAATAGTTCCATTAGTACTTCTAACTACAGCTAAGTAAAGACAAAATGCTGTGATATTACTGTTATGTTAATTCATTTAGTTCATTCTACTAAACATTAATTGGTCCAGCAAAGTAAAGCGATGTTGAGATTGCGTTAGTTAATTTAATTTGTTGAACATAAAAAAAAATCACTTCATCTAACTTGACCACATTATGTTGACTGAGTGTAAGACGTTTAAGGAGATAATACTACAAAATATTATTCTTGTTTTACACAACTCAGTTGTGTGGAAATTGTTGACATAACTCAGTTAAGTAAATTCAGCAAGAAATTTTTTTGA
Organism: Polypterus senegalus; assembly: GCF_016835505.1. Taxonomy (NCBI): domain Eukaryota; kingdom Metazoa; phylum Chordata; class Cladistia; order Polypteriformes; family Polypteridae; genus Polypterus; species Polypterus senegalus. Next base: position 135,644,649 of record NC_053160.1, read on the forward strand.
GTGTGTAAGAAATAAGCCGCAGTACAGTCATATCTGGGTGAAGTCTTAAGAAAGTCAACTATAGTCTTTGATGCAAGTTCATTGCAACTGTGAACTGGATAATCTCTAAAGGCTGCTAAGTGTATAACGAGAGACAGAGGTGTAACATTGAACTGTAGTCTATAGGAAAAGAATCTGTGCATTTAATAGAAGATGATTTAAAAATTTCCAGAAAGGTGTCCCCAAAAGTCTTCCCATGATAAAACAGCTCTGGTTTTATAAATGCATAAACACTTGCCCAACATATCACTGTTCTTTTGCATTCTTCCTCTAAAAGTCCATGATCTCCTGATTGTCTAAAATACAATTTAAGCATCTGTTGGACACACACAATCCCTGATGCAATCAAAACAATGTTTAGGCATTTTAATCTTTTTAGTAATGTGATAATTCGTGGTATGCCAACTTTGGGAACCTTAAAGCAATATGTGCCTAAAAAATTCTTCCAATAGATCATCATGTGCATCAGATATTAGTACTGCTACACAGGTTCCTATTCTAATACTCTGTCCATATCCATTAGAATTTGGATTCATTATGTCTTCAAAGTGTAATATCCAAGAAACAGATTTATATGAAACATATCATTTACATGCCATGACATATTCAAATCAGGTACATAACAAACTAGGGCCGTCTCTCCAGCGCCAACTGATAGGAGCTCTTAAAGAAAAATGTATACTTAATTTATTTTTTACAAGCTGATTTAATCAAAAAGAAAGTTGAGAAGCAAGGAACCTCAACAAAGGTTACACATCAGATTTGTCTGCAGTTTTCAGAAGCTTCTCCAGGCAATTTTTGCTCCTGTCCTATTCAGCGACAATTCACATCAGCAAGAAATGCAACAAAGCTCTGTGAACAAAACAAAACTACACTGTAATTCTTAACTTAAGCAGATCATTAAATAATAAGCACAGAGTCAATAAGGTGTGATTGTATACATTGATTCCTAGTTTGTGTATGAAACTGGAAGGATAGGTACAGTATATCCCTCATGAAACAGGTAAGGTTAGTGGGTTAGTAAAAGCAATAAATAAACTTTCAAAGCATTACAGCTTTCTGCAAAACAAAACTACTAATAAGATTTTTAGTTACAAATTGATGGATATTGTTTGCTAAAGCATATGCAAAATATGTTATGGTTATCAAAAGATATGAAACTATAAAACTAAAACTTTGTCATAAAATTAAATTTACAAGCATTAAGGTACAATAAAGATTCAACATGCATAACAAGCTGTATATCCTATTGGAAAGACCATGGATGTAATCTGCTTCACAACACATTTAGGACTAGGTATACACAATACGGCCTAACGTATGTGGAGTTGTACTTCAAGTAGGGTTCCCCCCCTGGCTGGCATTCAGTTCCTTGCTTTATGACCTTTTGTATGTTAATGTTATTTTTCTAAATTAACTGCTATTGTTATTTATGCCTGTATTAAGTTCTGTGTGTTTTGTGGGTTGCTCCCCAAAGAGGCACGGTCACCTATCCATCACCGCCAGGGACTGGCATCTGTCTTATAAAGGCAAGAGAAAGCCACGGTCCCTTGTGGGTTCATCTGGATGCACTTGTGATTTGGTGTGGGGATTTCTCTTGATTTCTTTGTTTCGTGATTACCTTGGTTTTTGAAGCTTTGCTCTTTTTTTTACTATGCCTTGGATTACTTTTTTGGGATTTTGTTCACTTTGGATTACTTTTGTCATTTCTGAAAGTGCATTTTGCCTTTTGCGTTCAATGGAGCGTCTTGTTATTACAGAATATTTTTGCATTAATGCATGTTTTATTTATAAAGATTCTGTGTGGCCCCCTATGTTACTAGGCTGGGTTTTTGATGGTGTTTCCCTTTCCTCTGGGCATTTTTAAAACTGTTTGGGACTTATGTGATTTGGGACTCACAAGGGACATGAAATGTTGACACCCTTCTAAATTACTGAGTTCAACCTTTGTTAAGAGGTGCATAAAATCAAACATTGACTCTCCATTGACTAAAACTGGCAGTAGAATGGGTCATACTGAAGTGTTCAGTGACTTTAAGCATTGCACTGTCATAGGATGCCAACTTTGCCAGAAATCAGCACGTGAAATTTCTGCCCTGCTATATTTTCCTGGGTCAACAGTGTTATTATTGTGAAATGGAAACATCTGGGAGCAATAACAGCTCATCCACAATGTGGTGGGCCATACAGCCTCAGAGTGCTGAAGCGCCTAGAGCTTAAAATTATCTATCCTCTTCTTCACCACTCACAACAGAGTTTCAAACTGCCTCTGAAGCAAAATTAGCTCAAGATCTATGTGTTAGGAACTTCATGAAATAGGTTTCCAGGGCTGAGCAGGAGCACACAAGCCTAAGATCACTACGCACAATGCCAAGCATCAGCTGATATAGTGTAAAGCACACCACCATTAGACTCGGGGAGCAGTGAAAATGTGTTCACTAGAATCATTAATCATGCTTCAGTATCTGATGCTGGTAGTCTGATCGACGAATCTTGATGAAAATTTTCTTGACGAAATTTGATGGACTAAAAGCCAGAAGTCCACGTGATCATCATCATCATCATCATCATCAAATCCTTACGTGAAAACCATAAATACAAAGAGGACTGTTTCATTTTTGTTAGGTTGATTGCCCAGAGGGAACTGGGCGGTCTCATGGCCTGGAATCCCTGCAGATTTTATTTTTTTCTCTGGCCGTCTGGAGTTTTTTTTTGTTTTTTCTGTCCCCCCTGGCCATTGGACCTTACTCTTATTCTATGTTAATTAATGTTGACTTATTTTATTTTCTTACTGTGTCTCTTATTTTTCTATTCTTCATTATGTAAAGCACTTTGAGCTACATTTTTTTGTATGAAAATGTGCTATATAAATAAATGTTGTTGTTGTTGTTGAATCTGAGTTTGGAGGATTCCAGAAGGGCACTTACCTTCTGAACTACATAGTGCCATACTGTAAAGTTTGGTTGATGATGTATAATGGTCTCTGGCTGTTTTTCAGGGTTTTGACTAGACTAATTGGTTGCAGTGAAAGGTGCATAATGCTACAGCACAAAAAGACATTTTAGACAATTGTACGCTTTCAACTTTGTGCAAACACTTTGGGGAAGGCTCTTCTCTGTTCCAACATGACTGCATCCCTGTATACAAAGCCAGGTCATAAAGAAATGGTATGAAAAGTTTGGTGCAGAGGAACTTGAGTGGCCTGCCCAGAGTCTTGACCTCAAAACTAGTGAACACCTCTGGGATAAATTTGAACATCAGTTATTAGCCAGGTCTTCTCGTTCAGTAACTGGCACAAATTCACACCAACACACTCCAAAATCTTGTGTAAAGCCTTCCCAGAAGAGTGGAGGCTCTTAAAGTTTGGAAGTGGGGCTAATGGTATACGGGCAGCTCCATAATAATGCTCATTGTTTTGAAATGGGATGTGAAATGGTCAGGTGTCCAAACATCTTTGGCCACATAGTGTATGGTAACTGAGAAGAATTACTGACACATTTCCAGTATGCTGTCTTAAAATAATCTTCTGCACTTAAAACCACTAACTGATACCAATCAATCGACAAATATATGTGGAGAACATGCACACTCCTTGCAGACACTGATCAGAGAATTCAATCTTGCATGTGTCATACTGTATGATGAGGCAAGAAAACTAGCTCTGCGCTATCATTCTGCCTATGTTAAAACATCAGTACAAAATGATTAATATTTAGCACAATTAAGATGAAGTGTACATAAATAACATTTGCTAAATACTGTCATTATCTTTTACTAGACAATTGGAACATGTATGGATGCAATGATACAGACTGAAAGCAGGCAAAATATTTACAAAATATCGAAATTATTTTCTTAAATAACATGATACAAAAATCAGTATTGTGAAATAACTAAATACACTTTTGCAAAATAATGCAATAAAAAGTTTTTGGAGTGTTGCGAATAAGCAACTGAAAAAATGCTGTCTTCTGTATTTAATTTAAGTTTACTAACCATGATGTATGCAATGATATTGTGCTCAAGGAGTCCTAAATTTTTGTGCCGAGTTATCAGTCTGTAATCTCATGGTTTTTTTTTTACTTTATTATTATATAACTTAATAAAACTGATTAAAACTAAAAATAGGTGAGCTCAACTGTCTTTTTTGTCATGCTAGCTTTTTTTTCTAAGCAAAACCTGAGGAGTGTTCATATTTTCATTTCTTAATCTGGAGAAGTAATCCAGATATAAGGTGAGCTTTCAATTCATGCAGATGGGTGTATGTGCAGTTTTGTTGTTTTTTATTTGCTTTCTAATTTTCAGTAGTTTAATACATGAGAATGTGTTGTATTTTAAACCATTATGAAGGCCTTTCACTTTAGTCATCCTTATTTAAAGAAGAGCTGCTTTATCTTATCACCTCTTTACTTAAGAACTGGGGTTATTTCTAAACTTACCTACATTAGTGTTAGTGTCATCTCTTGGATCTGAGGTTCTCAAGTTGTTCTTAACTTTGGCTTTTAAATAAGCAGCATCAGCAATAGAAACACAATATATACAGTAACTGTGATGAAGAGAATTAGGAGTCCATGGTGGTGGATGACTTTTATTAAAAACAGTGGGACTAAGGCTTGATGGTTTAATGTTCATGCTGGTGGAAAGCCGTGCAGCTGCAGAGTGTGAAAGGAGGAAATTGGTTGATTGCTTGTTCATGTGCAAATGTGATCAATGCAGCCATTCCTCATTGATACTCTGCATGACCTGCATCCGCAAAGGTATAAAGAGTATGAGCAGGATAGACAGAGGATAAAGAAAGGATTGAGTAAAAAAAGAAAGGTCAGAAAAAAAGAAAAGAAAGGTAGAAAAATCAAGAGAGAATTTCATGAAGATCAGGAATGTGAGCTGGTGCAGTAGACTGGAGGCAAAGTGGTTGGAAGACTCAACGGTCATCAAGAGGAATGGTGCTCCCGGGGCAGGTTGCTGTTATTAAGCACAGAGGGAGCAGGAGCAACCACTGGCTTTGCAGATTGTCGACGGATACCAAGAAATGGTGGTGGGATGATAAAGTAGGGCTTTGGATGTCCCAGCAGCAACCAAATGAGGTGGCTGGGATAGAAGCCGATTGACGGTGGACTGTCCCATTGGGCGAATGAGGGAAGATAACAAATAGAGAAGCACTGAGACAAGGACAGGAGGAAAAATAATCCAGTTTTAACTCTGTGTTTTTATTCTTGATTTTTAACGCTGATTGATGTTTTTATTTCTGAATAGGTCCCACATATAAGCACTGGATTTTGTGGATTATTTATTGAAGAATGCAATGCATTATTTATTTGGGCACTGCCTACTGGAAATAAGCCATATTTTCCATTTCTGCACTAAAACTTCTTGTTTTGTGTCCTCATTACACTAGACAATCCTCAATAAATGACTGTTAATGTCCTGGAAACAGGTAATGTCAAGGCTGCAGGGACCTAGGGCATCATAATAACAAACTGAGTGATATTTACAATACAGTTAAATATAATAATGTTGAAAGGATGTGAAAGGATATTATTTTTATTTGGATTTTTTTTTCTGAGTTATTTGGAACTCATTATACTAAATCATTTTCTACAGCCTATGGTATATGATTGATGGGAAAGGATTAAACCATAAAGTGAGGCCTCAACTAATGGAACAGTGTTAAAATCTGTAAGCCAAGTTTCAGCAAGAAAACAGATAACTGACTTTGTGCTTAAAATAATGTAATTATTTAAATTAATTATATCAAATTTCTAAAAGTATCTATTTGCACAATCAAGACAAGATTAATTTGCAAATGAGAATGGCAAGAAGATGGAAGTAATGGTGATTTCTTGGACAAAACCTAGACAGACCAGATCATTACACCTTAAATCAACATAGTATCTAAAACCAAGGAAACAAGCAGAAACCAACAATTCAAACAGGTAAAACATCAAAAACCAGAAACAATACCTTAGAAACATTGCTTCCAAAAATAGTCTTCTTCAACTAGCAAGTCTTTTCCTTGAAAAAGTATAGTTGCCATGTAGGTGTGCAAACCTGAAACAATGTACAGTGCCATGAAAAATTAAATATAAAATTGGTTATTATGTCACCAGTAACTTCTGCCAGAAGAACTACTTAAACCTGACACTAGTGAGAAAATGTTTGTAAAGTGGGCATTTTTTGTGAAAACTTGGTTTCTTTAAAAGAATATTATTTTAAGCAGACAGACGGAGCAGAAGATATGACTCAATAAAACTGTGATCTGTATGTAAGAGAATGTCCTTATACTTAAAATGCCAGGTCTTAGACATTTTGGTATAATTCGAAAAACAATTACTTTTGATTATCAACTCTTTTAAAAAATATCTTAAACATATTATTGGAGGAGTTATTCATTGAAATTGAATCTACACCTACTCCTCTACAATACAGAAAACATTTCAGGCTTACAAATACTAATTAATTTTATCAGAAAAATGTGTAGCATTAAATCAAAAGAAAGACATCCATTTCTTCATTTTTTGAATCCATATTATCCAGCATAAAGTTGTGTGTAAAATAAAAATTGCATGCACTCTTGTGACATTCCTATTAACATTAATAATGGGGGCACCCCTCTATGGTGTCTTTGTGGGCACCAATGCCCCAGTACAGTGATGTGCACACTGTGTGGCAAAGGTAAGGACTGTCACTTGAAAGAAACATAAAACTGAGGTCCTGACTCTCGGTGGTTATAAAAGACCCCAGTGTATCTTTCGAAAAGAGTAGGGTGTCTCCAGATGTCCTGGCTACATTATCTACCACAGCCTAATTTGTCTGGACTCCTAATCATCCCTTTGTCTCTAACTATCTCTTTCACCCCTTTACTGCCTAATAGATCATCCAGGTTGATGCTGCACATTGGTAGTCATTGAAGTGGGCCCCTCTGTCTACAGTACATGTAAAGTGCTTTAAGTAGTGAGAAAAGCACTATATACATGTTATTTACTATTATTTTTATTTAAAATTACATTACTAGTAAAGCAGATATATTTTTGTATCAATTAGCAGTACAGTAATCCCTTGCTATATCACGCTTCGACTTTCGCAGCTTCAATCTATTGCGGATTTTACATGTAAGCACATCGAAATATATATTGCAGATTTTTCGCTGGTTCACAGATTTCTGTGGACAATGGGTGTTTTTATTTATGGTTACATGCTTCCTTAGTAGGTTTTCCCAGTTGATTTCATACAAGGGACGCTATTGGCGGATGGCTGAGAAGCTACCCAATCAGAGTGCGCGGTTAAGTTCCTGGATGCTGATTGGCTCAGCGACGGACAGCAGCATTCGATTCTGCTTTGCGTTAGCCAGCCTCTCATCTCGCTCATTCAGCATCACCGTGTTTCGCTGTGTAAAGAGTTAACTTTTTGTGCTCTTTTGTGTTTATCTTTGTGCATAGTCAAGCCCTTCGTTATGTCTCCAAAACGATCTGCTCCAGCTACTGCCTCCAGAGCCGTGCCCAAACGCCAATGGAAGATGCTAACAACTGCTGAAAATGTAAAAGTTTTGGATATGTTTTTTTTTTATTATTTTTTATTAATTTTATTGCATTTCATACAAATCAATCAAGTTTTACATAAAGAAAATTTGAGTTAAAAACAAATCGATCCCCACCCCTAAGAGAGAGAGCAAGCCAAACAGCATGAAATTTAAGACCTATAAACATACCTAAATTAATAGATTCTCTGTGCTTTATGAGATTATTTTAAAACATTACTGATTAGATCCTGCCATGTTTTGAAAAAAGTCTGTACGGATCCTCTAACTGAGTATTTGATTTTTTCCAATTTCAAATAGTATAACACATCAGTTTCCCACTGACTTAAAAGGAGAGTTTGCCAAAAGTGTAGTGAATGCATTTACAATTTGTTTGTCCTTCTCCACTTTAAGCCCATCTGGAAGAACACCAAACACAGCTGTTAATGGGTTAGGAGGGATTGTGAGACCAAGGCTGTCTGAAGGGTAATTAAAGATTGATGTCAGAATGATGTTAATTTGGAGCAGGCCCAGAACATGTGACCCAGTGAGGCTGGAACTAGTTTGCAGCGTTCGCAGGTTGGATCATGCCCTGGAAACATTTTGGAGAGTTTTAGTCGAGACAGATGTGCTCGATATATAATTTTGAGTTGTATAATTGTATGCTTTGCGCATATGGAGCTTGAGTGAATTCTCTGCATTGCTACTTTCCACTCCTTTTCTGATATATTAATTGAGAGATCTTTTTCCCAGTGACCTCTTGGATCTTTGAAAGGGAGGGATTGTAAAATGATTTTATATATTGCTGAGATGGTGTCTAAGTCCTTGAGATTGAGAAAAGTTTTGGATATGTTGAAGAAAGGGAACAGCTACTAATTTTCTACATCATTTAGTGTAACTGTACACACATTTTAGTTCTTGCATTGTACATATTTATTGCAGGTGGCCTGTCTATCGTAATGGCTGTGACATATGTGATATCGGAGACTCTCAATATCTTTAAAATAACATTTAGGTTTTATTTATATTTACATGTTGTAGATTTCTCATTTATTTTTATATTACCTAATCAATTACAATGTGTTTAAAACTGTATTACGTATTAGATAAAACTCCTCAATGATATATGATACGTACTGTATGTCTGTATCTAGTTTATAAATAGTGTGTTTACATAAATAATTTCAACGAATCTTACCTAATATATAAGAGAATATAAAGGGTTTATGTATTATACTATTTTATAGCTTAACATATCTTTACAATTAGTTGTTCATCTTTACCATTTTCTTTCTAATGTGTCACACCACCATTTTGTTCAGTAGTTGGCTATTTTAAATACTAAAAGCTTAATTACATCACTTCTGCCTCTCTAGAGGTAGCAGAAAAGCAGTGGATAATGAACAGCAGGCCATTGTGGCTTTTTACCAATAAATCATAGTTTCAGTGAATCATTAATAAATTTTTAGAATTATCTACAAAGCTGTGAGGTTGTTTGTAGTGTAATCCTTATATATAATTTGATACTATCCGTATGTATGGTGTTCTCGTCAATATCTTGACTCAATACAAGGTAGAACCATGCAATGGAATTCATTCTCTGTAGTTAGAACATAACGTGGCAAGCGCGGACACAGTATTGCATGATTGGCTAAGAATCTTCGAATGCTTCGGTGACGCTGTTGGGCGGCCGAGTATAGTATAGTGTTGGATTGAGCAGATAACAGTAAGTTCGGTTGGTTTTTAGAACGTTGGTTTGGTGGGGCGTACTTTCCAGGACTAACATCTTCGACTGACTTAAACCCTTCGACAGCTCCGGAACCTTAAGTAATTTAGAAAGTATCGCCATTTGCTTGGTATGTCGAAATCTATATTTGGGCAGTTTGGTTTTGGCCTCCGTCCATCTGACATCTATTGGCAAACTGAGTAATGACAGCTGGGTATTAACAACGGTCATTGTTTAAATTTTACCTGATGTCAGATCTAAAATGACCACGCCAACATAATTATTACTCCGACTCTGATTAGAGTCCATGCGGTTTGTTTTGAAAATTTTTTTTGCTGGAAAAAATCAAATGAGGTGCACCGAAGAGCTGAGTTCACATCTCACAGTCCCATTTAAACAGGAAGCTCTTCATTACATCAGCTGAAAAAGTCTATTTTAAGTGAATTAACATGTGTCCAAGTGAGGTTTGAGCTTGGTTGCAACGTTTGCAGTTTGGATTTTGTCCTGGAAACGTTATGGACAGTTTTAAACTAGATAGGCTTGATAAAAAAATTAAGTTGAATAATTGAATGCTTTGCGCATATGGAGCTGGAGTGAATTCTGTGCATGGCTGCCTTCAACTCCTTTTCTGAAATGTTGAGTGAGAGATCATTTTCCCACTGTATTCTGAGATCTTGAAAAAGAAGAAACTTTTAAATGTTTTATATATTATAGAAATGCTGTCTGAGTCTTCAAGACTGATCAACGTTTCTTATGAATTGGGCAGATTTTGTTTAGCCAAGTTTGTTTCCATGTGTTTTCCAAGAATTAAAAACTGTAAATTTGAGAGGGTGGAAAAAGGTGGTTATCATGTAGAAGTGCCACAGATATTCTCTGACTTGAAGTGCTCCCTACATTGGTTCCATATTCTGATTGAATGAAGGACAATTGGGTTGTTAGTATATTGACGATATCTTGTATTTACTGGAGTACAAAGCAAGGAATATAAATAAGTACTGCAGAATTTAATTTCTATTGAGGACCAAGCTAGTGTGTGTTCATCAATGTCCAGGTTTTTGTAGCTTGTATATTTGCTGCCCAGTAATAAAACTGAATATTAAGTAGAACCATGCCATCTTCTGATTCAGGTCATTGTAGAGTCACCCTTTGCATGCATGGATATTTTCAATTCCAAATAAATTAAGCTATGTTTGAATCTAATTTCTTAAAAAAATGACTTGTTAATGTGTATGTGGAAGTTTTGAAATAGAAACAGAAGCTTAGGAAGGATATTCACCTTGACAGTGTTCATTCTTCCTGCTAAAGTAAGATGGAGGGTAGATCATCCATGCACATCTTGCTTTTTCCAAGCATTGCTGTTTTATATATATTTTTTCATTTTAAAACTTTTTATGTGATATTAAATTCACAAGAATATAACATTCTAAAACCCACATAATCTAATTCACTTCATTGTTGGTCAGAAACTATGAAAGATTAACAGATATTTTTCTTACATTAAATTAGATTTTAATGTATTCTTACATAGAGCTTTTCATTGAAGACAAGGATAAAACCTTGCCATACTGACAAATACAGTACACACACATATATCTATCTTACTGAAAAGTAATGGATGGTTAAGGGATTAAAACAAAATAGACATATGCTACAAGTACTTATAAAATAAAAATCATAAAATCATAAAATAACTTGCTTAATCCAGACCACAGTTGCAGGGGGTGGGTGCCAGAAACTGCTCCGGCCAGCAAAGGGCACAAGGCAGGAACAAACCTTGGACAGGGCACCAGTCCAACATACACACACCAAACACATTTTCAGGCCAATTTAGCATCGCCAATTCACCTAACTTGCATGTCTTTATACAATCGAAACCCAGAGAAACCCCACGTAGACACAGGGAAAATTCATGCAGGGAAGACCCAGGATGTGAATCCTGGTCTTGTTTACTGCAAGGCAGGAGTGCTACCACTGCACCACTATAAGTTAGATATATTAAAAATAAAATAAATTAATTGGAGATGTATATGAATTGGATGTAAATTGGAGATGTGGTGGTATAGAAATGTGATGTTATAGTAGTTACAGAAACTTCCTTAAGTCCTAGAGATGGGGGAGTGTATAATATAAATAGATATGCTCTAATTAGAAAACACAAACACAATCAAAAAGGTGAGAGGTAGGCATTTGCATGAGAATGTTGAGTTACTCTGTAATTGTTAAGTGGGTGAATCTGCTTTAAGTAGGACGATATATGGATTCAAATAGACAGCAACAACAAAAGAAGCCTGGCATTGAGTGTGTGTTAACTGAAACAGAAGTGTCAATCTGAAACTATTTAAAAATAAAAGCAAATTTATTTTGAGATGCTGTAGTACTAGGGACTTGTATAAACTGAGAAAGTTCTATAAACAGTGTAGCACTGAAGTTCAAAGTCATTTAGTTGTAATCATTGTCTGTTTTTAAAACTCAGTATGTTCATTAATGAACAAAAGGAAAAGCCTATCTAGTTTTGTTAGTTTGTAATAATCAAAATAGAATTCAGCAGGCGAATATGGTTGAACATTACTATCTACTGATCGTAATATAGTAAGCATGACATAAACAGGAAACGCAAGTGCCCTTGGGAATACCTTTTTGAATTGATTTGAGTTATAACATGTTTTCACTTGTGGCAATCAACTTTTGTTACCAGTCGTATTACACTTGCTGAACAAACAGCCCCTAGCCTAATGTTATTTGGTTGTTTACCTCAATCTATACTAATAAAAAGCAAAGCCCTCACTGACTGACTGACTCACTGACTGACTCATCACTAATTCTGCAAGTTCCCGTGTAGGTAGAAGGCTGAAATTTGGCAGGCTCATTCCTTACAGCTTACTTACAAAAGTTGGGCAGGTTTCATTTCGAAATTCTACGCGTAATGGTCATAGGTGGAAGCTATTTTTCTCCATATACTGTAATGGAATTGAGCTGGATGGCCATGGGGGGCGGAGTTTCGTGTGACGTCATCACGCCTCCCACGTAATCACGTGAACTGACTATCAACGCAGTATGTAGAAAACCAGGAAGAGCTCAAAAAAGCGCTGAAGAAAACATGCATTATATAATTGAGAAGGCAGCGAAACAATAAGAACCGAGCGACTGACATATACAACCATATTCATGAGTGCTGCTACTTCAGAATCAAAGCACGGTGTAAACGTAAAGTGTCGGGTCTTAGCTGACATTACATACAGCCGTGGACATCACACGAGATGGCACCAGCACAGCTGGGAACCTTCGATGCAAGAACACCAAGCGGCTCACGTGAACTGACGCAGTGCACAGACAAAAAGCAACAGTTCCAAAGAGTGCTGAACAAAAACCGAATTACACAATTCAGAAGGCAGCAAAAAAATATGATGCGTCTGATACATACAAGCATATTCATAAGTGCAACTACTGCAGAAACAAAGCACACGGTGGAAAAAGTGAATGTCCCGCTAAAAGAAGACAGTGTAAAAAAAAAACCCGTGCATGCAGTGTGTCACATCTCAGATAAAGAGGAACATGAGCTGTTTATTGATGCAGTAAGAAACGAATCGATGAATGAAACCTTTTATCTTTACAACGATTGACAAACGCGGAATGTAACTTGAACACAACACATCGTACAAATACGACCCTGATTGAAACAAATAATGATAATCAAATCCTTGATGACAGCAACACTCAATAACACTCACAAAACAATTACTGTATATTGACAATCATGTTACGTTATTTTTAAAATGTTCCCTTTTCTTTTCATAACTTCTTTAACACACTACTTCTCCGCTGCGAATATATATATATATATACCCCGATCTTTATCCTCTCAAATAGACAAGCCACACGCCGTGGCGCAATTGTAGAGGCTTCGCCTCTATCGCCGACATCCGAGGTTTGATTCCCGAGAGGGGATGTACTGAGTATGCACGCGCGCTTCCCGATTCATTTTAACCTCGCATCTCCTTGGTTTGGGACGTATGAAAAATATGCGGTTAACGCAGAATCATGTTACGTTATTTTTAAAATCTTTCCTTTTCTTAGCACAAGCACAGCTGAGAAGCTTCAATGCATGTACTCCATAACAAAAAATAACGCATTTAATCACACTTTCAATTCCAAGCAAAGGGGAACTTTTGTCAATGCATGATTTCCTGGTACATCGATTACACTGATGCACACATCACAGCTACAAAAATGTTAGAGTCGGAATGAAGCGCGTTCCTACGACTGATCGGAGGAAAATTTCATTTTAAAAGACTAATTGACAGAAGCCTTGATAAAAGCATGGTTTTGTGCACACTGAAAAGCAAGCAAAATTAGATGCATCACAGAAAGCGGACTTTGTGGCTCTTACTGGGGATCATTGGACTTCTGTGACCGTTAGTAATTCTAATTACATCTAATTACAAAATGTTCAATGATCACACTGTTGTAGTCTAATGTACAAAATAATTTTGGCTAAGGTTACTCAGAGTTTAAAGATTAAGTTGGTGAAATTACCTTTTATGTTTCTGTCTTATTTTTTTAAGAAGAAAAACTGCACTTAATGTTGAAATTTTGGTTATTATTTAAAGACAATACCACTCTGAAAATGTACTTAAACTACCACTTTATTTTTAAGTCTGCCCAATTTTAACCAGGGATGATATTTTTGTTTCTGTTTTAAATTCAAATGCAGTTTAAAAGCATTTTTTTTTTCAGAAATTAAAAGAGCTTGAGTTTACAATATTCATGTCCATGTCTATTATTTGATTCTGTCGACCACTAAAACCCTTTAAAATTTAAAAAAAACATTTGCGATTTGGGGCAAATTTATGTGTGCGATTACATACGATTAATCAAGATTAATTATTACACAGCCTCTAATTAATTGGACTAATTTTTTTAATCGAGTCCCACCCCTAATATATATATGTAGATATATATGTAGATTTGTATATATATGTGTATATACAGTATATATGTAGATATGTATGTGTATATATATGTGTATATATGTATATATATATATATATATATATATATATATATATGCCAGCAACACTCATGACAAATCAATTACATTGTCAATCATGTTACGTTATTATTAAAATGTTTCCTTTTCTTTTTACTTCTCCGCTGCCAAATGCGGGTATTTTGATATATATATATAAAATATTTCCTTTTCTTTTTCATAACTTCTTTAACACACTACTTCTCCGCTGCGAATCGCGGGTATTCTGCTAGTTGTAAATAAATCTAAATGTATTTATGTAAATGATTATCCACCGTCTTGACCAAAGAATGAAAGTCTTCTGTGATGTGCTCCAATTTTTCTGGAAGTATCTATTTAATGGTATTTTAGCAATAAATGCATACATTTTGCCCATTTTGAGCATACAACTGGATAACATGTGGATTATGCAGCATGATTAAGGTGAGATTTTTTTTTTCCATGGACTTTTTCACATTGTTTACTGTTGTACAGCATTGGTCACCATTGATTTCTATTATTCCATAAGTTTTCTTTTCTCCTTTCTGGGTAAAAACATGAGATTATTTTTCAGCCAGTACTACAAACTACATAGTGTAAGTAACATATAAAAAGATAATTTTTGGATTGAATATTCTATACATTTTTGAAGAAATAACAAAAATATTTCAGCAGAGATCTATACAGTATTATTTATCCTGATTGTCAATATCTTTTTAATAAGGTACCATATGATGCTCTAAATCAAACAAAAAGAAAGCAGGAGGTCAAGGTGCACTGCAATGATGTCTGAACATTTGTCTTAAATATAGAAATCAAAGGGTTATGGAAAAAGGATTTTTTTCTAAATTGGACAAAGTTAAAAATGGTGTCCCTCGGGGATCATTCCTAGGGTCCCTGTTCTTTTTTAGTTTATATAAATGATGTAGATAAAATTGAAACTAATAATTTGGTTATGCTCACTGCTATCATTGAAGTAGGTGTAGTAGTGGATACTAAAGAGTCACCAGAATCATTGTAGATGGACCTGATCAGAATTCAGACATGGGCAGGAATGCGGCAGATGAAATTTATTGTAAGTAAATGTAAAGAATTACACATAGGTAGTCATTACCTATGATTCTGAAGTGAAAGTATGTTTTTCAGGTCATAAAAAACTTACCAAACAAATTTATTTTCACTTCCAATAAAATTTATGATATTGACACAAGAAGACAGGAGTTTACAGAATACATAAATTCTGTATGCATCTACCTGTTATTCAGTGTTTAAATAATGTTCTTTACCGAAAAAAAAATCACCAGACTTATTTCCTATTACATGTAGACATTGTGTTCAGCTGCCAGACTTGTTCTGGTAGCACAATTCCCACTTTGGCAATTTTAATGGCAATCTCGGCAATTACACTGATGCATTGACAACAGAAAACAAGCTAGAACCTCCATGGAACTTGAAGAATGCATATCCTCAACCTCGTCCGTAAGAATCAAGAAACAAGAAAAGGTGTTGCTGGTTAACATTGTGGTTTCCCAGGTAGTTAGCTTTTCCTGTAGAGTAAACACATGAATGTGCACGGGGGGCATTTTGGTGTATCTTTGTGTAGAAAATACACAGCATGCCACATTTTTAAGAGATAATGATCTGAACAAAAGCCATAAATAGCATTGATTTCACTGATGTGCAAACGATTACATGCAAAAAGAACACAGGTAATATTCCTTGATTTCTACCCCAGAAAACCTTTAAACATTTGCAAAAACTCCTTTTAGTGAGTTTCCATTTGTAATTGTGAAACAAACCCACAAAAGTAATTTTAGTGTTATTTTCGCAAAGCTATTTGAGAATTGAAACCCTGCATGTTTTACTCATAACTACACATCAGAAATAAAACTATTACATTTAAATATGTAATGGGGGCTCTGAAACTTAACAGCACGAGTTCTTAAGAGTCATAGTTGACTAATCTCTCTCCACATCTAGATGATTTACAAAAGACAAAATGTTACATAGCATAGTGTGTCAGGTACAAACTGAGAGATTATTAGTGTATTGTCCCCAGGGTTGAAACCTGAAAGGAACCCACTTTTCGGGTAGCTGCACAATGTCTGAGGGGGCAGGAATACCTGGAGAAGAAAAGCCTTGTGAGCAGCAGACTGAATGGGGCTAAGAGACAGCATTTAGAGAGCACTTTTGTCACAGCTGTTCATCAGCCCACCACTTGCAAACCTCAGATGTGGACCCCACTCGGTTGGCTCATAGAGTGCTGGAAGAATAGTATGGCATTTGGGTTGCCGCTGACCGAAGATGAGCGAAGTGAGGCACAGCTAAGTTAGATAGATAGATAGATAGATAGATAGATAGATAGATAGATAGATAGATAGATAGATAGATAGATAGATAGATAGATAGATACTTTATTAATCCCAATTTACGTATGTGGGCAGGCAAAGAGATAAAGCTGTTGGGAGTTGAAAACCTGAGTGGTATGACCTTTTTAGGGCCACTCATAAGCAATCAGCATAAAGAGGCTAATTCCATCCTCTGTCTCTCAATCTCCCTTCCCTACATGCGGATATTGTGTAAAGTTTTGGTCTCCATATTTGAAAAATGAAATACAGTAACAGTCCCAGTGAAAGTCAAGAGAAAAGCAACTAGATTTATCTCAGAACTACAATGTATAATTTATGAAAAAGAATTAAAAGATTTTAAAATTTTCAGTTTAAGAAAATGAAAATTAAGAGGAGACATGACTGAAGTGCTCAAAATCATGAAGAAATTTAATGCTGCACATTTCATCTATTATTTTAAAGTGCCCATATATTCAACAAAAACACATTGGCACAGACAGAAGCTCCTTTAATGTAAGTTTTGTGCACATATTAGCAAGTTTCTCATCCCTCAGAGAACCGCATATATTTGGAATAAATTACCAAGTAGGATTGTAGATAGTTGTACAATAGTTTCAGGATCTTCAAAATTCAACTGAACAGGGGTTGAGGAACTATATTGACCTTAATGGTGTGTTCAGATTAAAATTGTCTAATGTTCTTATCTAGTAAGTGAAAGTACAAATCACAGTTTGAATTTAAGATGAAACTAATAATAACATTATAGCACTACAACGAGCATATTTTTCATAATTAAACTGCAAAACTGTGCCCATGTTTCAGTTACTTTCTTCTGTTTCAGATGAGTTTAAGTACTGCAAAACATTAGCTTATTGTAGATAAAAGTGTTCTTGTAAGCATTTCAGGTCACAAGCTATTACCTTGAATATAAAATATTATAACGTTATATAGTATAATAGTATAACATATTTTGCCCGGCATATATGACTTTTTAAATGCAACATTTAATTTTAGTATTTAATAATTACATTTTGTGACTTGGGATATATTTGCAAGTATGATCTCATGCAGGGGAACGGGGATGCCGCAGGATGTCCCCGCTGTAATTGTGGCAAGGAGTAGGTGTGCAAGAACTCGCACAGTAATTTTATTTTGCTATATATCTATATCTTCTTTTATTTTCAAATATCCCTAATGCGGTTCATGTTTGCTGGGGACCAAACTCTACTGTTGGTATCCAGCAGCATCAAGCGCAAACAGGAAGCAACACTGGATGGGATTGTGGCATGTTTCAGGGCACACTCATGCAAATATACACATGAACTCCGATGGATCCAATTTAAAATCCCCTGAAACCTCTTCATTCACATTTTAGTGTTCAGATAAGAAACAGAGGTGTCCAATGAAAAATCTATAGAGATCCAGAGAGAATGCCCATCATCCACACAGACTGGGATTTAAATTCAATCTCCTGGAGATGTAAAGATGCAGTGCTAACCAATGTGTTACTATGTCTGTCAGAATCAAATAACGTTCAAACACTACACATTATTTTCATAATGTTATTTCTTACTACAGTAGATTTTTGATTGTGTGAGGTCATGTCTTTATGATATTATCTGAGAAGTGTGGAGCTGTTGCTATGATGTTTAACTAGGCTTATGCGTCTGCATAGAATTTCTTGGCAGCCATATTATTTAAGCACCCAGTGCATGTGTAAAGCTAGTTTGAACTTTGTTTTTAAAAGTAATCACCTTATCACAGATTTTACTGGGCATATTAGTTTTATGGGTTCCTGATGTGACTATGATTTGAATTGGGACACCTAACTACTACCATTTAATTTAGAAAACTGTCAAGATGTGCCTGTTTTTCTTTTATGTATCAATCAATTAAATCACCAGAGTGGTACCGTTTATAAATTATTAATTCCCTGTACAAGTCATTTAATTTTTTTAAAATTCACCATTCAGGGTTTTAGAAAATAAATATGACAGAAGATGTAGGCAGTAAGTTGCCTGTGTATTCTCCAGGGATGTACCCTGACTCACTGGATTAAACCAGATTGTGATTACTGGTGGACAGTTGAGATCCTCAGAGATATCAGCAAAATAATTATCCTATTTATATGATAATATGACTTATGAGATATTTTATATTTTTATATTTTTTCCTGTTTGTATTATGTGAATAAATAGTTCTTTCACCTTGCAGTTCAATCTGTTGTATCCCCAAAGTAAATGTTTCTTTAATAAGTTTTAAATTTGTTTAAATTTGATTGCAAGAAGCTACTTGGAATTTAATAAACATTCTTTTCTTCTCATATTCTGCCTTTGATGTTGATGGACCTAGAGTGCAAAACTTGCAAAATTAAAAAATAATGGTTCATTAGGAAAGGAAATGTTGCCAAAAGTATTGTTTCTCTTCAAGCCAGGTAGACACCATCTCTGTAGGAAGTAAGTTTGGCTTTTTTATTTTGTTGCTTAACTTCTGTACCCTCAGCAGTAGGCATGCATGTTCTCGCTTTATTTTAACCAGTGGTTCAAACTTGGCAAGTTCATCCATCCACTTGGTATCAAAAGCTGAACACCTCGTAATGACATAACTGAATGGGCTAAATATGAGTTTCTGTTGACAGAAGTACTGTAATCCTCAACTTGTACTTTGTTGCCTTTCTTAAGTTTACATATTAAATCTCTTTTAAAATCCTAGTCTTATATCAGCCTTGCTAGTCTAAGTTAATTATTTATAAATAGCTCTAGCCTAATCAGCTATTCTGTTTAACTGACAACTAAAAGTTCATATGCTGTAGTTCATAATGCAAATGTTATAAAGGTTAGAATTGATAAAATGTTTTCAGTAATAAACTATCACAATATGCATTCATTATGTAAATTCATTTCAAGTTCTAACTTTCCTGTTGCTACAATTGCCAATGCTCCTGGTTTTAGCAGGAATATCATCAATGTACATAGTTACAATAATCCCAGAAACTACACATCCTATTTCTCTAGGTAATAATATCATGTACAGATATGGCGACCATACAAGTTTTATCGTATCACCTATAGTTTTTATTGTACATCACTGTCCTGCTCTTGCACACACCATCTAGTAGGATTATGTTGAAGAAAAAAGTCTATGTCAGACTATTTAGATACATACCAATGTGTCTTTTGATCAAAACAGTATTTTTTCGCAATGCCAGGTGATTAACATTATTTTTTTTATCTCTCATAACATTGAACAACTTATGTTCAAAATTAATTCCTGTCACTGAAATAAAGCCTCTGCCATTTGATGTGTTAACATTACATTTTACATGTTAACAGAACTGGTCAATACATTCGATATATATGAAAAATCACATATGACACATTTTCATTTCCTACAACTGTTAAATACCAAAGAGCAATCAAAATATGTGCCTTTATGCAGTATATTAAGTAATGGAAGTATGCTGATGGAACATGCTTAATATTAATTTGCCAGAAATGTACTTTACATGTAAATTAAAAGAAGCTAAAGTACTAGTATTGATAGTGACTCGATAACATTAGGGATTTTTTAATTGCTTGTTTACATGAAAAACAAACAGAATTACTTTATATTGCACATATATTTTATTCATAGACATGTACAAAAATGGACAACATAATTTTGAAATGATTTACCATTAATTGCTTTCATGACAAGTGATGCATGCATTAATTATTTTTCTTTAGCAAGAAGAAATTTGTGCTTTGACTTTATCAGCATTTATTGTACCCTGGAGCTCTTTATAAAACCATGCAATTAAACAAAAAATATACTAATAAAAATATTGTAGTTTTCTTTTATATTAAAGTGCTGCAGCTTTTTCTAAAGAGTACAATATTAGTTCCATAGTGCTTGATCTGTATTTATTGACTTGTGCATTTTGATAATTTAAGGTTGAAAGCTGGTGTGTTGCCAAGACTGTCCATTCCTCATTGCATTCTTGTACAGTAGCTTCTTCAGAGAAAACATATATTATTGCCTAAAAAACATAAATAAAACAAGGTCAGTATATATAGTGAATATTGAAATCTTAGTTATACCAGAATTCAGCATTTTCATCTAGGTTGTCATTTATAATGGCTTTAAATTTTTTTCTCATTCTGTGCAACTCTACCCAGGCATGGATCAATATATGTAAATGATAAATGATGTATGATTTGTATCATTATACCTGGAAACTTGTGCAAGAAAGAAGAAAAAAATGATATACAAAAACAACCTGTATTGAATCCAATCAATAAAGTCACTATATTGTAGCCATAAAAAGGTTTAAGAGTGATACAGAAAAAAATTGTCCATGGGCATTGCAAGTTCTTTTAACATTATGATCATTGCTGCTTTCACTACCTATGGGCACCTCCTCCTTGAATTGCTTGCTTGCAAAATCACGTCATCTTTTCTTCTAGAATATGGAAACCCAAAAGTTAAAACTGAACTGAACTATTTATGAACTAAATGGCATTTATACTGTACTGTGTGTGTGTAATGTGAAGGTTCTGGGATTTTTATTCTTCTTGTAATATTAAACAAAAATAGGGTCGGTACAAAGTTAAGTCGATTCCTTGGATTGACATCATTGAGTGTGGAGAGGTGTCCATCTGGAAAAGGTTCACAAGACCTTGAGATGTACAGTAGAGGAGTGGGTCTGTAATGCATTTTTAGAGGATCCTACTGGTCTGCTGTCTTGGGGATACTGAATATAAGGACCACTGAAACATCAGAGGTTGAAAGCTGAGCCATGCTAGATAGCTAGATGAGTCTAGAGTCAGATAGAGCTTAGTTTGGGGGTAATGGCTCTCCGGCAGGAAGAATGGGGAGAAGAGAGAGAGAGAGAGACTGGAAGTGAAAATGGAGTGCTTGGAGGGGTACTTAAGAGGTGGGCAAGAGAATGAGCCAGCCTAATGGGGAGACGCTGGGTTTATTAGAGGAATTTGAATGTATATACTGTATGCCCAGAGAGATAACAGGTCCCTTGTTTTGTCTTTTCATTTGTACTTTTTCCTTCACCCACAGAGACACCTAATGATATCAAATGTTCTTTTTCTTTGCAGCAGACTTACTGAACATCTCATAGTACTGTCTATGTTTGATTTGTCTAAGGAAGCAGAATCTTTCTTTTTAAAGATTCTTATTTTCAACAGGGGTATCATACCTTGCAAATGAAATTTTTATTAATTTATTTAGCTTTTTTGTTTGTAATATTCACTTAAAATGAGTTCAACTTATGTTTCATTACAAAGGAAAGCAATTAAACTCTTAAGTGAAAGAAATGTTTGACAGCAAAGAAATAGTATTTAGGTTATAAACTAAAAAAAAAAACACCTGATACAGGGAAAATCTCACTTTGACTTCACCCATAATCACCCTGACCCAGGGAAGGCCTGTTTTTATGTTTTTGGCTTCGTGTACACAATGTTGTAAGTTCTTCAGTTGACTTTTCAGGGGTATAAGAGTTCCAATTATAAAGACCTTTTTTTTGTGCTTAAAACAATATAATAACAAGAAAATGTTTTAGCAATAAACAGTTTTGCTTTGTTACTATTTATAATAACTATAATTAACATATTTGGATTATTAATGTACTTCTATTATGAGGGTGAACGATATACCATAGATACTATTTACTAAATGATTAATTCTGGATACTGAAAATTCATTTTGTAACTTAAATAGTTCTTCTCTAGCAAGAAGCCAGTCTTGATATTTCATTTTTTTGGCCTCCTGACACAGATAGATTTCCCTGAAGAAAATTAAATAATGAAAAATTTAAATACAGTTGTGTCATCCTTCAAGAATTTTTCTGAGTATGGAAAGTTAAGTATCAAGCCGGATATTCAACACTGACTTACTATATGACCTCTGGTGTATCATGTGACTGAGTTTCAATGCATCTATCTGAATGACTGTTATGCAGAAATAACTTTCAAATCAAATTATTAATAAATAATGTAACTTTTTAAATTCCACATTCTGAGTAGGTACATTTTAACGTCCTAGTGAAATGATATTTAGCAACTTTCAACAGCGGATGGAATATATGGAGATGTCGATGGAGTGTAGGTTTGCAAACAATAATAATCACATGCTCCTTGTATGCAAATTCTCCGAGTGCTTTGCTATATTTAACAGCATATAGAATCAGATTGTCACATGCTGAAGACAAGAGGTTGCACAGACAGCAGAAACAGAAAAATAATCTTGGCCAAGTTTCAGTTTTAATTTTCCAATTTAATTCCAAATAAGAACATATTCCTTCAATTTCCACATAGAATTTTTCTGATTATGTAACTTTCTGATTTAATCAGCCTAAAATAACCAATTGCATTTGGTTGCTAATTGCATTTACATGACTAGAACAGGGCGGCACGGTGGCGCTGCTGCCTCGCAGTTAGGAGACCTGGGTTTGCTTCCCGGGTCCTCTATGCGTGGAGTATGCATGTTCTCCCTGTGTCTGCGTGGGTTTCCTCCCCCAATCCAAAGACATGAAGGATAGGTGGATTGGCGATTCTAAATTGGCCCTAGTGTGTGTTTCTGTGTGTCCTGTGGTGGGTTGGCACCCTGCCCAGGATTGGTTCCTGTGTTGGCTGGGATTGGCTCCAGCAGACCCCCGTGACCCTGTGTTCAGATTCAGCGGGTTGGAAAATGGATGGATGGAGTAGAACAAAAATCAATCAAGAATTCAACTCGTACTAAATCTTATACATGTCATGTTTTCAAATCATCTACCCAAAAGTGAATAGATATTGCGCACCTACTTTAAGATTGATTTGAATTCACTGCTGTTTATAGTACAAAGAGCAAATGGTTATTTTGCCTTTTTTACCTTAATGAAATGCACATACCGTTTACTATAAGGAAGAAATTGATGATATACAGTACATTCTGTATAACTGTACGGTATATACCTGTACACGAATCACAAAATCAAAAATATGTAATATCTAAAACAATGCCAGTTTTATTCCAAATAAAACAACGATTACAATTATATTCACCTTGTAGAAAATTGTGTACATTTTTAACACATACTGCTTTTTGCAATTTACAATATTCACAAACCTATGGTAAATCATAGGATACAAAGGATTAAAACGGAAACAATTCTAGCTGAAACTGTAAATGATATCAAGACAGAGCACTCAAAACACCAATGGTCAAAAGAATCCACTGAACTGAGATTTAAAGATGGACAAGAAGTTAGAAACAAATAAGGTAAAAGGCAAAAGTCAAAAACAGCCTTGGAAGGAAATAATATAATTTCTCTCACTTGAAAAATTGTTTTTTTGTTTTTTTTTTAACATACAATGATCTGAGAACAGTATAACAAATGCCTCAGCCTTATATAAGATGGCCACCACATTTATGTAACATCACACATAGACAAGTGTGACACACTCACAGTTGACATGTGGCTGCACAGCAACCAAAAGTCCAAAATGTCAGAGTTGTCATATGCAATGCACGAATAAGACAAAATAACAAAAAAAAAAAAATACTAAAATCATGACAAGTTTAACATACAACCATCTTAATTAATATTTCTGTATTAATTACTATTTGTGTGCCAACGCACTTATTCCTGTTTTATTTATTTATTTATTTATTTTGCTTTTGTGGGTTAAAAATATGTGAGGATGGTGGAAAGATTATGTGACTGTGTTGTTCATTATCAGCATTTACATGGTATATTTAGCAATTTAATCAAAAGAAAATTAACACATGTCAAGGAATTTCTGCAACCAACATGGAAATGTAGATATGACTTGTGAACATTTACGAAACATTCGAAGATTTACGATATGTACATTTCAATAAGTAAGTTCGAGGATTTTCCTTCTAATATGTTTTGTAGTTCCACAGAAAGCAAAAATGACTTTACAAAGCAAATACTTTCCACCAGTCACGTACAATTATGCAGTTATTTTCAAATCCACTTTAACTTTGTGATCAACAAGGGCAACAACCAACCATGAAAGCAAAGCACACAAAGAAGGAATACATCCTGAATGGCACATTTATCTGCAAGAGCAAGCAAACAAGCAACAACATTTTCATGGTAGACATGTCAATGGATTTGAAAACTATACCAGTTATAAAATATTATAATTTACTGATCTTCTTTGGATAATTTGGTCTGCACCCACTTCCATGAAAAAGAGCTCAGTATAAGAGTGTGTGTGTTAAGAGTACCCTGCAATGTTCTGGCTCACTGAGCAAAAATGGTTCCTGCCTTGTGCCTAATGCTGTCAGAATAAGACAGAACTTAAAGTGACTCTTAAATGGAATAGGAATATTCAGAAAATGAAGAGGTTGTCACGTAATCTTTGCTCGATTCACAGAATTAATACCACTAACTCTTTTTTTTTTGTCTGATTTCAAAAATGAAACTATGTTTGGGTTTACTAGAGCAGATAGTTTGCTCCATTTTACACTTAACTGAAACGTTTTTCATTTACTTGTGAATATGAACAACAATGCAGCAAAAGTAAGAACAAAATGTATTGCAGTTATTTTTTAGTTGTTTTTTTTTTCACAATTTCTGAAATGTATTCATTCCCATTCACTGGTACAATTGCCTATCACACTTGGCAGAGCGCTACGTCTGTTTACTGTGCGAAATGCCAGAATTTTCACAAAGCAGAATACAAAGAGGCAGTTTCCAATCTATTCAAACAAGAATGTCTTTATGCATTTGGAAGAGGAAGCTCATGTGAACACACAGTAAGAATGTAATACCTGCAAAAAGAAGGCAACCAAGCTTGAATTAAATTTAGAATGAAGGAGTATCAATGTTGAACCTTTAAGACATTTTTAACTGTCCATCCATTCATTTTTTAAAAGTGTGCAAAATTGTCAGGATCATGAAATGTAACTGGTAGGAACAAGATCAAGGCTGAAATAAACCATAAATGGGGTAATTCAGGTGAAATTTAGTCATTTTCAGTGATCTTACAGTACATTTATGAAGTCAGGAGAAAACTTAAATAAAGGTCACAGTGCATCTTTTATTACAATAAGGCATTTTTTGTCTTTGTTAAGGTATAATCTATTTTTGAGCAAAATATTATACAATTAGAAATCCGATCTTTTCAAATATAAACAAAAATGTTGTATTACGTAAATGGATCAAGAAATAATTTAAAACAGCAATATGCGATAATTCTGTTTTTTCATATTGAACACTCAGCTTTGCATATATCCATTTTTAACCATTTATGCAGACCGTAAAAAAGCCATATAACCCATATTGCACACATTTTTCCAGTCAAATATAAATGCAGTAGAAATCATAATGTTGTAAAAGTCCAGTGTTTTTTTAAAATTGGATCTGTTTCACTGGTTTGCCCATGTTTGATACAACCCAGTGTAGAACTTCTGTAAAGCTGTTTGTAATAAATTGTGTTTTTCATTAATTTTAAGGTGTAAAGATTAAAAGTATTGTCAGTTTGCTTTTCACAAGATAGTAGAGAAAAATACCCTTAAAAGTAGCCTTAAAGTATTTACAGCAACTTACACATGTATGAACAAGATGACAGGTAGTATTCGACCAAGAAAATGTACATTATGTAGGTGTTAAATTACAATCATAATTACATGGCCATGTATTATCCATACATTAGACCAAAATGAAATTAACAGAAATGAATGGAAAAATCTAAATACCTATGCCAGCTCTACAATTAAATTCATATCTATATCTGTATATCAATAAATACTGTATATATATCCTTGCATGCACGTCATAGGGTCACCTTCTGGCCGCATCAGAGTTAAGCTCTAACACCCCTGGACACCAAGGGGTGCAATCTGTGACTCTTCCGTCTCTTTTGTCATCCATAGGTCAGAAAAGATGCTGGTTAAGTCAACTGACCCCACTCCTTCCAGTCCAGGAGCTGTAAAAGCAAGGCACTCCTGGAAAGTGGCGTCTCAAGTAGAAGATGAGCCACCCATGCTACAGAGCTGTGACCCTGAAGCCTGATCACTCTCCAGAGCCTTCAGAACCACAGCAAATAGCTAAATTTTGCTTTTGTTTCTTTATCGCATCATCAAGCACCTGCTATTTTCAGTTATTTTATTATTAGACTAAATGGAGTGGCCTGGTTGAAACCTCAAGATTTCCTCTTGACTCCTGTCATACCAAATATATGCAGATATGCTGTATATACTGTATAGGATTTCGCACTTTTGGCCTCATGATTTCCTTTGACATAGCTGGGAGCATTTAGAGTGTGTTTTCCACAAATGTAATAATGTATATAGAAGGTGATTGTTTGAAAAGTATCGATTTTTCCATGCACAAATATTCAGTCATCCTGATTAAAAGTATACATATTTTTAAAACGTTTAAATACCCTGCAGTGCAAATCCTGTTCCTCTTCATCGGTGATAAATAAACAGACATCAGTTAAATAATCCATAGTGGCTATATTTTCATGTATATTTAGATGAGTTAGTTGAGTAGAATTGGAAAATAAAATGTGTCAGGCAATCTGCTTAAAAAAATCATGATGGTGAGTTTCAGCATTGTAAATTAACTTGCAAATTTTGGATTGCATAGTATGGTCACAGTAGTTATTGCTAAAGCTTGGCAATTCTAGACTCCTGGAATTCATTCCTAGCCCATTCACTGTTTGTGCACAGTTTCCATGTTATGCCAGTTTCTAATGAGTTTTTCTTTCACACCACAGAGACAAGCAGGTACAGCCAACTGGTAACTCTAAATGAACCTGGAGTGAGTAGTTATGTGTTTGTAAGCATGAGTGCGCCATGCACCTGGTATCAGCAGGATAGGCTCAAGTCCATGTCACCCTGATTAAGCAGGTTTGATGATAAATGAATAAAATGCCATTATAGGTCACCCTAAATATTATATATTTATGAATCTACAAGCTTTTTCACAGGCAGTCAGCCTATTTCACTTTGTATTGATTAAAGGTTATCTTAAACTGCTAATCTCTTTCAATTTTCCAACTAGGTACAGAAGAAAATATTAAGTGCTACTCAGAAAGTTTTATAAAGAGTAAGTGTCAAATGCTTTTTTGATGTTTTTATAGTGCACTCCAAACATTGTGGAAAAGTTGGTTGAAAAAAGATTGTTAGCAGTTCAAGGGGTTTCAAAAATAAAGATATATTGCATTTTTAAATATACAGCACTGTAAATTGAAACTTGTAAATTATACAAATATTATTTGCAAGCGACAAAAAATAGGTGAGTGTTCTACATATTTTGTTCCAATGCAGGTGTTTATTTGGATAAGAAATATCTCATACTTCATAGTAGTGGAAACCCCAGCATAAAAGTAGTCTGAAATACTGGATATTAATAGTAAGCTACTTGTGTGTCACAATGCAACCCAGTACAAACAGATCTTCTTTTTCTTCTTTGTTCGGCTGCTCCTGTTAGGGGTTGCCACAGCAGATCATTTTTTTCCATTTCTTCCTGCATGTGCTCTCTCACCACATCCATAAACCTTCTCTTAGGCCTTCCTCCCACTTAATGCAGTTTATAGGATTATGGGGAACTACAGCATAATATAGGAGCATCTTCTTCTTCTTCTTTCGGGTGCTCCGTTAGGGGTCGCCACAGCGGATCATCTTCCATATCTTTCTGTCCTCTGTTACACCCAACACCTGCATGTCCTCTCTAACCACATCCATAAACATTCCCTTAGGCCTTCCTCTTTTCCTCTTCCCTGGTAGCTCTATCGTTAACATCCTTTTGCCAATATAACCAGCATCTCTCCTCTGCACATGTCCAAACCAACGCAATCTCACCTCTCTGTCTCTCAACCGTCCAACTTGAGTTGACCCTCTAATGTACTCATTTCTAATCTTATCCATCCTCGTCACACCCAATGCAAATCTTAGCCTCTTTAACTCTGCCAGCTCGACCTCAGTCTCCTGCTTTCTGGTCAGTACCACCGTCTCTAACCCATATAACATAGCTGGTCTCACTACCGTCCTGTAGACCATCCCTTTCACTCTTGCTGATACCCATCTGTCACAAATTACTCCTACAAACAGGTCTGTGGTGACTAAAATATTCACTGCGTAGTTATCACAGCTGGAAAAATATACTAGAAACTCATTATTTTGCCATTGTTCATCTGATGAATCTCCCATCAGGCTGGCTACTCTTGGGGTGCTTCCTAGAAATAATTGCTACAAGTCTGTACAACTAATTTTATGGCAAGGAACAAGGAGAACTCTCTAAAAAAATCACACAAAGAGGCAGTGCAATGTAAACTACAAGGCTGTGTTTAAGTCCTCACCACTGACATTAACCTTGTGCAAGTCATTTTCAATTCTCTAGTATGTATAATTCATTTGTGATTTATATGTAGTTTAGATGAATAATACATGTAAATAAAAATGTATTGGTATGGAGTTAAAATGATTGTATCTGTTTAGGATAAAGTATATTACAGATAGATTCAGTAAGTAACCTTTATTTCATGTAAGTCATTATATTGCTAAGAAATGTTTAAAGAATTTACACTCTTCTTTAAAAGAACAGGAACGACATTTTACACTAATACACACAGCATTTTTCTTGAAAATATATTTATTCATAACAATTAATACACTGCTTTAGTTAAAACTTAAGCCCTCCCCACAAACTTGTGTGTGAAATTAAAATTTTCATTTTGTAATAAAAAGCAAAGATAGAGTAAAACATGCTCAGTATGTAAACTTTATTTCATTCATAAAGGCTGATAAAGTACTTCTAGAATTCTATTTTGTGCCTTGGTCCAAATTTATATATTTCTTTTTTTAACAAATGACTATGATATTCAGAAGACATGAATTCAGAGCACTCGTCCATTTATTCCCTAGGGCTTGCTGATAACCTCAGCCATGTCACTATTCTTGTTTTCACAGCGGCAGACACAATGTTCTTTTCTTTTCCCACTTCACTGTATGTGTGACAGGGGGGAACATGGAGCTACTGTAGCTGGCTGTGCACTGGCATCAGTAAGTGGGTGAGATCTGTCTTGACATACCTCAAGCCCGTGCCATGAAAGGTCAACTTTCTGGAAGTCATAATATAGACCAAACACTTCAGGGCCTGGCACCAAGAAAGCATGTTGCCATTTCTAATTGGCATATTTTATCAAAATATAGAAATGTAATTATAAAAAAAAAAGGAAAACAGAAGGAACATGTTTTTACACAACCTTTTCATCGCGCTCTCTTTTCCCCAGAGATTCCATATGAAATGTAAATCTCATGGCAGTAATACTGTACAATGTAATTAAAAAGCATTTGATGATTATGATGTGAAGGATTTTTAAAAAGAAACAGAATTTTTAATACAGTTAGCCATGCAAATGGGATATGTTAGGGGTTTGAAACCAGCTGGGAATATATAAAATCATGGGACCTAATTTTGGCAGTGTTGCTGCACACTCACCAAAAATGCTATGGTACTCTTTCTTTTCACTTTACTGAATTTGAGAAATCTAATTGTGAATATGAATGTATGATATTGGAAAATCTTTCATAGTTTTTTGTTATTATTCTATTAGCATTGTATTTGTTGGTCAATACATACATATAAAATATGATGCCTACATAAATATGTATACATTTATGTGTATTATCTATATGCAGTATATATTTATATATATGTGTATGTATATATATGTGTGTGTGTGTGTTAAATCTGTCTATCTATCTATCTATCTATCTATCTATCTATCTATCTATCTATCTATCTATCTATCTATCTATCTATCTATCTATCTATATAAAACTGTGTTAAACAGATTTGCATATGGTGGGAGACAATAGATACTGCAGTGTAACTTTAGTCTCACTTATACAGATAAACAGATATGTGCACACATGAACATGCATGATAATATTGTATATAAAATATTATATCATATAATACAAACTATTTTACAGGCTATGAATATATACACCTATCTGCTATGCATAGCTGACATGAGATAGCTGAGTTTATTACAAATAAGCTAAGGTTAATAATGCTTAGAAACAAGTATAGTGTATACATCAGCCAAAACTGAATCTATATGTACTTATTTTTCTCATTTTCTTGCGCTATTTACATAAGCTGCTATCTCTTTTCTTTGTAATGCAAATGTTTAACAAAAACGTTCGTAATACAGCACAGGAATCAGCTTCAAGCATTTTATTAGATGACATGAGAGGCTGAAGCAATTAATATTATTAATTTTCTGTAATGTCAATCATTTGTTAAAAGAAAGACCCAGCCTGGCCTATTCCAGATATGCTTGCAAGAGCCTAAGGTTACTAAAATTAAAAAAAAAAAAATCCAAATTCACTAATACAGATGGTTACATCTATATTGCTTTGTTTTATGTATGCAAAATGTAACAAAGAGTTAAAAGAGTGCCTTTCTTTAAAATCCTGCTGCCCTTGGCAGAATAACTCTGGTATCTCCTTGGCATTCTACTGTGTTGTCATGGATACCCAAAGACACTACTATCATCAGTAGAAAGCCTGATCCAGAACAAGGCCTTCGAAGGACTGATTCTAGGTCTGTTTGCTTACTTTATGAACAAAAACAGGAGTAAAGAACCTTGCATATTACAATTACAATCCCACGCACATATAGAAAGTAGACACATTTATTCCTTATCAACACAGCCATCTTTCTTCAGTCAGCAAGGTCAGAAAATTAAAAAAAAATGCACTTGATGATGATATCAATTTCATGTATTTATCTTCCATTATTTGATATATATCATTATTTCAGTCAAAGAATCATTCTGGTGAAGAATATTTAATGATCTAATTCATTAACTACTGCTGTTAGTTTTCAATCTAGCAGGCAAGAACATACATGCAGCAAATTTATGATCACTGGAGATTTCAAGGTGTGATAGCATATGACCCACAATTTCCAAAATGTTGGGCATTTTCTTTTACATTTGATGGGAAAATAATGCCAGAAAACGGGTTTAGATATTAATTCTAAACTGTCCCTTTTATATAAATATATTGATACCTAATCTGATTAGTCAGATATAAAGTATACCTGTGCTGCAATCAAAGGCTAATACAGTATATGAAATAACAAGAAATATGGTACATGCATTTTGGCTACTTCTACATTGCATGACAATTAGGTGTTTTCTGGGTGCGTACTTTAACTATTTGAGCTGATGCACATCATCACAAATGCAAGAATTACATCATTGCATACCGTCATGTTGTTTTTTATGTATTATATTTAAATTCACTAGAAATGCACACATTTTATGTTGAGTTTTCTGGATTATTTTTAAATTATGACAGGCGAACTCAAAATATAATTACAAATAATGATAAATTCACTCAGCAATGAGGATATTGGTAACATTTTGAGCAATCTTATGTATTAATGACATGAAAACTGAACCTTTTCTTCAAACAAAAATAAGAAAATCTGCTTGCCCTTTTCCTCTGCAAAGCAGTACTTAGGTAAGCAATTTCTTGTTTGAATTTCTGTTGTCATGGCACTCGTTAATTGACAGGTTTTTGATAGTGCTAAATGGAAATAACTGTGGCAATTTTTACTTTGTTTTAAACAAATCTTTATACTTTTTTATGCGTTTGATTGTGTACTGCAATTTCCCTTTCAGAACTCTTTGCTATCAGGATTATTTTCACTTCCCCATGGACAAACAGGTACAGAAAATGTACATAAGGATGTCACTGGCTTACAATATTAATGGAGCCTCCAGATGGATGACAGAGGAAACTGAACTTGGGTTTTTACTTTGAGTTTTTTAATTTTGAAAAGTTTAAAGATGACCAACCACTTATTTGATGACACTGTGCTACAGTAGATTAAGTGGAAGGGTGGATGGATGGCTGGCTGGTTGGATGGATGAATGGATTACAGTATGGGAAGACTCGATTCAGTCATGACACTGCTGTGTTCAAGAGTGTGCAATAATTGTTAAATGGATGGCCTACATTATTGCTTATGGTTTTAACAGTGTTTTTTAGCATGCACGTCTTAATATAATTTTTACTAAAAGAAGATTTGGAAGTTTAAGCATAGAATAGTAAATAGGTCTTTCTCATTGTGTGTATAATTGAAATAAATGTTTATACAGCTTTTACCTAAAGGTGTTAAGTTGTAAAATGTGAGAAAATATAAATAAAAGGCAATCCAGAAATAATAAAACATAATCTGGCAACTTCAAAGGCAGTCCCCTTTACTTGGGCCTCAATTATGTATGCAGTTTCTCCGAGAGATATTTTCACACATCTAACCTAAAAGCTTGTCTTTATTGTTGCCATGTAACAAAACTAGGTTTAGGTTCTGAATATTTCAGCCAGTCACAGACCACCATCTCTTTAACTCTTTCATGCATGCATCATAATTGTGGCCAATCATAATTGAAATTATAATAAATAATAAACATAGCCATGATGGACTGGAACAGAGAGGAGGTAGGTTGAAGCAATTTCATAGACAAGCTATTTTTAGTTTGCTAACATATTTTTTATAAGAATGAATAAAAAATGCAGAGTGCTGCCAACTATAAGCGGTGTAACATCATAACTCCAAAACCAGAATAAACGAAAACAGAAGGAATATACAATAGGTGAATGTGTTTGGCTGCCGTTTAGTGAAAGAGTGTTTGTGTTTGCAGCAAAGAGCAAGACACGCATATGAAACAGTGAATTAGGATGCTCTTAGAGTGTGGCATTCTTTTCTAATTATAAATTAAACTTCATAATTATGAAACAAACACCTTAAATGGAGATATTTGCTTTGCCCTGCTTTTTCTTGTCTAACACTGCTTTACTACATATAGGTGTTTAAGTCAGCAGTGCTTGCGAATATTAAATGTTCCTATTCATCATAATTGGAGTGTAGCCACTATAATCACATGTCCACATTTGAACCGATGAATGATCACTACAACAGCATTCATCCAAAAATGACAGTTTTCTAATTAAAATGACTCCCTCAAATAAGGCACCCGAAGAAAACGCGTAAGAAAAAAATTGTAACCACTACAGAGCTTTATGCTGTTTTCTTTATTATATGGCGGCATTGACTACCCATGTACACCTAAAGCAAGCAGCCTTCAATGATTGTACCACTAATTTCATGTGTCTATTATTCTTCTGTTTATTGACTAACGGATTCTCACATTTCCCAGAGCTGACTCCACTAATACTTGCACACAAATTGTCAACAAGCACTTTCCCCTTTTGCTTTATATCTTATGCAGACAAAAACATTATGCTCATCGAGTTTCAATATTTCCAGCCCTCTCTGAAGTGTCCCCTGCAAAGTTGCACATATGTGACAACAGTTCCATGTTTAGTGGACACCATATGTGTTCTCTGATATTTGTAAGATCCATTTTACAGCATTTCACTTTAATAATATTAAATTGAGAGAATCTAAATCAGCATTCATTTTAGTAGCCACTGATAAATACACAGACTACCATAGTAAACACATGAGAAAACCTTTGTTAAATTGGGATCATTCATCCTA
The DNA here is from genome assembly GCF_016835505.1 of Polypterus senegalus. Taxonomy (NCBI): domain Eukaryota; kingdom Metazoa; phylum Chordata; class Cladistia; order Polypteriformes; family Polypteridae; genus Polypterus; species Polypterus senegalus. The sequence continues at coordinate 135,678,816 of NC_053160.1, forward strand.
CTTATAGCTATTAAATATGAATGACTTTCAGGTTTGGAAAGGTGTATTTACAACTGGAAAGAACAGTATGAAAACATGAGTAAAAAATACTTTTAAAGCTTTAATATCAAGAAAAGTGTTTCTTTTCTAATCGAACCTCACAGTGATTCCTTTAAAAATTCAATATCAACCCACGTTTCGTTTTGTCTTTCCAGTAATTTAAACATCAGATAGTAACAAAAAGATAAAAATAAATAAATAACTAGTGATAGCTTGCTTATTGTGCATCTATAATGAATGCATTTCACAAGCACTCTTTATTTCGCCAGAGCATTCCCCATGTCAGCTATTAGTAAGAATTTGTCAAGATACACTTGCTTATTAAATAGAGTAGAATACTCTGTAATGTTAATGGTGTTACTGAACTTGTACTTAAAACCCAGTGGAATATAAGTAAAGACTGAAGCAAAATGTAGCAAGATAAAAACCACTACATGCTGAGATATTTTTAATATACTTTTTTCTTTAATCCTCAATGTTAAACAGTTTACTGCTCTATTGCTGATCTGAGCATTAAATTAATTTTCTCAGTAATATATTTATTAACGTTATGCATCGTGATGAAACACAATCAAGAGGAGTTTTCCAAATCCATCTGTAATTATAAAAATGTCGATCTTACTAATGTTCGGACAATAACTATATCATTCATTCAAAAACTGATGTTCTACAAAACTGGTAGATAGTGAACTATGTAGGACTCTAATGTCTGAATTTACATGGCTTCAGGAGAAACTTAGTTAACAAAATGGGCTAGAAGGACAAAAGGGCTAATGACGTTGCTACATTTCAGTGTGTTTACTCTCTATATTATATAAGCACGAAGATACAAACAAGCATAGTTTTCATCAATAAATATATATGGTGTAGTTTTTTAAGCTGTATATGAGAATAGTTTGCTACCATCTACTAATATCATGGTTGTGTCTGAAGTTAGCACAAAAACAAAATCAGCTTTTACCCACTGCTGAAGTAATCATCTGAATCAAGCAGCAAGTAGCAATTTCGGTATGGATCATTTTATTAGCAAATGGAAATATATTCTTTTCAAGTGACAATATAACTGATTAAAATCTATCAGTACCCATACTCAGGTATTGTCATTCTTGCTATTATTTTTTTAGTATTAATACATGAAAATTACTTAAAGGAACAAAGGGAGTTTTTTTTTTTTTTGCAAACACATCGTTAAGAACGTAGCTCTTTTGATGGCAAGTCGACAAGTCCCATTGAAGCAGCATAATGATTTTGGTTTTCCATTGAATTCTGCGGCATTAAAACATCAGCTTCTCCTGCCCACAGCAAGGCACAGCTACTACTTTGAAAACCACAACAGAACTGCCATTGTATTCTACCGAGAATGGTTGCAGTGAAGCTGCTAAAATGCACTCTGCCATCAATATTATTCAATGTCAGATTTTCCCTACACAATAATACTCAAAAGGTTTTCTAGTTGCTTCCTGATTTATATAAATTGTATTACTTTATTCACAGTACGTTTAATTTGTAGCAGATTTAAGCCTATGTACAGCACTCAAGAAGTTGTATCTTTAATTTTACACCTATTTCCTTGGCATCTGCCAAAGGATTTTTAATGAGCTTAGCATGGATAAAAGGTGATCCACAGTTTGTGTGATTTGTTGTTAACAGTGTAACATCAAAAGAGAGATATTTTACTAAACAACTCAAACCAGCGTTATATTTCACATAGGCTAAAATGAAATGGCAGATGTAAAACTTGAAACCAAAAGGATAAGGCAGTGTAAGGGAACTCTAGAACAGCTAGTGTTTCTAAAGGAAAGGGAGAATCTCTACTGACCAAGCCTTATCTTTCAGTTAAAAAGGCTTTGAATTCAAAAACAGGGGATCAAACATTTCAGCTTCGCATCTGGTTACATCCCAACAATGAGAGGTATTGAAGCTATGTCAAAGAGCAGGTAATTTCTATTAAGAATTTATCTCCTAGGAAGAAAAAAAAACTGCAGAGATTTGTGTTAAAAATCTTTTGTGTATTCTAAAGAATGGGTGAGGGCATATATTATATTAGGACATGGTATTAAAGAATCAGCTGCTCCAGTTTTGCTCACTTTTCTTAAGGTGTCGACCAGTCTGAATTTACATTCTTTTTCTTGGCCAATGCATGATGAACTGTTGATGAGACAAATGGGAACATGTAGAGTACATGAAAAACAATACAATAAGTAACTACATATTATTATAAAAACAATTTTCTCTTTTATATCTGATTTCACTGACAATAACCTTAATACTTCTAAAGCAGCACCCTCTTTTGCAGTATATGATATATACAGTATATATATATATATATATATATATATATATATATATATATATTGTCAGTGCCACATGGGTTGAGGCGGGATGGTTCCTCACCCGGATGGGAGTCTCCAGGCAGGAGATAGGAATCACAGCCAAGAGAAAGGAAGGAGCCAGACCCCTGCTTTGGTCTAGATGCCCATTCAACCCATGTGGCACTGATTATATATATATATATATATATATATATATATATATATATATATATATATATATATATATATATATATATATATATATATATATATATATATATATATATATAATATATATATATATATATATATATATATATATATATATATATATATATATATATATATATATATATACAGGGTGGCCCAAATTTATCTATATGACGTTTCACAGGTTGTTGCATTTACTGTGTGAAAAGTATCGAAAATGACATCACTATGGATCCTGAGAATGGGAGTAACGATGTGCTGGACTGGGCAACCCTTGCTGCATTCGAACACAGAATGGCGGCGAATTGATTGTCGCTAGTGCAGCTATCACAGAAGAATTGCTCTTCGTCTTCAGGCATTGAACTGGATGGCGCATTAGTGGACCAAGCCATGGAGAACAGGGGATGAAAAAACATTCAAGGTTTTTAAGATTCATGCTCAATTATGTTACTTGATAATAACATTGGTAGTTTCCTGATAATAACACCTTTTCAATCATATATATACATATTGTGCTGGGCTAGCGCCCTGCCCGGGGTTTGTTTCCTGCTTTGCGCCCTGTGTTGGCTGGGATTGGCTCCAGCAGATCCCTGTGATCCTGTAATTAGGATATTTACGGGTTGGATAATGGATGGATGAATGGATGGATATATATATACATATAAGTATACGAGTATATATTACAAAACATTGCAGAATACCATCATGCAGAAAAAGTAAAACCATGAGAAACAAATTATAAAGGATTCCTGTTCAAGAAAGCTTGTGAAACAGACATTACTCAGAAACCAGGAGACCCCTCGTTTCGCATAAGAATAACATATGTTATAGTGTAATTGGTAGAAGTCTTCAAAGGTTGATGTACAAAATGCAGAACACTGTTGATGGTTGCATTGATACAGGAGTGGGGTATAAGGTGATCTTAGAATTTAACAGTCACCCACAACCCTACTCAGATGATTCCCACATGGTGGATATTAAACTTACTTTTCTCCTTAAAAGTTGGATTCAACAAACTACACAAAAGTACCCAGAAGGTGAGCAATGGGTATAAGCAGAGTACAAAGTCTGACATTTGGAGCTGGAAAAAAACAGAAAACCTTAAATGCTCCATAAGCTATCAAGTCAACAGAAAAAGGAACGCAGGTGTATATAATTTTTATATCTCTACTCTAAACCCCTTTACAATATTACACTAGAATATTGTATTGTATTGACCCTCTTCTTTTTGACACCCACTACACGCCCAACTTACCTGGAAAGGGGTCTCTCTTTGAACTGCCTTTCCCAAGGTTTCTTCCATTTTTTCCCTACAAGGGTTTTTTTGGGAGTTTTTCCTTCTCTTCTTAGAGAGTCAAGGCTGAGGGGCTGTCAAGAGGCAGGGCCTGTTAAAGCCCAATGCAGCACTTCTTGTGTGATTTTGGGCTATACAAAACATAAATTGTATTGTATTCATTTTAAAGGTTTCTACTTAAAAAACTGCTTTCTGTGTGTATTAAAACCACCCAAATGTTCTTTATTGTACTTTTTTAGCACACTAATAAGCAGTATTTTTAACTGAGAGAACTAATCCAAAATAATGATTTTGGCGTTAAAGACAAAGCTTTACAGATTTACTTTCATTGAATGTACACTATGAAGCACCACAAAACAACTATACATTTTCTTTTTCGTATTTGTGCGTGGACAAGCAAAGCAAAGAGTGGGAAGAGCTGAAAATGCCTTCTTTCTTGATCTCTCTGAATGGAGTATTCATTTAACACAAGCATTTACAGAGCTCCCTAGCAAACAAGAATCTTTTCATTCACGTAGTCATTCCAGCAGTTTGTAATTTTCACTGTTACAGAAGCCTTTGAACATAAATAAGGTCCAACTGTAATGGCATTCTTGAAAAAGCTTTGCTGTGTAAATACCAGTCCAACATTTAATAATGAGCCATACTGTAAAACATATTGGAGACCATCATTTTACTTTTATTTTTCAAAGTGGCTAATGAAAGGGGCTTTGATTTGTAAAACAATATTTATGATACAGTTATAAATGTGCATGATTTAAAATTAACAGTTTGTGTTACATTTTATATCCTATGTCTTTCTAATAAGATAAGAGACTTTTATGCCATATACTGTTCTAGCACATCCAGTCCTAAGGTGAATCCTTTTTATTAACCACAGGCTACAACTATAAATTGAATAAACATTGCTGTCTTGAAAACTAATATACTCCTTTAACAATAGCAGGTCCCCCAAGGGAACACGTGGTGGTAAGAATAATAGAAGAGGCCTATTGTTAGGGCTCAAAGTACCCTGGCCAAGCCCCAGATTTATGACTGCAAAGCAGGAGTTTGCAAGCTCATGCTTCTTTCAGCCATTTCCAAATATAACCCCACAAGAAAGTAAGTTGAATGTTAACTTGTAGGCTGTATTTATAACTGCTGCAGTAGTGCAAGTGTACTCCTGTAGATGTTGAATGGTATTTTTTCATAACAGGAATTCAAATAAGCAATAGTTTTAGACACATTTATTTATTTATTTATTTTAAAGAAAACAGAGAAAAATAAGAAAAAGCTGCTTGGATTGATATGGTCAATGATAGGCTTCCCTCACAAGCACCAGAAAAGACACTCTTTTACAAGAACAGAAAAGAGGGATTTGATAACTGTTGTGGCTACTGGATTGTATACTGCTTCAGCCCCCATGTGAAAATGTGCAGCCAGCTATTAATCACGATTGTAACCCTGCAAAGAACCTTATACAATGATGGCTATATATCATTACTGCTCCACAGAAAGCAACAAATCAGCGAGCTGGGAAAGTTTGGTGAGAGCGATAAGCAAACTTTTGAGCCGGGGGAATCCATTTCAATAAATTTACATCCCATTTGCCATGTTCCCCAAGTATGGGAATCATACTCTAAAATGAAACAATATGCTGTGTTCATGGGGCCTGGTCTTTTATTCTCCTGTCTTAGAGCCTTCTTTCCAGGACGCCCTTTGCCAACACTGACAGCACGCTTTTCTCATAGCCTCTCCTTCTCATAGCCTTTGGTTGCTTTCAAGTTCAATTTAGCACAATAAAGTTGTTATGCATGACAGTTTGGAGAGCAGAATAGGTGGTGTTTGAGCCCGCTGTGTTGCTACAAAGTGGGCTCATTCTCTGCAGGCCGGCTCAGTTACTGAAGTCTTACTGGTGGGACACTGCAATGGACTTCCAGACGTTCCCATCCTGACGAAAACAATTAGTTTCAAACTGCAAGGAGCCGCGGGGTCACCCTCTCTTACAATGAGACCGTGCCATTTAATATGCTGCAGTGGATTTCAAATTCAAGTTGATTTATCCTGCTGTAGTCAACTTTTATACTCTTTATTTGCAGATGTGCCCAGGAATTTGGAAAGTTCAAGTTTCACATGGTGGGAGAGTTGCATTTTCCTATGTAAACATTTTCTCCATTCTTTTTAATATTAGAAAAGTAGTATACATTTAAGCTTTTTAGTAGTGATTCTACTAGACTACACAGGGTAGCAATTTACAGAGTAATAACCATTTGGCCAAATATCAGACCCAAACTGTATAGTCAACAGCATATATGATATATATTTACAATATATGTGTATTTATGTGTGTGTGTGTGTACTGAGGTTATTTAGTTCTTTCCACTTTTTTTTTTTTTTTGCTACAATATAGAATCCATCCATTTACCTCACTTGTGTAATCCCAATCAGGGTTACAGTGGGCCAGAGCCTATTCCTGCAGCACTGGATGCAATGCAAGAACTACCTCTATTTCAAGGCACACAAACACACACACACACACACTCGCTCAATTTAGAGTTGCCAATCAACCAAATCTACTCATCTTTATATTACATTTAAATGTGTGCTTTTGTACAGAACAATAACTCTAATGCCAATGTTAAACAAAATGCTACAAATGTTTCCAAGATAATTCTAAACAAAAATAACTTTTTACAGTAAATGCATATTTGGCAGTAATTATTTTATCCTTTCTTCTTTGCGAAATGAATCAAGCTCTCTCAATTTGGACGAGACCTTTGAACAGCAACGTTTGTCTCCTCCAATATATTGTTAAACAGATTTGTTTTTAGGCCTCAGTCTGGTTTAGTTAATACATTCTGGGTCATTGTTCTGGTAGAAGATACATTAAATCTTTACTGGATTTTGAATATGCTGTAGCAGGCTTTCTTTCAAGATTTTTCTGAACACATATGTTGCCTACCGTTCCAAAAGTCTTCAAGACCCTGCTCAAACTACTGTTACAACATGATGCTGCCACCCAGGCACCCCCATGCTCCACAACAAAGTTTTCTCAAACACACTGTTTATCACTTTTGCTGAAAAGGTCAAGTTTGGTCTCACCATAGAATCTTGTTTCACTTGATCTCCAACTCTCTCTCTAAGACTTCTGGAAAAACAACAGCTATTTTCTGTCTATCTTGTGAGGCTAAGATTTGTTAAGTAGCTTTCTCACCCTTGGGAGACTGTGATTTCTGTAAAGTGTGCCACACGCCTTTTGTAGCTTCTCTTCTTGACTAATGTCTTTTTGTCAGCATTTACAAATTCCACACAAATTCAAAACTGTCCCCTATCTCTTCTATATCTGTACTTTGGAGTTTACGAGGCTTTAGACTAATGTCAACTCCTTAAACATTTTCTTATAAACTTTTGCCAATTTTTGCATTTCCACAACTTGTTAGTGTATAGTGAATTTGTTTTTTGTTAGCAGATACGTTAACCATATATTCATTTTCTCATTGATAGCTTTATCTACCTTAAATCCAACCAAAACATCTTAATTACAAAGTCATAGACTGCATTCAATTAATTATAAACATAGCTGGATAAGCAATGTTTCTCCAAGAATTTTTCGGTCCCCCCTGGCCATTGAACCTTACTCTTATTTAATTGATTAATATTAATTAATATGTTAATTAATGTTGATTTTGTTTTATAATTGTGTCTTTCATTTTTCTATTCTTTAATATGTAAAGCACTTTGAGCTACTGTTTGTATGAAAATGTGCTATATAAATAAATGTTGTTGTTGTTGTTGTTGAATGAGGACAAATATTTCTAGAATTAAAATTTTCTTTCTATATTCACTTACAGGCAACCTTTCTTAAACACATCTGCTCATTACTCCACTCTTATATATTAGCCAACCATGCGGATGAAACACAATATTTCTGAATAGCATGTAAACAAGTTCAGGAGGTTTATTTATTGTTTTATCAAATATTAGAATGGACATGATTCATAAGCTAAGCAATCTTGACCGTGGTGTTACTATTGGTGCCAGGCATAGTGGATCCAGCATCTCACAAACATTTGTTTCACTCATATTTTAAATTACTGTAATTATTAGTATTTACAGAAAATGGTTTGATAAAAGAAAAATTCTTTGAACAGCAGTTCTGCAGGTGGAAACACCTTGAAAATGATAGTGGATATACAATTCTACACATTCCCACTGAAATTTCAACTTTTCTTGACATAAAAACAGATATCCAGAGAAATCATGTTCCATAATTTCAAGTGAAAACCAAATCAATTATTTCAGGAAAAAAAGTTAAAAATTAATTCCTTCCAATGCCATGTTTGTGTAAGGGGGCATATACTTTAGCTAATAGTTAATCAGAATTTTGCTGAAGAGTTTAGTTTTGCATTAAGTTCAATTTTCTGGAGGCCAGCAGGTTTGGACCCAAAATATCTTGATACAGGGAGCTAATCATTTCCTTCTCGTCCTTGATCAGAGTTCCTGTCTCTGCTGAAGAGAAGAAGACGCGCCACATAAGGTTCTCACAACCATGCTTAACATTTGGTAGGTGCTCCTTGAATGATGAGCTTTGTTGTATTCGTGCTAAACATAACTTTTGTGATTAAAGCCTAAAGATTGTACCTTGGTCTCAGTAGACTTTACACCATTGCCTACATGGTTTTTGGAGAGTTAATATGCCTTTCTGCAAAATGCATACAGGTTTGGATGTTGTTAATATGAGAAATGATTAGTGCTTTGCCTATGACTTACTCCACAGCTCATATTTGTGGAGAATATGCAAAACGGGAGTAGCACAGAGGGAATAGCCATTTATTTGCACAAATTCCTGTAGGTCCTGTAAAGATGATATTGGCATCTTGGTAAAGTTTCATATTAGCTTTATTTTTGTCCTATTATCAATTTTGGGGGGGTGTCATGATCTGTTGGTGTAATATTTTGTCCACTTCATGATGTATGCAACATCTTTAAAATGATTTTAATGTATATTTCTGTGTTCTAATCTGTACCTTTCAATGATAAGATCCCATAGATCTTTTGTTTTAGCTTCTTGAGGTTATTTCTGCACTATATTAAACCAAGAAGTCTTCAGAATAATCTTTAAGAAATAATAGATTTTATTTGGAAATAACCACAATCACTTTGATGTCAGATAAAGGCAAATTACCTTTGTCTATGGATGTGTGTGATTGCTTAAATCTGAACGCATTTTCCATTCTATTATAAAGTGTGTGTACAGCTATGCAATCAACGCATTGAAAGTTTTATTTGTTTTTTACCCTACAAATTATCAATATGTTTTTTAACTTCAATTGTTTTTATAAGACCTTTATCAAGGCAAATAGGTTCTGACATAATTTTTCTTTATTTAATCCGTAACATTAACAATTTTATTTTGTGTACACTTTTCGATAACTATGGTGTAAACATAAATCTGTGAAAAGAAATTACAAATAAAAATAAATATTACTTGCTCATAATTATGGTTATCTAAAAATATATATTTAAACAAATACTATGGACGAATCTGAAATAGGGAGTTGTTAAAAAATGTCTTATTTGCTTTGAGCTGTAAATAATAAATAAAAGGTGCATGTTGCCTTTGCACTCTACATCAAGTATTTAAAGTCCCCAAAAAGGTGTTAGTTATGTAGTAACTATCTGTCATATTTTTTATTTGACATAAAACATTGAATTTTTCAAACCAAGCACCATCTGCTAGTTATATCTTTTAAAATGTGTTACCTTTGCACTCAATGCTAGACAGTATCTTTTGAAAGGTACCGTGCTCTTTTTGCTGCAAAATGTTAATGAAGAAAAGATACTCTATTTTTTTTATATTTATTGCCTATTAACAGTTATTTTTTTTAAAAATCCCACTTAATATATTCATTGGATTTTAACTGTAATAAAAAGAGATTACGTATGTATATAAAGAGTAGCATATTGAGTCTTTGCCACTTTCTATGTGGAGTTTATTCTTTCATATTTTCCTTACATATTCTGAATTCCTGTCGCACCATCAAGAAATGCATATTAAGTTTACTGGTAACTTGCCATTGGCCCAATATAAACAAATCAGTATGTTTATGCCCTGCAAAAGGAATGGCATTCCATCCAGCTCGGGTTCTTGCCTTGCATCTGAATCTATCAGAACAAGTAAAGCATCTGAACACCATGTAATGGAATTAGCAGGGGACAAGCACTTATGGATGTTTCATATACAACAACACTGGAAAGTATGTTAACCATTACCTGCTTAATTGAAATTAGATATGATTCTTAAATAAATGCCATTAAACAACTTACACACAAATGTGTAAAATTTTGGTATAATTCTTTAACAGGAATACTAACACTGTATATTAATTCAGTTTTCTTCTCATACCTTCAAATTTTAATTCAACTTTGCTACATTGTTGTGCGCATTCTTTCCAACAAAAACCTTCCATCAAAATGCACCGCTTTTCTTGGTAGACATGAGAAAATGCTCTCATGGTCTCTCAAATAAGGAGGCCATATGTGCAAATGTTCTATGTAATTGTGGCACTCTACAATGCCTCAGAAGCCCACCATAACTTTCATAGAAAGTTCTGCCAAGCTTCGATAGATTCATTAGTGGAGTATTCTTTGGGACCAATGAAGCTCAAAAGGCGCCCAACAATGGAGCTAATCATTGTACGGTGCATGACTTAAGCTTACATTTTCTATCTTTTCATTTCTAGGTCTTAACATCATTTTTAAATGTAAAACTTCTAACTGCTTCTAAATTTTAAAACAACCATAATCAGTTCTCTTTTTTTATTTAGGCTCTTCCTACACGTATATATTTTGCCTTGTTATGTTTGCCAGACAGACATTTTTTTTTTCTTTCAGCCTTACAAAGTAAAACTAGGGGTAGATTAAATTATTTATTTATTTTGTTCGGAATGAAGTAAAGTTAAATACATCTTTGTAGTTTCAATACTGGCCAGTAGTGTGGAGTGTAATGGTATCAATTGACTGATTCTTTTTGGTTTACAGAAAAAAACTCTTCAAAGTGTCAAGGCACTAGGGGGAGGGCATGCTGGGTGAGCAGACAATGCAGTCCATGGCAGCTGAGTGTCAGCAGTGACCTTGAACCCAACTAGTTTTTATTCCCATGACTCCAGCAACAGTAGGTACATGCATTCGCAGGGAGGCCTTCTGCACCAGCTATTTCCTGCACTTCCTATGGTAGTCTGTGCACTTCACGGAGAGTTTCACCACAATAGCCAGGCCTTACTAATGACTGTAAATGAATGCTCTGTTTTTAGTGAAGATGTAGCAGTATGCTCAGCATTCTAATGAGGCTGATGTCCGCTTTGGAGAAACAAGAAAAAAAAAACACTAAATGGAAAGAAAAAGCACAAGCAGAGCATTGTTACTTGCATCGTGTTTATTGAAAGGAAACCGAGTCAAGACACAAAAGAAACCTAACACAGAAATGCACGCCTCTTTCTTTGTATTCTGAAAGTTGTTCATAATGGACATTTTGCATACAGCACTGCTTTTTCTTTATGATGTATATGACTGATATCCATGTCTTGAATTTCTTTTCATGTAATACAATTAATTATTGTACATTTAAAATAATGTCTGTATGTTACATGTGTGTAGGTATACACAAATGGACATGTAAATAGATATATTGAAATGTAAATACAGATATACAGGTTCACATTCAATGTAAGTAACTGTATTGGAAAATGTGTTAGGTAGTACAAATATGAATTAGAATGCTTCCTTCCAACATGGAAGAGACAGAAAGCTTTACCAACAAATAAAGAGGAGGCAGAGAGGAGGAGGAAGAGAAAGAGCGAGAGAGGAGGGGAGGGAGGGGGCCACATACAGATGGCTGGCACTGTGTACTGCAGTGGAGAGTCAATCAGGAGCATGCTGATAGGCAAAGAGTGCCCTTGCCCTGACAATGTACTGCACTTTGAATAATACGGCTACAGCCAACTGCATCTGCACATTCAGTGCATATCCTTCTGCCACATTAGTATTTATGTATTATTTTGCAGTTCACTTGTGTTTATATCATGTTGAATTATGTTCTAGAAACAAATATTTAAGAGTGAAATAATTGCAGTTCTGTGTAAATTGTGGCATACAACATAAGCAAAATATTGCAAATTGATTTCTGATTCGTTACAGAATATAGAAACCTATTATTACTTAATACAATTAGTTTATTTTATAAATATTGTTCTTAATTAGGTCCAATAATGCTTGCATAAAAAGTGTAATAACAGCCTTATAAACCTTACAGCCACCCTCCGTGAAAATGATCTGCGGTATAATTGAAGACATGTTAACTTTCAGTTTTGTCCTATGAAGATAGCATAGCTTAGTATTTAATTAGCCCAATTGTTCACATGAATAAGAGTAAAATGTAATACATTTTTTGGAAGACTCGTGACATTAAGAAAGTAAAAATTGTTCATATTCTTGTTAATTGACTATTTTTTTTTTACTTACATCCTACTCATTTTGGCAAAAGAAGTATATTTTAGATACCTATACAGAAAAAAAGCTAGATATCTATTTGGTTGGTGAAAATTTAACAGTTACTGATCTGAACTTGCTGAAATAAGTTACTCTTTGTTGTGTGGCTTATTTATATCAGGTAATTTTTATATTTTTTAGCAGGAAATATTTTAAGTTTATCTTAGATATTTATCCACATATTTACCAAAATTTACACAAAGTAGAATGATATCTCTCCAGCTTTGGGCACAAAGAAGGAACCAGCTCTGGTGGGTTCCTGGTAATCCATCGTCTACATCAGGGCACATGCACACGTGCAATTTAAACTAATTATTAGACTAAAGGCATGCACGCTTGATACTGTATACTAACATCAGAAGAACATACACATTGCCAGGAGCACTCGTTTATGATTAAGTATACTGTACAAAAAAATTCAAGGATGCTACCAATCTAAAAAATGACTTTCATGGTTTTAAGTGTTTAAAACAATCTAAACAGATGCCACAAGAGAGTAGCATCAAAGAAATATTAAATCAGGCTTTGTACTTCTTTTGTTAAAATGCATATGAACAGATGTTAAAGAATTATAGGGACATAAGGTGTCACACTAAATGAATTTACTGAAAGCTTTACAATTCACCCTGGCTTCACATATCAGTATTATGCAACTTTGCTGATATTAGAGATTAGGAACATTCTAACATCAAATTAAAGTTAATTCCTCTATTTTTTGTCTTGCACTATCATTACACTAAACAATACCTTAAATAAGAATATTTATATTCAATTGTCCTGTTTTCATTTCGTATAGATTTTATATTATATAGGGGGGTATAGGTAAGTGCATGCGACTGTAAATAGTCATTTAATTGTAAGACTGTGCTGAAAATGAGGATGCATTAGAAAATCACCAATCTAGGAAAACACAAATACACAATAAATACATAGTATTAAAAATCCACCTTTGTCTCTCTAACACTGTAAAATACAACTAACTTCATCAATATCAAGAGTTCAAAAGCTCTATAAAATAATATATTAGCCAGAACTCTAATTTTAAGGCTCGTTGATGTATAATATGTTCTGTTATGCTATGCATATCAACTATGCTGGTTTGCTTGTGTAAACACTAGGGAAAACAGTCCCCGTGGCCGCTTCTCTGGAGCATAGAGAATAAACTTCCATTAAAAATAAGCTGATAAACTGTGAACTAGGTAGGGCTAACATGGACATTAAAAATATATGGACAGACTTTATGGACATTGCTCTGGAAAACTCAGCAGATTAAGTGTGTCAGAAAATGGCTGGAATGTTGGATATTTACATTGTATGAACATGAAAAAATGTGAACCAGCAGCTTTCATGCTAACTCCTTGTGCAGCAGAAATTCCTTTTGACCATCCAAATTTCCATGAAATGAATCGACAGAAACTGATACTTCTACACCTCCGCTTACTGTTATTGTCACCTTACTAATTAAAGCTGTTTTATTTTTGTCACTAGGTTTACTCTGCAGCAACTGTTTCATAAAGTGAACACCTAAACATTCTGATAATTATTATATGGAGATACATCATACTGTATATACATTATGTCCATTCATGCTATGTAAAATAAAGCTATGCGTTTTAATACAATCTTGTTTATCATGCTACCATACTACATGTTGGTCAGATATTCAAGTAAGAATTTTACTGTACTATGACAATTATCATTACAATGTACATCATATAATGTAAGCAAGCAAAACCTCACGTAGTACCAAAATAATATCTGATTGGATGACATACCACACTAATAGCAATTGCAAAGACTGTATCAAAAACAGAAATACTGTAGTAAAAACCTTTGGTTTACATTTTATGCTTCATGGTTATCAAGACTCAGATGCTCTCAGCCAAAATGCATAATAACAGATGAACAGGTCACAAAGCAGTGGTGTGAAAGTACATATGCATTCCACATTTCATACAACATTATAGTCATCTTGCGTGAATTGCCTTATTTTACAATACATATAAAGTAATTTATATTCCTATAACATAATCATCATTCTTTCATTCCAATACCTTAAAAGGTAACAGCAGCAAGTATAAAAGGGCAATATGTTACAAATTATGCTTATGTTTAAATTGCCAACTGAAATGAAAATGTCACTATAAATGTTTTGTTTAAAGCTACCAAAACATGCAGATGAGCCATATTGTCTCAGCATGCTGGAAAAAGAAAAACAACAGACTCAAAAGCTTAATCGACTCTTGAAATGTACAGTTCTATTACCACCATATCACACATTGCTAGGATGACGTTGTTGGGTGAAGGGACTGATCCATAAAACATGCATTTTTTTCCATAGCTGTCAGGCAAGTTTTCAGACATATTTACCAACCCTTTTAATGTTATGTTTTTTTTAATTCATGCTATCCAAAATACACGTGCAAACACACACACACACACACACATACATTGTGAATAAAAACCCTGTTTCTGTTTTTGTGCCTGCAATAAAGCTGATTTTCTTGGAAACCTGGATTAATTTCATACTTTCTGGTGCAAGTTGGTGACCAACATATTACATATATATATATATATATATATATATATATATATATATATATATATATATATATATATATATATATATATATATATATATATTGTAATATATAACATACTGTATGTTTGTATGCTTGTGTGTGTGTATTTTGGATACATATAAAAAGCATATATACTATATAATGCCTAAAAGCACTACCCTTAAGCCAAAGGTTTGTCATTTCAGTCTCTGGCAGTAACTCACTGGGTGTCAATAAGCAAGTATTTTAACCTGCCTGTGTTCCAACTGTAAAAATACATGCAAACTGTTTTAATATATCTAGACTTTATAAGTTGATTTAAATAAAGGTAACAACTAAACATTCACTTGTACTAATATTTATCTTTCTATTTTAGACCACCCATTGGAGTTACAAAATTGTTATTATCTTTTTCTATTTTTACCTATTTAAATTTTCATTTTCAATTACAGGATTAACAGGTACTCCATTTTTGAAAAAAAAAAAACAAAAAACAAAACAGAGTGCAAGGCATTGCCAAAACTGATCAGACTCCAAACCCAGAATAAGCTGCTAGTACCCGGACACATGCTTAGTCATACTAAGCCAGTCACAAATCTGTTAGACAGCAGGGGTGACTAATACATCACTATGCTACTCCTTGGCCAACACATAAAGGCTTATAACTACAATAATACAGAAGATTATGTTTTAATTATAATTATGTGAAAATAAAAAAATAACAATTTTTTGACAAGCTCATATTGAAGCTTGTGAATACAAAGCATACAATGAATTCCTAGTTAATATACTGTACAAAGAGTGATACAAATATAAGTAAAACTAATTTTTGAAATCCACATTTTACTACTGATTGCTAAATTATACTTTTACTAATTGATTGCTAAATTTTACTTTAGGTGATTATGATGCAAGTCATCTATGTGCTATGCATAGCGCTCACAAAGCTTATTAAGTGCAAGGTTTAAAAGGTAAAATAGTGTTGTCCCTAAACACATGGTTTAAATATAAATTTCCAAAATGTTTTACTGAAGTATCCACATATCACTGATAAGAGCAAATGGAAAAATACTGAAACAATAAACAATTACAAAAAGATTTCTAATGGTATTTTGATAACCTCAGCTGGCTTGCCTGTAGTGCTAACAGAAGAGAGTTCTAATTCTGATAATGTTTCAATTTATTATAAGAGTAACTAAACATTTTACTTTGTATTCAACTCTTATTTTGGCTCCTTTGTTAATTAAACATATCCCTGTGTATTGAACACAATTAAACTGGAAATCGCCTAGGCTAACTTTACATTCAACAAAGCAAATTTAGGAATAACTCAGCCTTCATTTTTGCAGCTGGTCCCAAGCTTGGATAAATGGGGAGAGTTAGAATTAGGGAAGGCATTATGTGAAAATGTTAATAGCTATGGAAGCAAAATTTAGGAATATTCCTACTAAATATAATCAGTGTGTCATCTGCCCATCCGAGAGTGGATCGTTGTGACGTCAAAGTCAAATGACAATTCCCAACTTTTATACCATGCTAATTTTGGACAATCAGTCCTTGTCATAGTTCTCCTGCTTCCATCTTTAAAGCAGAGATGGAGGCAGGAGGACCCAACGTGAGAATAGGTTTAATGCTACACTAAAGAGGCATAGGAAAAATTGCAGGATTGTTTTGAGTCTGTAAATTGAGACATATTTGGGGATTCCTAGTCAGAAATGTATCAGTGTGCAGCTGTTGAGACCAGATTCATCTAAAAATATGTGTCCATGACTGTGGCATATTTCTCAATGATAACTATGGATCAAAAGTGACATTATAAATTTATCAAAGGCCCACAGTACACTGCATTTCCGGTTGGCGACATGGAAAAATACAAGCACTAGAAGTACAAGCTTAGGAAAACCATTAAAGTTGCTAAATGTCAGTAAAGAGATAAACAGAACACCAGCAGTAGGGATACCAATAAACAGTAGCAGGGTTTACAGATTCTTTCAGATTACAAAGTAAAGACTAATACCGTTGCTTACATATTATCTCTTTCAGGTGAAATTAATGCTTTCTATACCGTCTTTAATTCTGGTAACAATACTTTTGATTGCTTGCAGGGCCACTAGAGTTATTGAACTTTGTTTATGTGGATGATGTAAGGAGGATTTTCAAAGCAGTCGACCATAAGGCATCAAGTTCTGCTAAAATTTAAAGGCCCATTTTAAAAATCTGTAGTGACTAGCTAAAGTTTTGCAAACCATCTTTAACATTGAACATCATTTCAAAAATTCAAAATTTGACTCTGTGCCAAAGAAAACAAAAGTTGACTATCTCGATCATTTATTGAAATTGTAATGAAATACTTTGAGACAATGGTGCATGGATATAAACGGAATATTACACATGATATAGACCAATGGCAGGATGGATATTGTCATATCAAAAAATATAAAAAAAAATAAAAATACTATGCGAGTGTACTTTTTTATATACTACGGCACTATTGTGCCACAAAAGAAGATCTCTAAACTCTTAGATTTGGGATTCACTGCCATCTACTGCAACTGGTTTTTGGATTTGCTAACTGGCAGACTCCATTGTGTGTGGATTGGTAGCAAAACATTCTCAATGTTGACCATCAACACTGGCACTCGTATGTTGTGTTGAGCTCCCTGCTCTACGTCTTGTTTACCCGTAACAGTATAGCCAAACACAGCTTCAATTCCTTCATTAAATTTGCTGATGGTCATCATCATTGCTGATCACCAGCACTGATGATATGGCTTAAAGAGAAGAAGTTTGCTTACTGCACTGTGGTACCAGTACATTAATATCTTCCTTAATGTCACAGAAACCAAGGAGCTGATCATAGAATTTAGGAAGTAGTAGGCAGATCATTCTCTTATCTACATTGGAGGGAATGATGTGGGAAAGGGTAGCAGATTTAAATTCACCATTTAAATCACCATTACTGAGGACCAGAAGTGGACACAAAACATCTCGGTTATAATCACCATCAGTGGCGACCAGAAATAAACAAAAAACAACTCAGCGATAGAGAAGAAGGCTCACTTACTCCTTTATATCCTAAGACATCTGAGAAAAGACAAGCTGACTTTTCTATAGGTGCACAGTGGAATGCATTTTCACTGGCTACATAACATTCTGGTATGACACCTGCATAGCCCAAGATTGCAAAGCACTGCAGAGGGTGGTGAAGTCAGCAAAGAATGTTTTCATTCATCTGTCTTCTCCTCAAAACATACTGCATATAACAAATGCTAATAAAGGCAAACAGTATTATTAAAGAAGACCAGCCATCTGAATGCCTTTTCTCTCTCTTTTATTTTATAAGACAATTAGCATCTGGAGATATATGTATGTTCCAGAACAGTTTTTATCCACAGGTCATGAGATTTTTCAACAGCCACTCCTGTTAGTAAATAAGTAAATAATAACTACTATCACTAGTTTGTGGGAGAAATGCAAGTATACAGTACACTGTACCTTCTATAAGAAGTAGTGAAATTGTACTTCAACTTGAATCCCAGTGAGACACAATCACTATGGAAGCAAAAGGGAAATGGCATATAAATTGCCCCCTAAAAGTAGAGAAATGGAATTTTCCTGTCACTTTTTTACGGGAATAGTTTTCCTCAAGATAGATAAATGGGTTTGATGGGCTTCGAGTAAGTAAGGATTAATTGTAAACAAGCTTAAATGCACTTTCACTTAACATACTTGCTGTTCTTATATAGAATGAATGTTATCAACTGTTATTATACAATCTTGGAATTAATTAAAGATACTTCTTTATACTTAGATAAAATCAAACAGCCAATTCAGTATTAACTGATTGAATGTCTTTGAAGGCCTTTTTTTTTCTAAGCCTACTTTGCAGAAATATATTTGGAGAAAATATTTGTTTTTAAGGTTGGCATGATGGCACAGTGGTTAGCACTCCTGCTTGGTGATCCCAACATGTTGAATACAAATATTGCACCCATTTGTTGAAAAATTATTGAATTGGTTTTAGAAATAATTACTTAATTTGTATTCACAAGCAATGTGCAAATTACCAATACTGAGGGGGAAAATATGTGAGCGCTGTGTCTTGGAGGGAGTAAATATTTTGTTTGTGATAGTTAATAGAGAATTACGCATAGAACATCCATCCATTCTCCAACCCACTGAATCCGAATACAGGGTCACGGGGGTCTGCCGGAGCCAATCCCAGCCAACACAGGGCACAAGGCAGGAACCAATCCTGGGCAGGGTGCCAACCCACCGCAGGACACACACAAACACCAAGCACACACTAGGGCCAATTCAGAATCGCCAATCCACCTAACCTGCATGTCTTTGGATTGTGGGAGGAAACCAGAGCGCCCGGAGGAAACCCACGCAGACACATGCAAACTCCACGCAGGGAGGATCCGGGAAGCGAACCCGGGTCCCCTAACTGCGAGGCAGCAGCACTACCACTGCGCCACCACGCATAGAACAATGTTCTTTATTTCCTTTGAATTTAGTGGAAATATGTCTATAGCCCAGTTATGAATATACTCACTTTTACACTTTTTTCCCAATGGGGGGAATGACTTATATAGTAAAATGGTGCAGGATTTACAAATTTGCATACTTTTGACAACAGAGAAAATAAAAACCATATGCCTATCTGCAAATAATTGGTTCTTCACCAATCAATCAATACCGATTTGAAAAGATTACAAAAATTACATGAATGCTGTATTATTCTTTCTAGATCATTCCTGGTATCTTGGCAATGAACAAACAGAATAACATAAAATTTTTAAAAAACACCACTGATTTTACATTTAATTACTAAATTCCAACCATTCATTTTTATAACCCACTTATCAAATTCAGGGCAAGAGGCAAACTATGTATACATATATAAGGCAATTTTATTATTAAACCTCATTTCAGCATAACCTAAATTCTATTATATGGAGTCATAGTTTATTTCTTATTAGATTAAACATGCACTTAAAATACATTTTGTAATTGATTTGCTTATTTAATTATGGGCTGCTGTGCAAATATTCATGGAACAGTACTAACATACACAAGAAAAGTCTACCCAGAACCCATTTGCCCACCTGGAATTTAGTTTTTATGTTGTGTTCATAGCTGATCTTAGCTTAATACTAGAGCACACATCTATTTAACTATTAATATGTCAATGCATTTAAAATTTTTAAAATGAGAAGTCAAGCAAAATTACATCTTGTATTGGCTAACTAAAAAGATTACAATTTGCATGTTTTTGAGGCAACTCAGGCCCCTTCTTCAGGCAAGATGTTTAAAGATAGAGATATGCTTGAATATTGCTAACAACATATTACATAATTTTTTTTGTGTTTCATATTATGTTATTATATATTATGAATACATTATTCATATCACAGACTGAAAAATATACTCAACAAATTATTACATGTTTTCATTTACATTTTCTTTATAATCTTTTAACTGTTAAAAATTAAATCTATCTATCTATCTATCTATCTATCTATCTATCTATCTATCTATCTATCTATCTATCTATCTATCTATCTATCTATCTATCTATCTATCTATCTATCTATTTTTTTGTTTCTTTACAAATCCAATTACTATAGTACTCCTTTACACAATTAGGTCAGCTACTCCCTGAAGCTGAAGAGGTAAACCTCCATTAATAAGTAATCTGAGCAAATGCTTGAATAGCTACATCGTCAATAAGCTAATAGATGTGGAAAAAATGTTGCATTGGGTTGTTTCTGTTGTTTTAGAAATACAATGGTTTGAGTAAATCATTTTTTGCCACAAAATGCAATTGCAAAATGTGTGCTTCAGAGAACTGTGAAAGAAAATCAGGTTAACAGGTCATCACTTTGCCTACAGCCGCAGTACCTCTGGCCTATATTTAGTTTGCTGATCTCACTGTATTAGCTGTCAGTCATGACCATTTCAATATACTCTGAACATGATGAAATATTAAAATAAAAAGTTTCAAATACAGTGATGGCAGTGAAAACACAACATTCACCATCTCGCTGCACTAAATGTTTAGATTAAAAAATGCTCATAAATGTTGTTGCACTGACAATTGAGGGATGCAAAAATGTAAGAGGCTGTTTCTTAGAGTAGCATATTGGTTTCTTAGTGTTCTAATTGTTAAAATTATAGAACTGGGAATCATATTGGGAAAACTATTTTAAAATTTATTTTCATGTTTAAATTTTTAAATACTGTAAACAGCAAAAAATACTATTATTATTATTACAAAGTAAATACTTTGTAGCAGATAAGCATACAAGATGCAAAATTTTCTTCAGCAAATGTAGCTCGAACATTTTCTCTTTAAAGCACAACTATGAGAGCACATTTTGACAAGCTATATTAATACAACAAAATAAATAATGGTCGGCAAAAACAAAATAAAAACCCAAGCAAAGTCAGAACTCAGGAGTATAGGATGTGGATCTGTGATAAATGCATCAATTAAATATTTAAATCTTTTTCTGGCTCAGTGATCACAAAAAATGATATTAGGTAGTGGGGGAAAGGGAATGGGCACGTGATTGATTTTAGAGTCATTTGGTGCAGTGAAATAGATGATTGATGGTTCTGGTTATATTTCCAGTTTCTTAAACAGAATGAGGAGCTGAATGAGAGAAAAACTAAAAGCTTTAAACCAAACATAAAATAAAATTAGAGGAGACATGACCACGTGAAATCTAGGTACTCAAAATATCCTTAAAACAGAATTTAAAAAACAAAACACTGTCCCTCTTTAGAGCTGAAAGAGACTGAACCATAATAACTATAGTTTTATTTATTATAATGATGATTCTGATAAAATGTATGCATGTCATCTTACTTAAATAGAATTCTGAGATTTATAACTCATTTTATATTAAAATGGTGTTGGTATCCCCACCCCACCATTCCAACATAATGAAAGCAAGGATCTCACAAGTGTATGTATGGATGTCATTAGGCATGTCTAGGAACCTTATGCCAGTTTGCCTCATAAAAGCTATAAAATTAAGAAATTACTTTCTTGTAGTTGGTAGTAAAGACCAGCTAATATACTGTATGTAACTCAATATGAAACATTCTGTTGGCAGTTGAAATTTTGGAAAATGGCAAATTATCTACAAAAATTAGCCTTCTTTTGTATAAAAACATTGGAAAAACACAAAGAATGCCTTTTCTCTACTTTAGTCTTGCCATCAAATAAATCTCATAAGCATATTAGATTGATCATTTTATTTCCCAGCCAATAGAGACGGCATGAAAATAAGTGGAATGCACATATTTAAGACTTCCTGGCAAGAAGTCTATCTACCATGTTAAAAATGCCAAGGCCACTTCAGTATGGAAGATAGAATTATTCATGTTCGTGTCACAAGTGCTCACATGAACACCAAATCACTCCATACAAAGTGATTGAAAACCAAGGTTGCATTGTGCTGAGAAGATATTCTTTTTTGTTTAAATAAAATCAAATACATAAATAAATAAAAAAAAGAGGTATAATAGTCAATGCAATGATAAAACTATTTATCATCAAGACTGTCTAATTTGAATGCAGGCATGCAGAAATCTTTTATTTTTTCCTTAAATTTTTACTAATCAAAAACAAGTAAATCCTATGGCAACATTTTGTTGCTTCAGATGGTCTTTTATCTCATTCAATAAAGCTTATTTGTCACAGTTATTGTTTATTTATTGTTGATAGGCAATTTGCAAATGTAAAAAAATATATACTACAAGCATACATTCAGTTATTAGAGGTGGCAAAGTAGCACTGTCTGGAGTCCTGGGTTCAAATCCAATTCTGGGCACAGTTTTTCAGTTATTTTGAGGTATTTCATTTTGAACCCTAAACATATGCTTGTTCATAATGGTGAAACTGAATGAACAGAGATTATACTACCCTTCCATCTCTTTTATGTACCCACTTAATGCAGTTTATAGGATTATGGGGAACTACAGCATAACATAGGAGCATCTTCTTCTTCTTCTTCTTTCGGCTGCTCCGTTAGGGGTCGCCACAGCAGATCATCTTCCATATCTTTCTGTCCTCTGTATCTTGCTCTGTTACACCCAACACCTGCATGTCCTCTCTAACCGCATCCATAAACATTCCCTTAGGCCTTCCTCTTTTCCTCTTCCCTAGAAGCTCAATCCTTAGCATCCTTCTCCCAATATACTCAGCATCTCTCCTCTGCACATGTCCAAACCAACGCAATCTCACCTCTCTGACTTTGTCACTTTCTAATCCTATCCATCCTCGTCACACCCAGTGCAAATCTTAGCATCTTTAACTCTACCACCTCCAGCTCTGTCTCCTGCTTTCTGGTCAATGCCACCATCTCCAACCCATATGATATAGCTGGTCTCACTATCGTCCTGTAGACCTTCGCTTTCACTCTTGCTGATTTCCATCTGTCACAAATCACTCCTGTCACTCTTCTCCACCCATTCTACCCTGCCTACACTCTCTTTTTCACCTCTCTTCCACAATCCCCATTACTCGGTACTGTTGATCCCAAGTATTTAAACTCATCCACCTTCACCAACTCTACTCCTTGCATCCTCACCATTCCACTGACCTCCCTCTCATTTATACACATGTATTCTGTCTTGTTCCTACTGACCTTCATTCCTCTCCTCTCTAGAGCATATCTCCACCTCTCCAGAAAGAATAAACTTTTGTTCAGGTTCCAGTCCAACACATGATGTACTCTTACACACCTACACTCTCTGACACAAGGACAGTTTAGAGCCATCATTTAACTTACATGTTAACATGCTTGTCTTTGGTCTATGGAAAGAATCCCCATACAGTACAGATACAGGCCAAACAGCTAACCTTACATGGAAACCTCTCTGAGCAGGGTGCTCATCCATCTCATGCACTCACCCGTACTCACACTTACACTGGGTCTAATTTACTGTCATCAATTACCCTAACTGGCATGTCTTGAGGAGGAGGAAACCCCATGTAGATAAGGGAAAACGTACCAGCCTATAGACAATGACTGTATAATGCAATCCAACTTAATAAAAGGACATGTATCGGTGTGTCTGCCTGATTGCTATGTCTCTGTCTTTCCAACAGATGGTACATCATGAACATTTGTAGCAATATAATACATTGCATTTCTGATCCCAACAAATGGTGCATAACAAACATTAAAACTGTTTTATTAATCCTATACCAAATGGCATTAATAGAGGCATACACATTGCATTTGTCATTCCAACAGATGACACATCACAAGCATTTGTAGTAATGTATTTTATTACTACAAGTGCTTGTGATTCAATGCATTTTATTACTACGTGCATTACAAAATACATTCTAATAGATGCACTGTAAACGATAATGCTGAGGTCTATTTTGATTACTTAGATTTCAATCCCTCTTAGATGGGTAGTGCAGCTAATGCAATATAATATTCTTGCTTCCTTCTCATTACATGGTTTATTTTTGTAGAACTCAAGCACTGCCAAAACATAATTTATGCCAAACATATTTTATCTTCTGTATAGGCTGAAGTGTGCATTTGGCAATATTACAGAAATGTCTTTTATTTTACTGTAATATATTATACTTTCTTATTATTAACATGGTTCCCTTTTTTTGAGGTGAAATCCTTAATGTAAAACACATGACAGAAAAAATGATTTGTAAAAAGCTTTTGTCTTAGATTATCTGTGTTATTTCTGAGGAAATGACAAAATACTGTAGAGATATGAATTAGAAAATAATACTGTAAAATAATGCAAGCTGCAATAAACAAAAAATAATATAATATGGAGGTGATTTTACCAGAATGGAATAAATAGTGTTACTTTCACTGTTCAAATTAACCATTATCAGTTTAGGAGTTTAAAAAGAGAATACTCTGCTTAAAGTCAGAAGATCAAAAGTTTCTACCTTTTAAATGAATGCCTTCTGAATCACTCATCCTGGGTTCAAAATCCAACATCATCATGTTGAAGCAGTCTGCAAGAAAGTTCAGAATAGTAACACATTAAAAATATAATTTGCCATCAATCAATCATTCACTCATTTATTCATTTTCTAGAAGTACATCTCTGTAGTGCACAAAAGAAGGAAATAAAACTCAAATGTGTGTGCCTGCAATGTATGAGATATTGTTATCTCAAAATATGAACTGAATATTTATATACCATAGAATAAATGAATCCCTTTACTCAATCACATAATTATAGGTCAATTAAATGAATGTGCAACAGGCTTTAAAAATAACGTAGTAAATCACATACATCATTAGTTTCAGAGAGTAAAGATTTTGTGTTTCTTCATTTTTACTAGTATACTGCTAAATCACTTGCATACTCATTAAGACTAGCTTGTGCTATGCCGCACTTCAGGTTTTGAAACATTAGAAACATTAAATTTAGTTATTTGTGAGCTGCAGTCATTCTGAGAATTAAGCAAAGTATGAGATTATTTGTTGTTTCATATTGAAGCCAAAGTCCCACTAACAGACCAACAGCTTGTGGCATTATATGACATCATTGGAAACAAACATATTAGTGTGTTTTAAAACATAATTATTACAGTGCTAGCAAAGCAAGAAATTAGAACACATAATTCAAATGCTTTCACCTTTTGAAGGACTAGTACATTCAAAAGTATGCATTATGTTTTAGCACTGCTTAACTGCTTAGGCTCTTCTATTCAAAAGTGGATATTGTTCTCTTAGGGAGAGACCAAAGAGTTTAATTCTGCCAAGTCTTAAAGAGCAAACTCTGTTTAGTCTGAAACACAAGAGATTTATTGGCAGAATAATCATTTATTATTTTAAAGTACCATCAAATAAGTAAAAAAATTTATGGAAAAATTATTAACCATAACTAGCTCTCAAGGAATGTGTTTGCAAAGAGAATAATGTAGACTCTACTGTGGCCTATTCTGTACTCTTTGAAAAAGCTCTCAAATACATATAGAACATCTGTTAGTTTATAATGGATATATATTTGGCTAATTTAATGTATTACCCATAATAAATTTTTCTCTATATGATATATGACAGTTTTTTCTTGTGTGTGTGTATTACTAAGCATTCATAGGGTCATTGCTTGGTTCCATGATCTCAAAGGTGAAGACCCAAGTCTTATTGGTTTCTGATGGGTTGCCTCAAGTTTAGATGCCTAGATGCAGTACCTTCTATGCATAAATTTTATTTTCTCTCAATGTTTTTGCCAAGAACAACAACTTCCTCCAACATTTATAAAATGTGTTTAAAGTGATTGGTAAATCTAAAATGCTCCACTGTATCTGCATCTGTATGTGTGATCCAAAATGGATGTGCCCTGCATTGGACTGGCATTTTGTAAAACACTGGTCAATGGGATAGACTCTACTTTTGGTTTCTTGCTCAAATGTGTTCAGGAAATGAATGAAAGATGAATATAAGTCGAGCTTGGGTGGGTTGCAGCCATAAGCCAAAACCAGGCTGCTCCTGAGAAGGTTACACTGCCATTTTCAGTTAGAAGATGTATTTGACTTGTGAGTATGACACCTTACAAAACATGTTCACATTTTATGGCTAGGTATAAAAACAGTGCTTTGTTTTAGCCCAGATAAAAAAAAGGTTTATATTTGAGCTATAAAACTATTGTATTTGTGAACTATGCAGGCAATACAGTATGGCTCTAAGTATATTATTAAGTGCAAAACCTGTTCTTCAAGTAGTGTTGCAATATATTTTATTTATATTAAATGCTTCCTTGAGAAACATTTTTGAATTGTGCTCCTACTGCTTGCTTCAAATACACCACACATACATATGAAATGAGCCCCTTTGAGTGGTAGGTTTGTAAACCACATTCATAGTGTTTTGCCTGGAAAACAATAACCCAAAATGTATGCAGAAAACCAGAATAAAGAGTATGATCAATCATAACTGTTGTGCTTTAGGTTTGGAATATTTGCAAGCTAATTTCTTTTGAATAGAAAAATGATTACAGAAAATAACACCTTTGTAGAAGAAAAAGTGTGTGGCCAATACATGCATCATAACATAGACATGAAATGTCATCTTTGAAGAACATTCAGCACTGAGATTTTCTTTCTTCTGTGCTAATTTTCAATGACTGCATCTATTTAACCAAATCTAATGCATTCTATTATGCTTTATTTTAATCTTTGTTAAATTCAGGCTATTTTTTTCTATAGCATACAGATCATTTTGATGTGAAGATGGTATGACAGGCTTGGCTTCTTCCAGCTGGCATTGCTGATGCCAAAAGCTACAGCCTGTTGTAATGGGATCATGGGAGACTCGTTGTAAACATAGTTTGTCTGTCAGGTTCCCACCCGCCTCTGAATGCTCAGCTCCCATCTCTGAATCCCCTTAATGAGAGGCTACGGACAATACCAGCATTGTTGCCTCTGTTTGGAATCTTGTTCGAAGAACAATCACTGTTTACCCAAGCAGTTGTACTACCCAAACTCTACCGTTAATTACTTCTAGGGCTTCTGATTAAACTGCTCCTAGCCCTAGCACAAAGAGCTATTGAGCTAGCCACTAGGCTTCCTCTTTTCCTTCATTCCCTTTGCCCCCCACACTTATGGTTTACTGTATCCTTGCAAAGGCCTCATCTTCATCACTCATGCAAGAGCTCGACTACCCTGATTTGCACACAGCTCGTCTACAGGGTGCAGAACGTCCATGCATAACAAATCTGCATATCGGTGTGTTGAAAAAACCCAATGGCCAAAAGAAAATATAATACACTACAACTGATTATTTGATGGGGTGGGAGAAAATAGAAATCATTCGCATTATGACTCATGCAACATTGTAAATGACCTTAATAATTCCACACGATGGTAATTTATTTATTACAGCATTCTTCTGCAAGATAAATGAGAATGACACATTTAAGGTTTATTGATATGTAGTTACCAAATGTGTAATGGGTAGGGCTGCTTTCCTCCCAAAAAATGTGAACATTAAAGACGTAGAAAAAAGTGCATAATATTTACTGCATCTGACCATTTTTGTTTCATTAACTGCTTATTATTGTCTTTTTTACAGTTGAATTTGAAATACGATATGCAAAGTGACATCATGAATATGCATAATTATTCACGGCCTGAATAATTTTTCTGGGCTAGCCAAAACGACATTTGTAAAACAGAAGCATAAATGAGTTTAAACTATAGCGGTAAATATGTAGTCTGTTTCCACAATTGAAATATGTTACAGGTCAAACAGAATATTTTAAAATATCTGTTTTCTTTTATATATATATATATATATATATATATATATATATATATATATATATATATATATATATATATATATATATATATACATTTATTAAATGTATATTTAATAGATATGCCACAGAATATCCAGTTAGGATAAATATAAGAAACACACTTTGCTTTTCATCTATTTTAGTGATCACCCAAAGAGATGTGTCTGAGCCTATGTTGTTACAGCAGGGCAAATTTTTAGTGGATATTTTTAACCTGGGATTTTTAACCTTGTAACATGTTAAAAAAAACAGCAATTTCCCATCAGTATATTGATAAAAGAATAGATTTCACTGGCTTTAATAAGAGCAATAAAAATGATCACACAGCCATTATTTTATTTCAGAAGCCATATTTTTGTTTGAGAACAACAAGAGCTCACTAAGCTAAGCATCAGCTATGCACCAGATATTGCTATTACATTATGTTACACTATGTGTCAAATTAAGCTAATAAAAAGAAGTGACTGCATTGCATTTTTAAGAAAAGAATGTAAATGTTGCCAAATGAATGTTAGTAAGCAATAACAAACTCTTTGTAGAGTTTTCAGTTTTGGACTTTAGAATGATGATTTACATAGCCAGCAAATAAATTTATAGTTTATAACTGTAACTCTTGAAATATAAACTTTGCTAAGCAGACTCATGCAGGAAATAGTAAAATAGTTCTCCTGTACACACTTTCAAATATATGGGCTTACATTATAAATGATTGCCTGATAACTAAAAGCATCACAGTTTTAGATATAAGCTGAAGTTGCAAACTGAATTGTAGATTATGCAATGATGTATATTCTGTATTAGTATTTTTAGAGTTGCAGCTTAATGCCTTAATACTGGATTGTCATTTGTTTTATTATTTTTAATATAGGTAACCTTGTTGGCTTTTCCTTTTCTACTGAATGTTTTATGAAGAGTGTTCACATTGTAATTACATACACACCTTTCTATAACATATGTGTGTACAGTATATATGAATATGCACAGTACTTTTTGTGGAAGTGAGTTCCAGGTAATATTAAGTACAAAATCTGCAATATTCATGTAGATATTATAATGTGTGACTTTTTTTTTTAAAGAAGCTGTTTCACATTTTATTATAGCTTTCACATAATGCACTTTCAAAATAGTTCAGTATTTCAATATATTTACACATGACAGTGTACAAAGGTGTTCAGTAATGCATCTTATAAATTCAGATACACTAAAATGCCAAGAACAAATAATACCTGTTTAATTAATGTGATGAATTGTTTCATGCATCTTTTTATTTAAGCATATTAATCAAAATAGGTTCTTCAATTTGTATTAATACTGGTCTTAAATTCTGAATTATGTTCTATTATATACTGTACAGTGTAACTTTAATATAATGACAGATCAAATGAATGGCATACAGTATAGCTATCATTCCTGACTATGTTGTTTATAGAGACTGTACATCTTAAAGGACTAATCATCTACCGTACTTCCAGAAGAATATTAGATATTAAATGGTGTACTGTACATTCAAAATATGTGCATTTCCTCTTATACTTTTTGAAGTGTGAAAGAAAGTGTTATTCTCTAACAGACATTTCATTATTCTTATAGTTTACATGCCTTCACACATATACACTAAAATGTGCAAACTTAAAATATTGATAAGGTGCTTGTTAACTAAAATGTGTACATATCTAAATAAAATAGATTAACAAATGCCAACCATATATGTTGCTGCAGAAAATGGTTTCCTTCAAGATGTCTGCAAACCACTTAGTAAATGGCAGGTCTAAATCCTCTGCAAAAATCAGTTTTGCCTAATCCCTTATATTCTGCAGTATGCAAATGAATGCTTCAGGTTTCCTCAGACCTCCACAGCAGAAACAGCCAATTTACAGACACTAGGAAACTGTATGTGTTCTGGGTTTTTCATGGCTGCCCCTCCCCCATCCTTCATTCTGGTCTCAGCTGCCTGTGTTAGAGATGAAACCACAAACCAAGGAAACACTCCACTGATAGGGCACTGTAAATTAACTTGACATTTGATGCAGAAAAATACAAAGCATACAAAAGATACCATTGGCATAAACCCACTCAGGACCCATACAACATGTACGGCATATTATAAGCAATGTACAACTGGGGTGCATGTTGCAAAAAGAAGAAATGACTGTACACAAGATTCTTATTTACCCAGAAAATTTCTTATTATGAGAATCTGTATTCTAATTGTATCATGGTCAAGGTTTTGAGGAAATGTGGAAATTTCTTGTAATGACAAATAATTTGACATTGCGGAAAATACCAAACCATTTAAAAAACATAATTTTAACATTTTTCAAAAAACTTAATCATTTAAATGAAATCAGATACTTTCTGGAACTCATTTGGAAACTGATATACATTAAAATGACATTCTATAACACTCCATTTTGATCATGGAAATATACAGTGCAGTCAACCTTACTCGACTCATTCAAAGAAATGGCTAGCTCAAAAACCGTAGCTGTATTAAAGCTTGTAAGCAGAATTAAAGCTGATAATCATTGGATGGCCCAGATGTTAAGTCAGCTAATTAATGAATTATTAACTTCTACCTGAATGTTGATTTGTTGGCATAGTCTTTGAAGATGCATTAAGTAAGAATCCTCTCCAAGCTGCTGCGCATGATGCAGCACCAGGCTTTTAGACATGCAGGAATGTTAACATTATTATGCATTATTGTTTGTGTCTGTGTCTTTGTCTGTCTCCCAGTCTATAAGGCTTTCCATGTTGCCAGAAAACCTTGTGGCTGCGAAATATTAAAATGTACTAAGATTCATTATAATTCACTGATATTTTCAAACGGTAACATCGAAAAAGTTTTCATTGATTGTGAGTTATTCTTTAACATAAATAAACTGTGGGACGTATTTGGCTGGGACTAAAGACAATATATTAATAAGTCAACATAATATTTTTTACAGACAAAGACTGCTGGAATAGGTTATCATTATAGGTTCATATCCAATGCACGGTATCAGTCTTGAAATCAGGTTTTGATGACTAGTAAAAAGAATAGTTTAATTTAGAACCAGCTCAATGTTTAAATTAAGTGCTTTGTTTTCAAGTAGCTATTTTTTAGGTTTTGAAATTAAGACATTGACAAGATTATTATTCTTAAATGGATAACATAAAGAAATCTGTGAAGCCTGTGCAAAAGTTTTCTTTAAAAGGATGGCATATTGGTATATTCATCTTTTATTTTATATTGAAATTGGCAGTTTATATTCTGTTCTTATCCAATTTAGAGTACATTCAGTTTTTTGGTTTTTGTTTTACTGATTATTGTTCTCATTATTTACAACACAACAAAGTTCCTTTCTACACATCAGAAATCAACATCAAACAAAATATACAATGTAAAAGTTAAAACCCTAAGAAGAAATTACCTTCAGCAAAAAATAAAAACAAGCTATTAAGAGATGTATGCTGAAAATACCCTCTTAACATAGAAACTACCACACTTACTACCACCTAATTATTTCTTATAATTAAATAATACATTGTGGTTTACAGTTTCAGATTTTAGCAATTTTGGTCTCTTTGATTGTAAAAAAACATATGCATTCAGTATTAGCCTCATGCTGTCATCACTAGTAAAACATTTTAAAGCAGACACTATTTTTAGCAGGCATTGATTCTGATATGGAGTTAATAAAAAGGGATGTGCTGCAAGATATATTTGCAATTCACATTATCGCCAGGCACAGCATTCTGTTCAGAGAATCCATCATGGCTCGGAAGAGAGAAATTAAAACATGCCACTGTTCAGATAGAAAAGGGAAAAATGAATATGAATATTGTGTGTGCATATACTCTCTCTCTCTCTTATATATATATATATATATATATATATATATATATATATATATATATATATATATATATATATATATATTCCTTCTGTTAAATTGTTATAATAGAATTCTTTCAAAAATGGAAGCTGCAGGAAGAAAAACCTCTGCTTTCTTCCTTCCACCCTCCTTACTAATTTGCATTCATTTGCATTATTTCATTACGTATGTGCTTTTTTGTTCTGAGGATAGGAACGTCATAAAATGGTGATTCCTGAAAAACTTACGGTATGTTGTGATTAACTAAATTTTATTGTTATATTTCTTAGTTTTGATTAAAAAACATTACATTTACAGCATTAAGAACACTTTATGACTAATCTTTCAGAAGGGTGGCTTCCATCCATTTAAATGAAATGAGATGCAGCAGCAGAACAAAATGCAAAAAAGTTGGTTTATTTTTAAATTATTCTGATTTTGTTCCTTCAGTATTTAAATTTCAAGGAGAATTTTGTTTTCCATGTACATTTATTGTTAAAATAATTTGGCACTCTTAATATACTATATACAATACAATCAAATGCTAACTCATACACAGTACAGAACATCACTCTATACACAGTTGATATTTGTATGTTTCTGCATTCACACACAAGTAGACACAAAGGACCCCATATGTATATAACAGAATGCGATCCTCATAGTTATTAAACCTCAATATACTTCTGAGATGGTCAATAGTTGTACTTTCTTAGTGTTCTTTATTTAAAAAAAAAACAAGGTGCATAATATATTATCATGCAATTTGCACCTCTGGTGCAGCCTGACCTAAAGATATGAATTGCTGCTGTGGAAATCGTCATTTAAAAGACTTTTCTTTACAAGTTGTACATCTCTCCACATGTTTGTATAATATTCTGCTGGTAATATTTTTTGGAAATACATGCTCAATTTACTCTGTTTTGATTATTATTGTGGTGCAGGTCAATAATAATGAATTTCAAATGATATCTATCTATCTATCTATCTATCTATCTATTCAAATAATGAGGAAACGTATTTAAATATTACACCTTTTAAAAACATGTTCATAATCGTAAGGGAGGTAATTCATAGGTGCAGTATAACAATGAATGTATAATAAATCCTCACATGTATGATAAACTGTTTATTCTGTAAATGTGAACAATTACAGTCATTCTAATGAATTTTGGTTGAGTTGGATCAGAAAATTGACCTGTCTATAAGATTTCACATTTTTTATTCGCAAAATATTTCTCACTTCTTTCAACTCAAACTGACAGCACACCTCTTTGGCTGCAAATAAATAATCCTAAGGCAACAGCTATCAAATTCTCTATAATGACATGAATTAGCCAAGTGAAATTCTATTTTAAATCAAAAAGAAACCCTAAATTCTATTGAATCATATCAGGTAGTGTAACTAAAGTGCATGGCTTTCTTCTAAAATATTGTTCATGAAAATACAAAATTTGGTTCAGAAACTGAGAATATGTTTACATTATATGTTATGTAGAAAGGCTCATAACTAAATTACTCTTTATTTTAATCATAAACTATGTACATTTGCTCATATGGTCTAGTACTCTAAGAACATAAAGCACTATGCCTAGGTGTTTTACATGTATAATATTTAGCAGTCTGTATATTTTTGAATGTTCCAGGACCATAATTACATAGATAAAGCTGTATAATATTTATAATTAATAAATAATAATTAATTTTATAAAATAAAATGTGAACAACAGACTTTTATTTCTAATCAGATACAGTGATTCATGTGAGAGAGAAATAAAAAAGCAAAACATGTGCAAAAATGTGTATCCGAGTTGGAAGGCATACAGTATGTACTGTATACTCACAAGCGGAAACTTAAGAGTATAACCTTATTCCCAAATTAGGAATTATGAAGTTTGTTGAATGTTATTAAAACATAATAGTAACATGTTCTCAGACCTTTTTAAACCAATTCCCGGTCATAGTGAGCTATGCAAAGGGAAGATCGACCCTGGGTGAGGCACCAGTCCATCACAGGGCCCAGTCACGCACATACCCACATTCGGTCAACTTAAGAGTCAGCAATTAAAGTTACTGGTACATCACTGGGATACAGAAGAAAACCCATGTAACCCAGGCAGGTTCATTCAAACTACACATGAACCAAAATCAAGTGTTACATACTGGATCACATATTTGTTTGAGTGTGCGTTTTTTGCCTCATAGATTTTAAATGAGACGTGATTTATATTCCTTCAGGGATTAACAGTGTACCAAAAATATTATACTATTGTACTATATACTGTACTGAACTATCCTCAATTTAAACAAGAGATGCAGTCAACGCAAGCAAAACAATTATCTATGCTGTATGTAATGTCATGGTTTAAATACATGTTTTGAAAGGAAACACATTAAGAAGTACTAAGAAACTTCACTAATTGAAATATTTTTGCATTTTTTGCTTCACTTTGCTGATTCTCATTTTCTTTTATTTAGTAAAAGGGGTAAGTTTTTCAGATCTATTTCTTTCAAATTTTCTCAATTTATCATGTAATAGAATTATAAATCCTAAACAAATAATATTCTATGTAGTATCAAAAAAATATTTAAGTATAAAGACTTGCAAATAAAAAAGTCATAACCTATGTTTATTTGTTTTATGCCCAAATAAGGACATAATGCAGCAAGTGCTCTATTATTTTTATTGTTGTTGCTGTTGTTGCTATTATAGCATATTTTGTGGTTACCTGTATAATACCAGAGTAATTATGAAATGAAATTTGCCTGAAAACTTGTCTTTTTTACTATGTCGTCAGGGATAATTATTTCTTCTCTTTCAAAAGTCCCCTCTAGTTTATTTGGCTGAAGATACACAAAATGGTATATGGCTTTAGCAGTATGAGTATACATACATTCATCTGAGCCCAACGTATTTATACTTCTTTTGTATATACTGTTTTTAACTTTAACTTTTAAAGGACTGAAAAAACTGCATTATCAAGTAATTGCTGAAACAAAAAGTTAACGTCTACTTTTTTCATGATGATTCAATGTTCAAGTTTTCAAAAGCTGTAACAAAGAATGATGGGAAAGTGCTATGAAGGAATTAGTATTATGTTTGTCAAGTTAAAGTAAGGTTTGTCAGACTGTACATGTGTGATTGCTACTCAGCAATATCCATACTGATTAGAATGGCTGTACCAAGTGTACTCCCTTATTTGCTAAATAGCTGTGTATATATATATATATATATATAAATATGCAGTTGCCTGAAGAATGTGACCTTAAGTGACCCTTGGTTCAAAGAGGTCACTTTGTATCCAGCCTTTGGGCTTGAACTTCTTTTGTGTAAGCGCTGTCTGTTCATTTGTAGACTGCTAACAGTCTAAGTATGTAGCCTGTTTGCTATTTTCAAAGATAAGATCGACAGAAATGAAATCGCAACACATAAAAACCTTAACATAAACACTAACAACTAAGTCAGATATCCAAACTGACTTTGGTTTCTATTACCAGCTCTATGGTGTGAATCATCAATAGCATATAATTAAGCAGTTATAATATACTGAATATTGACAGATATGTTTTACCTGTGTGTTAACGATAAAATGTGTTCAATTACTGGATAATTTTCCAATTAATTGCATTACTTTAGTTATTTTATGACCCAACCACAGCTGAATATGTTCAAGGCTGTGCCTACAAAGAAGATTAAAATCAAATGATAAACATAATACCCCAAGGAAAAAAAAACTGATATATACTATCTTTCATGTTTAATTTCATCTTGAAATGTTTTCCTCATGCACTGTATTACAATATTAATACAGTTTCAGTCCAGCATAGATAACTCACACAAACACAGTGTTTGAACCAATTGCACGTGCAATGTCTGGCTATTGTTTTCACTTGAAATGTACAGACAAGTTGTCTCCTATGTTGATTGGGTTTGTATAAAATAATTTATTATGCATAAAGTTTCTATCTATCTATCTATCTATCTATCTATCTATCTATCTATCTATCTATCTATCTATCTAAAGCACTTAATTTATAGAAGCTTTGATAAAAATAGGTGCTAAAATGTAAATGGCAAATAGCCATCCAATTCACAATTTAAATGAGTTGCATTGTGTTCCTGAACATGCCCAAATGTTTAAACCCTTTAAAGTGAACTCATGAGAAACATTATACTAAAATGTAATATGACAAGATAGACACAGACGTATCTTAGCAACATATATTACAAATGTGGCAGTGGATATATGCTAACACATGCACAGTATGGTTGAAAATTACTCTTTGTCTCATTACTCATTATGCAAGTGTAGTGTTGAACTCTGTATAAGGAAGAAATTGATAATCATTGTAATATCAGAACAAACGTCACAAATTAAAAAGAAAGACTAAAAACTGTTCATGGAAAAAAAAAAAAAACTATTGTATGCTGCATAAACCACTGTTTGGGCTGGGAATCCATTTTTTCATTAAAAAACCTGCATGTGAAGTTTTAGGATTATGCTGACTGAAGAAGCTGTTATGTGGAGAGGTTTTAGAAGTCAAACAGCTGATATTAAGAGAGGACCTGAAATATGGACATCTCTTTCAAGCAACAGAACAGGACAGCGAAATCTTAACAGGCACACAGGTAATAATTACAGTGTTAGTTGAGCGGATGTATACTCAGTAATCTGTCAACCCTATTCACACAATTATAGTCTTACTTTCGATGTTTATTATAATAGTTGCATATACAGCAAATAGAACAGACAATACTGTCTTTCAGAAATACTGTATTAATAAAGCATCAAATGTGTGTCCCAAATAGCATGTAATGCCTTTGGATTTTTAGGCCTCCATAACCTTGAACAGAAAAACAGATATGGCAAATGGATGAAGACATGGATAAACAAATGGACTTTTCAGGTTTAAATATGTTAGTCTAAGTTAAAATTCACAAACTGGGTAATAAATGTTTAAAGAATGTCTTCTAAATGCACATCTTTTCACTGTAGCAGTCTTTTCCTTTTCCCTTATGTTTTGACAAGTGTACCTGCCTTTATAAAAATATCTGTAAAGAAGTACTCATGGGTTTAAGTCATTGTCTACATTACCATTTCCCCTTTGTATCTTAAGATATTTCTTAACAAAATATTTTGATACTAAGGGACAATTCATTTGTGTAGTATACATATGTACTACATTACATAAAACTTCACTGTACCATCACATAAAACACATATTAATAATGCCCAAATAAATGAATTTAGTATCAATTTTGTAAAAACATTTAGCCTTAATTTTTAATACAAGTATACTTCCATTTTATGAACTGGTTTTGTTCTGGGGAGGGTGAAAACAAGCAATAAGCCCTGAACTTCTATCTATCTATCTATCTATCTATCTATCTATCTATCTATCTATCTATCTATCTATCTATCTATCTATCTATCTA
The DNA here is from genome assembly GCF_016835505.1 of Polypterus senegalus. NCBI lineage: Eukaryota > Metazoa > Chordata > Cladistia > Polypteriformes > Polypteridae > Polypterus > Polypterus senegalus. The sequence continues at coordinate 135,716,363 of NC_053160.1, forward strand.
CATAGTATTCCTATACAAACAGAAGATCCTAATCCTGCTGCATTAATTTTTAAATATGCCTGTCTTCAGAGCAATTTTATACTCATGATATCATCTGTATTATGTACAAGAAGTGTACATATTTATATATGCATATGTGCAATGATAAAATTCACTGAGAATTTTGATATGCACTACTTACAATTTACAAAAAGTCAACAAAAAACACAAAAATGTATACTGTATTCTGTTATAGAGAGAAATGTGTGTAGCGTGTAATGTTTTTAACAAATATTATGTATAACTGTATGTTGTAACACGGTGCTTTTGGACAAAATAAAACATACTAATGTTCTTCATTGGGTGGTCAAATGTTTTAAGCTGAACATGTTTTCTATTTTCTTTCTGCTTCATTGTTACAAAAATAAAATATGATCTCATTCAAAGTATGTTTTGCTCCCACATGGTTGAACATTTTAAGAATATATGGATATACTACTCAAAATAATATTAGTGTAGTGATACAAAAATCTTTATTATTATTATTATTATTATTATTGTTAAATTGATTGATTGATTGATTAATTGAGTTTGTTGAGCGCAAAAGGCACAACTATAAACTTTGTGTTCAGTTTTCTGGTTCAAACAAAACTCTTCCCTATGACTTTACCTGTCAAATAGCAGATAAGCACATATGAACATATGAATCAGTAAGTGTAGGTTTTGATTTTCAACAAAAATAAAGGTAAAGCACATTTATTGCTGTGCCCCGTGTTGTGCTATTTTGATGACATTGTAACATTTTTTAGTCTTAGTCTTCTTAAATATAAGGAGTTTTTTTGCAACATATGGCTTATTATTATACCTGCATTCATATATATTTTAGGCTTGTAACATTTTAACTATAATGATGGTAAGATCATTAAATAATAAGCATGACAATTCTACAAATACATAAAAAATGAATAAATAGAATCTGTGTTTTTTTTTTCCATACTCCCTGAAAAGTGGGAGTAATAAAAGGTATTAAATGTTGTAAATAAATAATCTTAATACACTTTTTGGTGGATCAGTCCATACGTTTTTGTTGGCATCTGCCCCTTTATTACTTGAACACATGACATAAATGAAAGAATAATTAAATTATTTTTTGAGGCTATATCAATGGATAAAACTGAAATGGTATTTGGAGGAATAGGTACAAAAGGTCAATTAAACTGTTGGTAACAATGCCATTAAAAACAGCACCCAGAATTTATAATGTAGAAAGGAAACTATGAAGATGATGAAAAAAGAAGAAAACTTAACGTAATACTAATAGTATGTCTATCAATTATATCCATCCTTCAGTACACTTACATGTACAATATAGGTTTTAGCTTTTGGTGACAATAAATGTGTATTTGGGACCAGTAAATGAATGGATCTACATATATTTACTTTTAAAGTTGTATGAATGAACTTTAGCACATTGTGTTTTGAGCGGTCATCAAATGTGTTTGAAAAGAATGCTCAGAACACATATTTAATATGCCTGCCATTTTTAACATTCTTGACCTACTACACTGGATGACTTGGCTGAAATATAGCATACAGAAATGCTTAATCATCTAAACATATGTAATACATCAGTTGAAAAAAAGAAGGTCTAATTATTTTCTTGATTAAAATTAAAATCAATCACTTTGAACCCAGCTGTAAATTCATTCATTAGCTTGTTTATTTACAACATCCTTTTTTATATAAAAGTAACTAAATCTGCACATGTAATTTTAATTTCTGTGCAGCATATGTAATCGCAATTGTATTATGTATTTTAATGAATTTCTACATTCATTGTACACAGCTTCCATAAATTATTTTAACATCATTTTGTATGTTTTAAATGTATGCATTTCCCACCTAAGTGTTAAAAGTGCATTGAATAACGTGAATAACGAGCACAGTAATGGAAGCCAATAAAAATGAGTCTTGTAAATAACCTTTTGAAGGCTGCATATAAATGGATGACTTCTTATGCAAGCCTAACAAAGGTGTTAATTAAATAATTGGCATTCACAGCAATTCTGTTCACTGTTTAATGACACTAAAGGTGGAGATGTGTGCCAGCAGACATTTTAACTCTACCCTTTCGTTCAACTAGCCAAAGCCATAAAATGGTGGCATCACCAGAAAAGATCTACTTCTCTAAATATTACAGTATGCTTTTTGGCCATGTGACAGTTAACATCAAGGTTTTTTGAAAAATGTCTTACTCCTGGGATTATACTTTGGACATTAAACCTTGAGAGAAATCAAGTAAAATCAAAACAGTCTTCTAAACTTTGCCAAACATTTCAAAATTCTAATAGCAGAAACATGGCTTATTGAACACGTTACAGCAGCAATCATTATGCATTTGCAAATATTGTACTGTTCATCAACTTTACATAATTTCAAGTGAACTGGAATTAGCAAAAAAAAAAAAGCATGGTGCTTATTGTGATTTAAGCAAGGTAAAAATGAGTGACAAGCAAAATGCCTCACTATTATTGGATGGATGCTGAGTCACAGTTGTTTCATAGAATTTGCCACATTAGGAATATAACAACATTAAACAGAAGGCTTTTAGGAGAAATATTGCATCTTCTTTAATACACATTTTCTACAAACCATATATATATATATATATATGTGTGTGTGTGTGTGTGTGTGTGTGTATGTGTAATATGTGTGTGTAATATTACCAACATTTCTACCTGGAAGCCATTTAAAAATGAATAGATGAGTGTTATTCTTATTCCTTCTACATTTTATTATCCCCACTTTCCACAGATAACCTCACATGTTAGTAGCAAAGAGCAAAAAAAGGTCTTTACTTGTAGTCTGTAAAGATGACAAAGTTCACCTGTCAGAATGGTTTAATATGGAATTGTTTTATTAAACAGGGATGTTTCATTGAATATACAAAACTTATTTACTAATCCAGATTATTTAGTGCCATAAAACTACTTTATCTTAAGAGTATAACATAGTGAAAGTTTATACCTGAATAAAAAAATAGGCTCAGCTTACCATATATATGTGTATTTGACAGGACAATTTAACTATTATTAACTGATTCAAAAAATGTCACTAATTAAAGTTATTTTGTTTTAATCATTTGTTAAACTATCAGTTCATCATTAGATTATTCAGGGCTGAAGGGCCAGACCTAATATTGATAGCAGTAGATACAAGGCACCAATCAGTCCTGAACGGTTAGCTAGTTGATTACAAGGCACACACACACACACTACACTCAGTTCTGATTTGTGTCTTTGGAATGTAGGAGAACTCAGAGAACATCCTCATATAAACATGAAGAAAACGTGCACACTCAATAGAAACAGCAGCAGCCAAAGTTCGAATCAAGGCCTCCGGAGCTGAGATGCAGTCGTGCTAACCTCAAATGTGAATTATATAGAGAAGAAGAAGATTACTTTTGATTACACAAATTCATGCACCATAAATCTAAATGTAAATACAGTTGTGTATAATTTGTGTACAGTTCTGTTATGTATTTCATTTTTAATTAATATTATATAAGTATGGATATACAGTATATACACAGTATTTGTATAAGTGCAAGTACAATAATGAAACGGATTTGTAAATACAATGCATCTTTTGTGTGGGTGTTTTTGCTATAAACAGTTTCTCTGACAGTACAAAGCAGTATTTGTTTTATATTAATGTACTACTTGTAACAGTCGAGCTAAAGGGAGTCAACATGTTTATGGAAATTACATTGTTAAAACAAACCCATAAACACTCTACAGCAAAGCATCTGTTTTATCCTCGCTAACAGTTTTAAATTTAAATGTCCATGCTTAATTGCTTCTTTTGGAAAATGTTTGTTTATGTCTGTGACAAAGTCAGGAAATTGTGGAAGACATACAGAGAGGGATACAGGCAGACGAACAGATAGATAGATAGATAGATAGATAGATAGATAGATAGATAGATAGATGTACACCTCCAAAACGGTACAACTCAAAGGCTTTCCGAGTAAATACTGCTCATGTAAAATGCTGTAAAACACTTAAGCATTGCAAAAAATACGTTAGCAAGGTATTTTATCATGTACAAATCATTACATAAAAAATTTACTTGGCCTTTGGTGCAGACTAAGGAATCTGAAAAATATCATATCCTACACATTTGTATAGGTACGCTACATTGAAAGCTAGAATTGAACACATTGAGACAAATACAAAACACCTTAAATCAACTACGTAAGTTGATTAATTCTGTAATAAAAAATAAGCAAGAACTGCGTGATCAGAAGGTGTTCTTCTGATAGTTAATGCTTAACTCTAAGTTATGTCCTGAGCATGCGCGATGCGCGTACACGCGCGTGTGCTCTGAAATAAACACCTAAACCGAGGCGCCTTGGAGTGTGTCAGTGCTAGCAAGCGCTCCTGGAGCTCACCTCTTGTTACCAGGGAAACGCCAATCAGTGGGATAGCTGTGAAGCACAACGTGAGCATGCGGCTGTTGGGTGGACTTGCAAATCCACCTCTGGCGTTGCTTGGCTAAGTAAAACGCAATAATCTCATATATCCCACAAGACCAAATTGAATGGAATCAGCCGTATAATTCGTAAAATGTATGACGATAGATAGATAGATAGATAGATAGATAGATAGATAGATAGATAGATAGATAGATAGATAGATAGATAGATAGATAGATAGATAGATAGCTGGCTGAGGATACATTCTCACCCAGATGTTACTGTTCAGCAATAAGCGATATGTAAACATTTATTTCTAAATTTTTCTGGTTTGAATGTACTCTGATAAGAAATGGCATTCTCATATATACTTTTAGTTATGTAATTATCTTGGATCAATAAAATCCATCAAACAATCTTATGGGTTTTGTTTTATACTTGGCAGTAATTTTACATTTCTTAGCCTATGTTGGGAAAACGAGAGTTGGGTAACAGGATAGTAAAGTGTGGCAGTTTCAAGTCACGTGACATGTTCACAAACAATTACATATATGAGTAATATTAACTTAGCTGTAGCAATTTAGAAGGTTCTCTCAAACTGAAATGTACTTATGCGATCTTAATGCTGTCCGATCTCTGGCAAACGTGTCCTGTCACGTGCTTCTAACCTGGATTTATCTTTATAACCCTGCTTATGATATTTATAGGCTATATTATCTCCTCCCTTCAAAAAAAGGGGAGCTTCTGTCTAACGTTGTCAGAGATGGTAACTTACCACTAAAACAGCACTCTCCTCTGCAACTCACAAAGGCTCATCCCAAACATCATAAAGAGCAAAGATATCCCTACTGTTTTTCTGTGAGGTTTTATATTTACATCAGATTTCCTATAAACTTTAAAACGTGCGCCATTTCAACACTGTGGCTAAGGATGATCATGTGTATAAAGTTAATTACAATCATCATGATGTGTCTACATGTCAACGTTATTATCGCCAAATAATACAACTTTATTGGTAGAGTGAATAGCTAAAGAATATTCAGGAATTAAGTTTATCTTAGGTACTATGAGTTTAGGAGCATAGAAATAATGAAATGGTCATAAAGATTCAACAAACAAATAATATTGACTGCAATGCAACTCATTAGATTTTTTTCATTCCTTGCACGTTAATATAAGCGCCCAAAATTTCTCTTATTATACTTTATACTGTAATCGTTTTACATGTAGCACTAGCATTAAACTACTACTTTTGTCACTGACGATTTTTTTGTTTATTTCTTCTTATAAACTGTTTTGGGATTTAAAGGATTTTTTTACAAAAACATCTTTAGAAACAAAGGCAACATGATTACTTAAATATATGATGTAGTGGCAGTCGAGCTTTTAACCTCCTAAACTATTTTGAGTGATAGATATTTCTAAAATAAAAAAAATTACAAAAAATTCAACAGTGTGCTTTAATATATTTTACCTATTTCTGCTAACTATAAGTATAAACTACTGGTTAAACAAATTAATAAAATCTGCTCTAACCCAATTTCAAAATGACCACATATCTTATAACAACATGTACATTAAACAATCATGATTAAATGTTATGCTACATTTGTCTTTATTGTATGAAACTATATTGATATTCCTCTACTGTGGGAAATAAAATGATTCAGATTTGGTCAGTTATTTGCAGACTTCTAGATTTTCTTTACACTACGCTGACATTTAGTGCAGCCCCAGTTGGGAAAACAATGCCACCATTCATAGCTCTAGACGTAGATTTCAATCGACTTAAGCGGACACAATGAAACTTGGTCATTCACTGCTTACCCATATTGTGTTCTCAAATTTTCTCTCAGCAAAAGTATAATGACTCGGTATTGTATAGCTGCTTAGACAAGGGTTCAGAACAAGAGACACTAGTTTTGTCTGACGGTGTGAGAAAGTTGGGAAGAGATCTTTTCTCCCAGATGGTGTTAAATTCAGCTGCTTTTTAACATTGGCCTTGCATAGCAATGCTGTGCTCTCCAGCCACAATAGATGAGCCGCTAGTTCCCACTAGTTAACATGCGCACTCACGCAACGTGCAGACTTTTGTTTGGGATTTTTAAACGCAATTTTCTTAAAATACCATGTGATGAGAAATTCTGCGTCGATCAGTTTCTGGCACTGGAACTATATTAGTATACAATCATTATTTTTATAATCACTAAAGCGTGAAATAAAAAGACTACACATATTGTGCATTTTTGATATGTGATGTCAATAAGCTGTATTTTAAAAGTATCTGTTTTTCTAAATAAACGATGAACTAAAAAAACGTGTATATTTTCATTTATTTCTTGTTGGTTCAAAGTAAACATTCACACTCCATTTGACTTTATTGAGTTAAGAATGAGTAACAAAAGGTTACCCTGTAGTTTCGAAAACTAACAACTTATTGCTTTAATTGAACCAACTTTGAAAAAAGAATACAGTGAACCCACTTACACTTTGTGATGTAAATGCTGATTGTATCAAACAATAAGCTGTAGTTAAATAGCAGAGCCTGCTTTTACGCTTCCCCTGGATTAGACACAGTGAACAAGGGAACTAACAGCCACTTTACAAGTCAATGGTCGCTTGTCCTAAACATTACTCCTAATGCAAATAAACAGCCGTCGCCCTATGGGCGTACAGTAGTAAAAGTTTGGCACGTGCATCGAACCAAACAGAAATCACCTCTTTAGTTCATTCATTTGCGGTTAACAGCCCACAGTGCGCCAGTGCAATTACAGGCGTTTCTGCAATAGATACGCAAATGTTATTCACTATCGCGGCTACATGATGAAATTACATAAAATCAGAATTTGCCAGTTTATGCAACTGAAGTATTAGGAGAGAATTGATTTCCCTTTGATTGTTGTTCCAAACTCTGTGGTAGCAATGTTTCTACAATCAACAATAGTTTCAAGTTCAACATTTCAATCATTTGAGCCCTGTAGCCTACTGAAGAAGAGATAACACTTAACCTACATGGGCTGGTAAAACATTATCACGTCAAACAAAAGGGCTGACCTCCTTTTATTTTATCTACTCATATATACCGAAATTGAAAACAGAAATGTTAATGAAGCGGATATGCCATTATATATACTGTATGTTATATAGCTTTATATAATTACCAGTAAATAAATAAATAAATGGAATCATTAACATGTAATAAATCCAATACCCCGACTCTTAACGTGTACAGAATGTATTTATTTCAAAATCAAGTTCAAAACAAAGAGATCATAAATTAGGAAAGAAAACTCTCAAGGTGTTCAAAAAATATTTTAGTAAAAACACTTGAAATACAACTACGGTCATCAGCATTCGTAAGATGCATTGAAAAGTTTAGGTATAGACTGCACAGTGCAGCCCAAACCCTTTCCTTGTGACTTCAAAATATACTTCGGTAAAGGGGGCTGTGTCTCTTTTTAAGAAATGCAGATTAGTCTTGTGCACTTGATGTTTCTTCATGACCTAAACCTCTCCAGCCCTTCACACCACGCCAACCCCACCACACCCCCACCCCCCACCACAGCACTGTCTATCATAAGCGGCCTGAGCATGGCATTGCCACTTGCCCCCGAGCGTGGGAATGGGAGCGTCCAGCCGTTCACATCTCTTACACTACGTTTAACGGAATCAATTAAGCAAGGCAGACCTCACAGCAGCCCCACTCCACCCCTTTCCATTTTTGTCAGCCCTATACGTCCTAATTATTTCAGTTTGGAATGCCAATGCCGTTTCCTAGATGGAGCTGATCAAGCCTGAAAACACACACGCACACACACACACACACACACACACACACGCACACACACAGACGGGTAGAGGAAGACGGAGACAGAGAGAGGGAGGGAAAGAGTGAGAGAGAGACGAAGGTGGGGGTTAGGGTACACACGTCGGTTTTCTACGTAAATGTCACATTCATTTCCAATGCTATGCGCCAAGTAAGACACAGAGCAGTTTGACAAGGGGGAGGCGATCTCGTCTCCATCATGTCTTTCTGCTTCAGTGCCTTCCTCAAGGAAACCCTCTTAGAAGAAGAAAGCATCTGTTTCGGATACTGAATAGACGGTGGGGAAGTAATCACAACTCAGTATTAATTTTGTTAATGTTACTTATGACTGCAAAGGTTTCTCATTGTTTTATGTTCGGACTGTTGGAATTCTCGGCTTCATCTTAAAACGTGAAGTACACGACGAACACGTGATATAAAACTTTCTAGTGCCCAATCATCATTTGATCTGGCAAGTTTTGTCATATGCCGACCACCAGAAATATTGAAATACGCTAAACAACAACATGTGTTTACTATTTTTTAGCACTGGATTAAATAAAATGTAAAATGTTTCTCTCGATTTTCTTATTTTAATATGCACAATGGTGACGTTGCAATGAAAATAGAAATCTTACGTACATCATTTTCTAAAAAATGTTTAAAGATAAAGGCAGTTTCTTATATTTACCAGAATAAAAAGTTCATAAAGCCAAAGCTTGCTTTTCAGCGTTTAATTATTCTCTTTGCCACGTGTTTCTTTAACATCCTCCAAAGGTCCACGATGATCCTGGAAGCAGTTTTTACTTTCGGTTATCTAGCTTTATGAAGACCAACACACTCATACAGCTAGATAACCAAAGATAACAACCCACTTCCTATCCATTAATAGTAATCCACCCAAAAAGTTCAGTGTCAACTACACAAGAAGATTTTTTTTCTATAATTATAATTCTCCTTCTTCTTTAAAGTATTATTTTTTTCTTACGATTCTTAATTTCTTGTAGCTTCTCCGTTCTTCCTTTAAAGTTTATCCCCAACTTTTAATTATTCATTTTTGTTGCCCACTGACTGACATCAGGAAAAGATAGTTGTCATCCTGGACATTAGAAGAAAATATGAAATCCATTGATGAACATCTTAAGTAGGAAGTAATTAAGAACGAGGGGCATCCATTCTTACACAGGCCAAACTGGAACTGACGTTGAAGAAAACAATATTTCCATTCTCATAATAAAAGCCCTCCTTTCCAGGCGTAAAACCGCAGAGGTATAACCAGTATCCTTCGCTGAGATTAAAAAAAATCCCCGGTTGTGCTAGAAAGTGCTTCGCCGATACACAAGACCTCATCGTGATCGCTTCTGATAATTATGCAGAAAGAATCTATGTTGCCGAATGGTGGCGGCTCGCTTACACGCAGCTAGCGTGAGTTTTGGGGGGGAGAGTGCTGGTCTCATGTGCGGGGAGATCAGAAAACGAAGATGCCGTCTTGTTGGCTTGTGCTGCTGCTGCTGCCAACAGACTGAAAGGAGAAAAGGGCCATCTTTTGGGGAGGGGTAGAGGTCGGAGAAAGATGTGATGGTGTGTGTGTGTGTGTTGGAGGGGTGGGGGTTTTGAGGTTTAAAGGGGAGACGGCGTGCACCCGCCAAAATCTGGACCAACCCGACGAGGTCAAAGGTCCCTGACCGCCGGAGACTAAGGTAATGATGATGTCATGAGAAATCTCAAGTACACACATTAATTGATATGCATGAGTGATCGACAATCTGCTCTCGCCACCAAACGACATCGCCATATATTTTTCCTTTAATTTTGCTCAGCAAATACATTCTGGTTTACAATGGAAAAAGGGGGGGAATAAAAAAATAATAATCATAAAACGCGGCCTGAAAAACCTTCGTGTGCTGCTGCTGCTGCTGATGCTGTCAATGCAGATCGCTGTAATATCCAAAGACTGGAAAAATCTCTCTCTGAGGACAGATGAAAGCATTTGGATCTGTGTTTTGCGCCTCTGCCTGAATTTCTCCTCCTGAAGCCTACGCTTAGAAACAAGGCACTTTGCTGCTGTTGCATAAAGCAGGGGCCTTGCTCTGTGGGACTGGGACTCTGCTCTGTGTAACGCAGTGAGTCGATGTGTAATTACATTGACGATTTACGCGGTGTTCTGTTTTAATGGCTTCACATCTCACATCTCGCTCCTGTTCAGCCAAGCTGCAGAGAGGTACAGGTGCTGGCCTCATCGCTTTCCTGTGTCATACATTTCTCAGTCTCGTTCTTTTTTTATCCAAATAACATTACTTTCACGTCTCTTCCAGGCTAGTGCATTAAATGCAGGTAGGATATTTTCAGCATCGCATTACACTATGTTCACGCAATTCTCAATGAAATTCTAGCACCATTACACGCTTAACTAACTGCTGTAACATGCCATCTAACACATCAGATGTAACATCTGCTGAAAAAAATGAAGATTATGTTACATATACGAAGGTGAAAGCGCTATATGGCATAACATGTGATTTGATTTATAACAGAGACATTGTTACGTAAGTCTGGACAAATGCCTTGAGGTCAGCAATGTGTCCCCTCGAATGACTAAAACACGAAAGTACCTCGGTTCACATATTACACAAATTAAACGTCATAAATGTCTGTTCACTGTAACGCAAGCATACTGCTAAGAATGCCCAATTCAGGCCCCTGTTCAGGTACATAGAACTACAGAGGCGACTGAAATAAATAAATAAATAAATAAATAAATAAATAAATAAAAGTTTTATCCATGATGGGCATGATTAATACGCCTAATGGTAAGGCAATGGCAAACCATATTCACACCTATACTCGACGAAATTTCCAACACACACGCTCCACTCCTTATATAACTGGTAGTCTGACAGTTCTATTGTAGCATCTGATGTCTCTTCACAATCCTACATATTCTGTCTTGTCAGTGTTTGTTAAGACTTTTTTTTATACAATGATGTATTCACACGAGATACATACTGTTAGGATTCTAACATAATAACGTTAATTCGTATCATTTGTACCCCTTGTCGGTTCATGGGTTAATATACTTTGACAGAATAAGCTACTTTTTGAAAGTAGCCCTATTCAAGTGTTGTGAGCTTACTCTGATTTTTTAATTAACCTTTTGCAAGCATGTTCTCAAAGGACACGACTTTACGTAATGATTCCACATTTATAAGAATTTAAGAGCAAATGAAGAACTGACATGACTGATTCAACAACTTTCAGAGGGGCACAATTTTGGTTTTTTTTTTTGTATCATTCTTAGTCTTTAGTCTTAGAGTTGCCTTATGAGCCATATTTAAAATAACGTCATCAACAGTCTTGACGTGTCAAGCATGACTCCACTAGAAATAACTACCTGCCATTTGCAGTAAGTTGCCTTTCATACGCAGAAGCTGGCTTTAATGGTAATAATAATTAGAGGCTAAGGAAATGTCAATATAGCGAAAGCGGCAATTATGTACTCTGTGTTCACTAGTCATATCACCAATTTTGAACTTGCTATTCTTACTCTGACTTCATCTTTATATGTGACAGCAATAAAACAAATCCATGACTACATCGTTAAAGTAACAATTTATAACCGATTCCAGATTGGCACAGAGTGAGACATCTCACGATATTTCGCAAAGGTGAGGGGTATCAGATTACTAGCCTACAATTAGTCTCGAGGACTCAGAAATATTGATTCAGTTTTAATATGTTTTACTCCCATGTCTGCTTTCTGACACAAGGTACTGTACAAAGATGTCATTTTACATGTCAGTGCTAAGGTATATCCTATTGTATACTTCTTGTAGTTTATTTTGTGGTCAAGTTACAAAACCTGTTTCTAACACCAACATCTGTCACAAATAGAAAGCGCAGAAGATACTCCTTTCCAATTATCCGTCACGTGACAATAGCATCTACCAATCTTTTTATTCAGAGGGTTTAACTTACACATTGCATTACTGTTGTCGACATATGTTGTAATTTGTTCAGGCGAGGCATCAAAGTATTTGCTTTATTGTGTATTTATTTTCGGTGGAGAAACAGTAATAAAGCAAATAGCTTTGTTTTATAACATTTTACATTATAAAAAATGTATTACAAATAAATAACAAGGAGAAAAAAAAACATTTTAAAAAGTGTTCAGGTATTCCTTAAATATATGACTACACAGACGTAGACAGATAGTCAGAATCCAAGGTTATTGAACATATTTTATTGTGCTATATATACCCATTACCACATTTTTGATTTTGATACTCTTTTTCCAAAGATTAAAAAAAAAACATTAAAACTTCAAACTACAAATATAAACATTGCTCGCGTGGTAAGAAATGATAAAGTAAAAAATCAAACAATCCTAACTGCGCTGAAACTGACCAATGACTGCGAGAGAATGTAGTTACGAAGGCTTTGAGAGCAAGAGCTAATTGCCTAATTGGAACAGTACCGTGACGTCACTTTACATTTTGTAAAAAAAAAAAAAAAAAACAGTAATGTAAATGAGTGAGCCGGCAGGAAGACAACTCTGCATAGAAAGCAGCGACAGTAACGTACCGGTTTCTCGGGGCAATTATCTTTATTCATGACCCATATTATACTGTATCTAATATATTTCTAGGAGCCAGGGTATGGAAACACTATATTTTTTAACACCATTCAGTTTTTAAGCCCGTTCCTAATTTTAACTGGAGAATGGTCAAGTTTTAATATACTTTTTATTTATATTCATTTGCTTTGCGTGACATACTGGAATTAATCTCATAAGTATAGATCGTATTGTTAATACCTTATCTTAAAGATGGCATGTTTCTTGGTCGGATGTGTCCTTATATGCTATTTTAACACAAGTTTAAAGTATCTTTCTTCCAATCCTATTGTATTCGTTTTTATCGTCTGCCAAGGTGGCAGTGACCCTGGCCATGAGACGCTGTTGGACTGGTCTCTGTTTCGACTTTAGGCGAAAGTGTCAAACTGAGTGCTTTAATGTCAGCAAGTGATCCATCTATACTTCACTCATTCTAAAGTCTTCATGAAATTAGGCCGTTGTAATCCCATATTAATGTTAAGATACCCCCATACAGAAAGGAGTTAAATTGTCAATGACTACAGAATGTGTAAAAACCAAATTTACCAAATTGCAATGTACGTTATTAAAAAATAGCAAATAAAAACGTCATTAAACATTATTTACATTGCCTATTAAAACGTCTATGAGAACCTTCTAAAATATTAAGAGTTAACATGCAGGCATTCGTAACGCATTTTAGAATATGACAGCATTTCTTTACGGCATATTTTTTGAAAATAAAAAGTTATACGTTTACAAACAGTTTTAACATAATTTACGCAAGTTTTCTTTAACGGTAGTATAAATTGTACTTACAGTATTGTACATTGTGAGCGGACACGTACTCTGTAATACGCTGCAACTCCTTTTTTCTTTGCAGTCCTCATAGTCTGCAAAGCATCCAACGACCACCCGACATGTAGTTGTAAATAAGCTCCTTGAAGACGTCCCAAAATGTTAGGCCATCACATTTTTCTACCCTTTAACTTAAAATTGTCAATTATTCCCAGCTCATTATATTTGCTTCCCTTGGAATAATTATACTTGCTCCCCTTGGTGTGGTTTGGACAGCAATATATTCCATCCTTAAAGACGATTTCCCGCATAACATATTTTGTCTGCTAAGCCAAAAGAAAAAGTGAACTGTTGAGAGAGATGAGTGTCTGCAAGTTTTTGGGGTTGGCCAAGGTCTAGTCCAGCCCTCTATGTTAAGAAGGACGTGCTCTGAAATTCAAACAACTTCCCCGTTTCTTTTGTTACTGTTTAAACTGAAGAGCCATTGTTCATTTATTGCCATGGACTTTTTTTTTTTTTTAGTTCCCAGAACAGGTTACCCGTTGATGGCAATGGCCTAATGAATTTGCACCAATCCTCATTTCAGACTTCGTCTGACAGACGGAACAAATTAGATTTTTTTAAACATTCATCTTTGAAAAGTGGATATTTCCAAAAAAAACTAAGCAAAAGTCGCCTGGTATACAGCATGCTGCTACAGTGAGAAAAAAATAACACAGTAATAATACAAATTTATTATTGCTATTTATTATTATTAAGAAGAAGAAGAAGAAAACAAGAAGAATATCACTACTGTATTTCGCGGATATGTGTAAAACTTGTGAGTGTGTTTGTTTCTTTATAATTAGATTAAAATACGATACAACTGTTTTATTGGTTTATTCATTTTATGTTTCATACTAGTTTGATGAAAAATATCGGAAACACCTGTTTTTCTGGACTTTTCGAAAAACCTCAGATACTAAACTTCGTCCTTAATTTTAGGGCAAGATAATACTGAATGGTAATTTTAAATCTGCGATGAAAATGATTGGAAATAAACCATTAGATTTAAAATTCATATACACCGTGTGTAGTATAAACAAGCACGATATAAATGTATAACACTACAGTAATACAGGGGTCTGATTTTTTGGGGTCTATGATTTTTACAATGTATAGTTTTCATTCAATCTTTGGATGACATTAAAGATAAAATGTAAAATTTACATTATTCATGCAAACAACTAAAATAGCTTGTTTGTTAAGGCAGGAACTATTCATATGAACAGTGAACAGGGAAAAAAAAACACGTTGGAGAACGCCTTCTGTTCTGCTTTACCTTTACGTGTCTACTTATATGTTCGCAAACCGATTTAAGGATTCTACATTTCACAAAAAACCTTTATTAGGTTGTATAACTTTACAAGTATTTTTATCTTTATCTAAACCACACATAATGGCTTAAAAAAAAAATTAAATTTGCGTAAAGTGAAATTAAAGACAACACTGACTGAGTTACTGGTAATTGCACCTTTTCTATTATATTACCTTTGTAGATGTTTAGGATAAAGCAAGTTTTGTCATCGGATTTTTTAACCCAGGTTAATTGGAACGTGACTTTCCAGTAAGGTTTTATAATGTTCTTCTTATCTATTAAACTATATATATATATATATATATATATATATATATATATATATATATATATATATATATATATATATATATATATATATATATATATAAACTTCTCTTTTAAAAGATTGAAAATCAAACGTTGTCTCGGTAGATGAAGACAGAAGGCTCCTTAAAACGCGGATTCATTGGTCCTGTTGCAAGCTTCTTCGTCAGCCCCTCTGCTTCACGTTCAGGTTTAACTGCGAGGTCACGTCCAATGACGTCGTCTAGCATATCTGCTACGTCCAGCCATATTTAAATATATGAAGGAAATTAGTGCACCAAAATATGCAAATCCGGTTTGCATAGTCTCTTGTTCCAGTCGAAGGACTAAAATTAATATTTTGTTTTCTAGCATGCATATGATTTTCTCTAACTGTCCGAATGTTGTTTTCGAGCTTCTTTTGTGTGTTGCGTGTCCGGTGATGTCGGCGTCGTACAAGTGAAGAGGCAGAGATTGATGCTGAAGAGATCGTCTGCGCATAATGAGATGTCTGCTGCGCCATTCTCATACCCCCGCCGCCGTTGGTTCCTGCCTGTGTATTATTTTTAATATTGATGCATATGTAAAGGTATATTTGCATTTATTCTTTACTGGATGCTTTTTTTCACGTGGTTCTTTGAAGGAAAGTCATCTAAATTGCTCTTAATGGTTTTATTCCTTGTCAAGTTTTTTTCTCTTTAATTGTAAAAATGGTATTTATGTTATGCGCATCTTCAAATTTTTCCGAATCTAAAATTTTACATTTTACAGTGAAACAAAGAAACACAGTTTAAAAACTATTTAATTATGACGTTTAATTCACAAGCTTGGACGTTTTCCTGCTTTACATTTGGTCTCCCTCTCTCTTGAAGATAAGCACATACACGCACATATGTTAAAACACACAATCATAAGACAAAATAATTTGGATATTCTTCAGTTTTACCGTTATAAAGCAGGATAATACAGAATAACAGCTAGACATTTTCTGCGTTCTAGTGTTCAATAGCAATGCTTATTTTTTTACGGAAACTGCTTTAGTATGTGGTATATAGCATCTAACAATTTATAAATTAACGTTGCTTTAACAGTTTAACGTTTTAAATATCGTGTCAAACTCTGCTTGTGCGAGTGGTATAAAGACAGTTCAGACTGTTGTCTGATGTTCCCTCCGTATTTATTTATTTATTTATTTTTTTGTCAAGACCGACTGATAGATGGTATTAAATGCAAAATGAACGTAGTATAGTATGTTATACTATTATTACCAGATTATTCCTGTTTAATTGTTAACATTATTCAGGCTTTTCATTCAAATGTGAAGATGTCAGTGCTGTATAAACATATATCTGTTTTTAGTTAACCGAAGTAATTCAAAAATAAAACATTTGTTTCCAGACTTCGCTCAACGTTAATGTATTGGTTATATCACAAACGCCCAAGTAAATAAATACTCGTTTAACGGGGTTAAAAAACAGGTTTCTTTAGTGATGTATTTCGCGTCATATAATAAAACTTTACTAAGGTTAAAAAGTAAAAAGCCATTTTTTTTAAATAAGTAAAAAAAATATAATATCACTACACACTGACAAATATTATGGAGACTGCACTGAGTACGTGTATAAACGTACTTACTCAGCGCTCTATATATTATTTGCTATAACTAATATCTCAGGCAAAATACACTGTCATATTATATATTAAACAAATTAATAAACGTACATGGCGCAAAGATACATACTTACCTGGTATTCTTTTCCCCTCTAGTACCCCTGAAAGTTGCTGGAGTTGTGTCGCGAAGACATTTCTGGACGATCACAAGATTATCATATCTATGGGTATTCACTGAAAATAAAATAGCAGCAGTCGTCACTCATGTAAAGAAAACCATGAGACCTATTGCACATCAGTAAACGCGCATATCATCCCCTTCTAAATGACAAGTTCGAATTCTAATTGCTAGAATTCGAATAGCCAGTGTTTCGAACCTGCACCGTTCTTTAAAAGTGTCTGTCCCTAAAAGTAAAAAGTATATATATATATATATATATATATATATATATATATATATATATATATATATATATATATATATATATATATATATATAATATTACTATACTATACTACTATACACACATATATATATATATATATATATATATATATATATATATATATATATATATATATATATATATATATATATATGACATCGAGCCGCCTTCGTCAAATACGAACTCCGGTGACAAAATGCGAACACCAGTTGCGTTAATATGTGTAGCACTTAATGTGGATTAAACGGATTGAACATTTATTAATGTATTTTTAATCTGAAAAATGTCTCTTTCTTTGTCTCAGTTATCGCACGTTTAAAAAAGAAAAAAAAATCTACTTTTGACTTACATCAATATGTAAGTAAAGTGCTACTTGCGCTACACTTTATTACAGTTAATAGATCATACGTAGTTATTCAATAAAAATAACATACAACATCAGGTTTTGTCTTCGGGATTTTTAAAATGTGGCTAAAACAATTGTATCATTTGTGACTATAGAGTAAAACAAATAGTTCATGTGACGCTATAAATTTTATACATTTTCGAAACAATTCGAAATTTAATCATAAGGATCAGTATCAATAAAACAGTAAAAGTACATTAACAATAACCTTAGATTTTAAATAAAATGTAAGAAAATATTATGCATGTAAACAAAATGTAACGCATGGCACTATTTTTGCACAGTTCAACGTATTCACAAATGCATCTTTATTGTACTCACTATTTAGTCATTATTTCACTCCCTGACTATACTCATTGTTTTCGCAAACAGTTGACAAATTTGACAATTGTCATTTCTCAGCTGAAATTGTTTTATAATAGGCGATGTATGTGTAATCAACAAGAAGGAAAACTCTGGATAATAATTATAATATGCTATAATAAATATAATGCACTATGTTTGCATTTTATAAAAACGTTTTTCATGGCTCTCCTTACTATTTAAATACAATACATATATTGCTTTTATATTTTGCCTCTCCCATCACTGAAGATTGCGAATGCTATAGTTTGTTGACCATTAGAGGGCATTTTGTTTCTTGCAGTAAAATCGCGACACCTCCTGGTCACATATTGTTGACTGCTGCAAAATAAAATTGCCTATGCCAAAAGCATTATTCCTCTCTGGGAATTTTGAGTTATATTTATTCTTTTTCTTTCTTTCTTTCTTTCTTTCTTTCTTTCTTTCTTTCTTTCTTTCTTTCTTCAGACGAATTATTTTGAAGTCACTAAACTACTGGCAATGAATGAAAATACTGAAAAAGAAGTTCATCTGAAATAAAGAACACAATTAGGGTTGAAGATTATTCTAGAATAAGAGTACCAGACCTTTGTGTATTTCACATATTTATTGTTGACTGAAATAAGACATTCATTCTAAAAATAATGCATTGTGTAAAATATAAGGATAACTTTGTAGACTTCTATGATTCATTTTCATTGAACTGACCCAATACTGTTTGTGTGTGTGTGTTTACCTTGCGCTATAATACATTTCTAGATAGTTTTTATAATCTAGCCTATTTTTGTGACATCATATAACAAAAAAGTGATCGTTTTAATCAATATATCTGCATGTATATACAGTGATAAAGTTCATTATTTTCTGTAATGTACTGATAAACATTAGACTTTCATATATTTTAGATTCATTACACACAACTGAAGTAGTTCAAGCCTTTTATTGTTTTAATATTGATGATTTTGGCATACAGCTCATGAAAACCCAAAATTCTTATCTCAAAAAATTAGCATATCATGAAAAGGTTCTCTAAACGAGCTATTAACCTAATCATCTGAATCAACTAATTAACTCTAAACACCTGCAAAAGATTCCTGAGGCTTTTACAAACTCCCAGCCTGGTTCATTACTCAAAACCGCAATCATGGGTAAGACTGCCGACCTGACTGCTGTCCAGAAGGCCAATATTGACACCCTCAAGCAAGAGGGTAAGACACAGAAAGAAATTTCTGAACGAATAGGCTGTTCCCAGAGTGCTGTATCAAGGCACCTCAGTGGGAAGTCTGTGGGAAGGAAAAAGTGTGGCAGAAAACGCTGCACAACGAGAAGAGGTGACCGGACCCTGAGGAAGATTGTGGAGAAGGACCGATTCCAGACCTTGGGGGACCTGCGGAAGCACTGGACTGAGTCTGGAGTAGAAACATCCAGAGCCACCGTGTACAGGCGTGTGCAGGAAATGGGCTACAGGTGCTGCATTCCCCAGGTCAAGCCACTTTTGAACCAGAAACAGCGGCAGAAGTGCCTGACCTGGGCTACAGAGAAGCAGCACTGGACTGTTGCTCAGTGGTCCAAAGTACTTTTTTCGGATGAAAGCACATTTTGCATGTCATTCGGAAATCAAGGTGCCAGAGTCTGGAGGACGACTGGGGAGAGGGAAATGCCAAAATGCCTGAAGTCCAGTGTCAAGTACCCACAGTCAGTGATGGTCTGGGGTGCCATGTCAGCTGCTGGTGTTGGTCCACTGTGTTTTATCAAGGGCAGGGTCAATGCAGCTAGCTATCAGGAGATTTTGGAGCACTTCATGCTTCCATCTGCTGAAAAGCTTTATGGAGATGAAGATTTCATTTTTCAGCACGACCTGGCACCTGCTCACAGTGCCAAAACCACTGGTAAATGGTTTACTGACCATGGTATTACTGTGCTCAATTGGCCTGCCAACTCTCCTGACCTGAACCCCATAGAGAATCTGTGGGATATTGTGAAGAGAAAGTTGAGAGACACAAGACCCAACACTCTGGATGAGCTTAAGGCTGCTATCGAAGCATCCTGGGCCTCCATAACACCTCAGCAGTGCCACAGGCTGATTGCCTCCATGCCACGCCGCATTGAAGCAGTCATTTCTGCAAAAGGATTCCCGACCAAGTATTGAGTGCATAACTGAACATAATTATTTGAAGGTTGACTTTTTTTGTATTAAAAACACTTTTCTTTTATTGGTCGGATGAAATATGCTAATTTTTTGAGATAGGAATTTTGGGTTTTCATGAGCTGTATGCCAAAATCATCAATATTAAAACAATAAAAGGCTTGAACTACTTCAGTTGTGTGTAATGAATCTAAAATATATGAAAGTCTAATGTTTATCAGTACATTACAGAAAATAATGAACTTTATCACAATATGCAAATTTTTTGAGAAGGACCGTATATATATATATATATATATCTTAGATTAAGCTAATTAGAGTTAGTGTTGCCAGAAACGTGATTTGTATGCAACAAAACAGAGACAGATAGATAGATAATCTTTTTAAATTCATTATTATTGAGCTGCACCACAATAATAACCAAAACTAGAGTAAATTAAGCATATATTTCCAAAAAATATTTACCAGCAAAATATTGTACAAAATATGGAGAGATGTACAATATACCTTTCCACAGCAGCCATTCATATCTTTAAGTCAGGCTACACCAGAAGTGCAAATTGCATGATAGTATATTATGCACATTGTTTTGTTTGAAATAAAGACCAAAGAGAAAGTACAACGATTGTACATCTCAGAAATATATTCAGCTTTAATAACTATGAGGATCGCATTCTGTTATATACATATTTGGTCCTTTGTGTCTACTTGTGTGTGAATGCAGGAACATACAAATATCAACTGTTTTGAGTGATGTTCTGTACTATGTATATGAGTCAATTTTAATTTAAAGTCTGTACCCAGTATCGACTAAGGTTGCCCTTTTTTCGCTATGACGTAATAACGAACAATTAAAGAAATAAGGATACTACTATCTTTTGTAATTTTTTATGAAAAACATGCAATAACAATTCGACAAAAGTGCTTATTTTTCTATAATAGCAATATATATATATATATATATATATATATATATATATATATATATATATATATATATATATATATATATATATATATATGTGAATGAAAAACGATTAAGACAGAAAATGTATTCTACGTATTTGGTCTTCTGCGAACTTAACGCATTATTTGCACAATAATGTACCAATGACCCGTGTTTCCTGCATAATACAATAGCCTTAAATCATTTTTAAACATAAGTCAAGAAAACTGTAAGACGAATAAACAATCGATGTACAGATAAAAGTGAAATACAGCAAAAAGTAAATTATCCCAGCGATCGGACTTCTTTTTCCTTCAAAAAGTGTATTATTGAAACGGTCAATTGGACCGTTAAATGCATTGTGCATTTTAAAATGTGGTATTGCGCTTATTCCCCTAAATTTGTTTGGAGACGCATCAACCGCTGAATCCTTTCAGCACAGTCCAAGTTCACAAAGCAAAAGAGAAAAACCAACTCCTTCAAATAGCAGAAACAGCCAGCGCAGTGGTTCCTATACTTACCCATGCGTAATGTCAAATGTAAATCCGGCCCACTGGCTCAAATTCCACAATTACACGTGCACAGTAAGACAGTGCAGCTCTCTTCTCGTCTAACTCAAGCCGCAAAGATTAATTTGCGATTTTCATAGGCTAACCACAAATTACTGAACAGTAGCCAAAAGCTCATTTTATCCGCGAATTGTGCTGGGAACTCCAAGCCAGCTGCTTTTAGCTGTTTAATTTGTGTCTGCAACTCAAAGTTAATCAACGGAAGCAAAGACACAAAAGCCTATCTGTTAAGAAACCGTCTCTTGCTGTTTGACGCATAAACAATGCAGACATTTTAAATTGTGGGAAAATTCGGACACTGTTTTCCTGTCTTTTTTTTCTTTGGTCACAATTAACTCCCATTTTAACGAACTTGTTCAGCTGGGCAGTTACTTTCCCCTCACTTATTTTGTTTTCTGCGCGTGCTGTGTGTGTGTGGTACGTGTGGCGGGGATTGCGCCGCGGTACAATACTTCTTACACAATAGTGTACTTAACTGGTACACAACCGAATTTCGGACGTTTGTATACGTCTCATACATAGTTAAAGGGTAAGGATACGAGGTAAAGGGTAGTTAGAGCTCCTGAAGCTATTTTTTTTAATGTATGCCTGATCTCTAGCCGCCAAAATTTGCAGTATTGCACGAAAACACACCTGTGAATTGTGTATGAAAAAACATTGTTTTTACATTTATTACAGACACAATGATTAATCATTTTTATTAATCGTATGATTGAAATTACAGACTAAAGTTTTCTTTTCTCCACTAACTTTTTGGAATTAAAAACGCTCTACAATAACGTTTGGTTATGTAATAAAGTGCTTTCA
Organism: Polypterus senegalus; assembly: GCF_016835505.1. Classification (NCBI taxonomy): domain Eukaryota; kingdom Metazoa; phylum Chordata; class Cladistia; order Polypteriformes; family Polypteridae; genus Polypterus; species Polypterus senegalus. The sequence goes on from NC_053160.1 coordinate 135,738,928, forward strand.
AAAGAGGAAAACTTAGTTTACACTGCATTAACAAAACATGTCTGATGTTTATTGATAAAACAAACACAAATGGCAAAAAAAAAAAAAAAAACATGGCATGGAAAATTAAAATTACTGCTACATACTTTGTGACTTCTGCACAAAAAGGTTGTGTTTGCTCAGAAAGTCCGCCTTGTGTTGTGGTCTGTATAAAGTAGTCAAGTAGGTAAGGTAAGTAAGGCATGTGACTTCTGTGTTGTGCATTATTGACAAAAAAGATCGACTTAATTTTAAAGATAAATTAATACCTCTTCTGAATGTACTTTTGGATTAATATACTGTACTGTCATCTTAACCATTACCTCTTCAAAGTATATCGAAAATAATATTTAATTTTGTCTGTTTATTCATTAATTTATTGTCCGTTTCTTTTTGTGTAGATACTTATTAACGCCATATCCAATAATGTCGAGTAAGTCAATTAAATAATTAAACGTTTATTAAACAGTTAAACATTTATATAAGTTGAACATTTCTACATCTTGCCTGAAGAAGGGGCCTGAGTTGCCTCGAAAGCTTGTATATTGTAATCTTTTTAGTTAGCCAATGAAAGGTGTCATTTTGCTTGGCTTCTCTCTATATTCTAACCAACGTAATTTCTTACACAGGTTTTCTACAGGCTCTTTCCTAACTTACAATATTAAACATTAAATATACAAAATGGGTTTTGGAAGTCACCACTGACTTACAAGTTATATATGGTAATTATGAAATGTACTGCGTGGAAATACATTAAAAATGTAAGCAAGGTGTTACTTGCTCTACTCGAAGAAATAATCATCTTTGACGGCCTAGAACAAAATCTGGTGGGCATAAAGCAATAAAATACCGAGTTTAAGTTATCAGGTATTGAGTCTAATGCCACGAGTGCATTCCGACCTTACTCGTTTAAAGTACTTTGACATGATTATCTATCTATCTATCTATCTATCTATCTATCTATCTATCTATCTATCTGTCTGTTTGTCTATTTATAACATGTTTTCTAGCTCTCTAGCTCCCTAGGTATTTAATATTCGCAGAAAGATATGAAAATTACAGGTTGCTGACCTACCGTCCCATATTTTAGTCGTCTCATTATTAACTAATTGGTCTGCTCGTTTGAATCATACTTTTTATAATCTACATTAGATGTTTGAGTAACGAAATATGGAAAATATGTGCAATTTCGTGGTAACATTACCGTTTATTCTAATATATAAGTTACACAATATTTTTTGGATGTTAAAAGATAATGTAGTAGCACTTCTAGCGGAAACAAAAAAAATAAATCTTAGATGTATGTACCTGAGGTTCACAGGTGAAATCTGAAACGTATAATTCCATAAGGAGTTGTATCTACCTTAAATGGTCTGCTAATCAAAAAATACTTCATACAAAGCATTGGTAATCAATTTTGCGTTACAGTAATCCGACACATTGTTCTGTAAATCAAAATACAGTGTTCTAGTTATTTCCGTGTATAAAACAAAGGTGCAAACTATCCATACGATCTATAATTCTTTGCCATTAAAATTAAACGTGCCACGTTTTCTTTATGTTACTGAACATACTGTATAAATGTCATTTTCTTTATGAATATAGGAGATTATTGGTTGGTTATGTATTATTAGTAGTTTATTGGCTGACCTATATTCCGTGCCTCCCGCCCTCCCCGGCGTATTTATTTATATTAATCGTTTAATTGCTTACTCTGTATGGACGACAGTGCCCAATAATTAAAAATGGTCATATGAAAGAACGCGTTAGGAACAGGCTAGATTGCAAACGCGGACTAATGTTTATTTGACATTTATAGCCACACACGTGTACCCATATAGCTCCATATCAAAACAACCGAAAATCTAATGGCATTTTAAAAAATGCATTTTAACCCACGTTAACTTAAAATTAACGATTAAAAATTCCGAGTTACAGAATCTATGTAAGAACAGTTAAAGCAGAACAAATCGAGATCTAGATACATTTTTTTTTTTAAAATAACCTTCTCCATCTGTTCCTAATTTTTTAATATTTAGCATTTTTACCTTCAGCTGCAAAAAAAAAAAGTTACAGGACAATATGATATTTTAGTTAATCTAATCCATATAAGAAATGCATTTGCGAGTCATATTTCATAACGAATATTAACTGTACGCAGTATTTTACACTTTTTTGAATATATTAAGAGGAGTATAAGAGTGTTCTACAAACGACAGGAGATGATTAAGTCCACTGAGCTCGTTTAGTTAGCTAAAGGCTTTGCAGTCCTAATATTTCATAGGCGACAGTTTTAAAACCTGTGAATCTAAAGATTTGATAAATTCATCGGAAGTAAGGTTTATACAATACTAGTTGTATATGAAGTTTTTATTCGATGATTACAAAGTTGTTCAACAGATATTACAAGTACAAAAGAATACTAAGCACATTTTACTTTGAAAAAATAGTTATCTCTTCATAGTTACTTAACGTAGGAATCGTTTAAAAACTATATACAATGCTTATGTGTACAAGTGGAACCTAATATCCAATGTATAAAGTGTATAGTTGATATACTATAATGCTGACAAAACATCCATTCTAATTTTAGAATAACTAATCAGTAAAATCTACACGCGGTATTATGGGGAGGAAATGGCAAATAATCCACAAGTGAAAGACTTGCTTATGGAAATTTGACAAAGTTTTACAGTCCATTCCTGTTAACGACAGCGGAGTTTTAGGAACGAATTTCCCCTTTCTCCGCTGTTAATTTTTCGGCAGATATTTTATTGCCAAATTCTTTCGACTCCTTATTATAAAAAATAGCGTGGACATAACGCATGAAAAATGGCACCATAAACAAGCCAGCCCTAATAAACAAATAAATAAATAAATAAATAAATAAGCCTTTGGGAGCGTGATAGTCCAAAGCAATGAAATACACGAAAACTCGATGTGGAGCAATAAACAAGAGAAATTAAATAAAAATGGTGTAAATAAGTGTAATAAAACAAATATAAATTATTATCACTGAAAGAGATGAAAAAAATTCAGGAATTAATTAAGAGTGAAATCTAAGTAATTGGCAAGTCCTCCTTTGCAAAAACAAATGCCCCCTTGCCTGAAGATTTCTGTATAGTAATACGTTTATAATTACAGCGGAATATTTACAACAAAGCAAATCAAAGAAATTTACACTAATGAAAACATTAATACCTAAAACAAATATCAAATGGAAATAAACAGGCATGATCACAAACAGAAGTAAAATATGTAAATGTACACCGCTGATATTTATGACAGCATCATCAGGGAAATAAAACAAATCATTAGTAAATATCGTTGTACCCTTTAACTAAATGGCGCTATTTCCCTAATATGTTGTTTCAGCCATAATGTAAAACAGTTATCTGCACAAACTACGTCTTTTATCTCTTAGTGTTGCGGGACGCTGACGCCTACCCCGACGGCATCGCATCCAGAGTAGCAACCAGACAGAAAGTACCCCAATACAGACAAGCTAAAACGCACACTCATTGCTGCCAGATTACGCCAGATGAATTCAAATGCGTTTGTGGAATATGTAAAATGAGAAATTAATATATGGGTCAAAAAACGAGAACAGACAGCAAAACAACGCGTTTTGTGTATGGTGGGTCAAGACTCAGAGCTGCCGGTGACGGTCGATTCCTGTGTACCCAGCGAGGCGAAATCTCGAATCCAACTTCACTGTACGTAAAGCCTGACGGCATCGAAAACATGCATCAAAGTTTAATTACCCGAATACAGTCATCAGTTTTTATAACCCGCCTTTACAGTTGTCGAGGGATATCGGAACATCTACTGGAGTAATAGAGGAACCAGCTCTGGAGGGGGCGCCAACATAACTAATAATACAAAAGCCTTATTTAATTCTTTACGTAGTTTTTAATTATTCTTCGTCACTCGGCTATACATAAACCTGTTTTGGCTTGTGTTTGTCTGAGACTTGATTTAAATTATGTCATTTACTTCCGCAGGTGTGATTGCTTCAAGTATTTTTGGCTGGAAACGCAATAAGAGCATACAGATTCAGACCTCCCAAGCAGGACATTCATCCACTAGCTTGCTTATCAGCCTTATGGCGTGTCCGTAACACTCAGTCAGCCTCTTTTCAACTGTATAACGTGTTATAGAAAGTCATATATATATTGCGAACACTTTTTTGACGTTTGTATGATATGAAGATTTACTAAAGAGTTGGAGTGGGTTAGGATTTTGAGAATCCCAGTTACTCCAATGTATTCAGATGTGTGTCAAATGTAATTTCATATTTTACACGTGTTAATAACATATATCAACAACTAGAATAAATTGGCTTTGAAAAGATGTGCGGTAACTGTCATATTAATTTAGTAAAAATAACTACAAAAACCACCTTTACATCGTTAAGATTTTACTCTCCTGCACAGTTAAATGTATTGTCGAGAATGGCGCTTCTGAGAACTAACAAACAAATACTGTATACACAAGCACCCATTTTAATGATGTCAGAATGTTCTGCAGATGTATACAGAGAAAATGCTAAAAAGCACCAATCATAAATCCCCGAAAATAATCAAATACAAATTATACCGAAACTTCAAGCACAAAAAACATAAAACCTAGGAATGTGTTTTTAAATTATGAGGACACAAGTGTGTGTTCTTTCTAAACGGTCACTTACCTTCATTGGTATCATATGCATTTTTTAAAAACATATTTACCAGCACAACGTAATAATACTTAATGTGCTGCTTTTAAATTGTTTAAATATGCTCAGTTATCGATGCCATCTTTAAGAAACGGAAAAAAATAATTGTGGAATTATAGAACCTCTTCTTCATGACCGGCGATCGTTAGTATTAATATTCTAATGAAACGATCCATTAAATATTCCTAAATACAGAAACCAAGGGGAAACTAAACATTATCCAAAAAAACTCTTATATTACTGTACATAATATAGATTTTGTACAGTGCCTGGACTGGTATATAAACAAGTTAAATTGCAAAATTAGAAAAAAAAATATATACTCCAGTAGATTACAGACCAAATGACTACGCGAATAACTACAGTAATTACTTCTCGAAAGCATTATGTAAATAACTAAGCTTAAAGCAACTTGATTTATTTAATCACCAAGAAGCGATATCACGAGAAATAACGTTCAAGCTGACGTTTATCATTCATTATCAAGAACCTGAATTAGAAATCACACGAATAATGAATTCAGAGCACTGTTTAAAAATACGTTACTACTTCATTCCTATTCGAACAATTTTTAAAACATTACTTACTTTAAATTGAAATATAAATTTAACCAGCATTTTCCTGCTTTCTAAGCACTATCTGTATTCCGTTTTAGACAATGACGTGGCTTTTATTGGAAGACGATGCAATTCCTAGTCATTAAATCGGCGCAGACTACGTGATTAATTAAAGGACCTGTTAATTGCATGGAGATAGAAATCGCGCGGTTTCTTTTCATGAACGGTACACGCGAGCCCTCTAGTGGCGATTACGCAGATCAGCGGATGGACTGAAGCATGCCTGGTATTACAATCAAAGCATGTTAAAATAATTTTGTTTTTCACTCCCTACTTCACTTTTCTCCAACTGTAACACCCCTTCCTGTATGCCAGGGTTCCCAGAAATTGATGGAAATATGATTCTTATTTAACACATCTACTTTCCTTTATTATACAATACTGACCAAATTTAAACATGAATGTGTTCAATTTACGGATTATCACATTCATGCAATGTAAAGATTAAAAAAAAGACCGGGGGTTCATTACCTAATAAATTATAGTAATCTCAACATTACCAATAAAAGTTTATATGGAAGTACAGTTCTTCTACTAATAATTATATTTACATTTTAAGCATTCAAGGAGTTGACCAATATGCCTGTTACTTATCCAAAGTGAAAGAATCCAATTTTGCTATAATTGTGGTGATGCTACTGGCCATCAGAAAAATACTACCATCATATGAATAAAGTAAATTTAGAAAATAAATCATTTTTTACACTTTTATACAACAGCATATGTACTATAATGATCATATAAAGTAACATAATGTTTTTCAATTTGTTTTTAAAATGATGTTGAATACTGCACAATAGACATGCAAGTTAAATTTAACCACCAAAGCACATTGAAATTGAAATATCATGTGCTGACCCTTGCAAAACTCATGATATTATCTGCATTCTAAAAAAAGACTTCTAGGAGTCAGGTGGAGAACTTTGTTTTCCTGGTGCAGAAAGAACTGTCTTCAACGTAACATCAGCAAAACCAAGAAACTGGTTATTGACTTTCACCACACCAAAGAACGTCTTCACTCAGTCACTGTTCAGAGAGTTAATGTGGAAGAGGTGCACTGGTACAAGTACTTAGTGGTCCACATCAATGACAGGCTGGACTGGTCTCATAATACAGAGACACTGTATAAGAAAGGGCAGAACAGACTACTTTTTTACTTATGAGATTTCATTCCTTTAATGTCAGTAGTGACATATTTCACATATTCTAAAACTCTGCCAGTGTGATTTTCTGTGCTGTGATGTGCTGGCCCAGTAGCATCACTTTAAGAAAGGCCCACCAAAACAACAACCTACTTAAAAAGACTTGCTCAATTGTGGGATGCACTCTGGTTCCCCTGGTGGTTGTAACAAAGGAGAGATTGAATGCAAAACTGAATTTCATTATAGACAATGCTGCACATCCTATCTCTGACACATTAACACTGAGGACTTTCAGCCAGTGAATCATTCCACAGACATGTGTCAACGCTACTGGTGCTCCTTTATACCAATGACAATACACCTGCGTAACGCCTCAGGTAACTTCCAAGTCAGAAGTTTCCTTTTGTTTGAGTCATTCTGGTGTGTGTTCATACCTTAGTCTCTCTTACTCTCATACTATATATATGTGTTACAGCCAAAACCCGTTCGGCCAGTTCCCAAATTCGCTGGCTATTTCGCATTTTGGCCTAGAGGTGTGGCCAAAGCCCGAATTACTAGAAATGACCAGTGTATATGCTACTTTGGCCGGCCATTCCGCAAAGTGGCAAGAACTCCCTGGCCAAAATTCAATGTGCTGATGCTTAAAAATTTCATATGAAGATTCAGAAGTGACTTTTCCATTCTGCACGAGAAACTGCTCAAGGTGGGTCTTGTCCAGAAAGCGGACATTACTTGAGACGCCTTCCCCTCACCCAAACACTAACCTTAAGGACAATAAAATAGGTCCCTGATTTTAAGTCACTATTTTAAGGCTAAAATGATAACAGAAATGTGAAACCTACTTATATACCTAATCTTAATTATTGTGAAACAACCAAGTGGCGTCCACTTTCTGAATAAGAGCTGCCAAGGCTCGATGCAATTGCACTACTAAGTGCACAACAAATCGCTGGTAATGCCTTTTTTTTTGACTTTGGCCGATCATCCCATGCTATTTTCCAAACCAGCTGGCCAAATCCCGAAATCAAGGAAAAGATCGGATATTGGCTGGTCAATTTACAGCGACATTTGCCATTTCCTAATTTGGCCAGACACTTCCCACTTTGGCCGATTTTGGGTTTTGGTTGTAACACACACACCCACGCACACACACACCAACATGTATATACTTATATATATATATATATATATAAACATCTACACGTGGAAGTGTGTGTGCCTGTCTGTCAGGTCTTGAAGTGCAAGGCGGCCTATAAGTGCGAGGCTACAGGATAAAATTCAAACAGCCGGCAAGGCAGCCCCAAGTTAACGGGACAGAGACAAACTCATTTAGACGTTAATACACAAGTGAGGCGAGCACATCAGGAAAACAAAACCTCCAAGATGAGAGAAATTTGCTTACCCACTCATAGACAAGGGGTGCAAGCACATCCGCAAAATGAAACCACAGATTCTGCATTTCAATTGTTTTTCTGACGATTTCAATAGTTCAATAGGCTTTGTACAGAATGGGCTTCCACAGCTAGTACTATATATATATATATATATATATATATATATATATATATATATATATACAGTTTATATATATATATGACATAGTACTCAGAAAAGAATACAAAGAGTACATGATATCCTAATTGGGGCTCATCAGGTGTGTGCTTCTTTGCTTTCCCCCCTTACAGGGATCAAATCTCGGACCTCGGATGTCAGCATCTGAAGCAAAGCCTCGGCGGCTGGTTTGCTTACTTGACAGGGTGAAGATCAGAGTATTACATTCATAGCTCTGAATCGCAATTTGATTATTTGGATGGTTACCTACCAAGTAACACGTGTGGTTGGTCGGTGAATCGGCAAATATCCGCCACATCCTCTTAGTTGTGAATATATATATATACTGTACATGTGTACATATATTGCTCAGAAAATGAAGGAAAAACTTAAATCACACATTGGATATCAATGAATGAAATATTCAAGTAGAAAATCCTTACTGAGTAATACCATGTAATTCATTGAGAACAAAGTGATGTAACAACAGTCAATGGAATCTAAAATCACCCACTGAGGGCTGGATTCAAAATTACAGTGAAAATCATAGTCAACAATTGAAATCACTGGCTGATTCCACAGGCATGAATGTCATCATGGCAGCTCATAATGTGACTCAGTAGTGTGTATGGCCACCACATGCGTGTATGCTCCCCTAGCAATGTCTGAGAATGCTCCTGATGAGACAGTGGATGGTGTCCTGGAGATCTCCTCCCAGACCTGGATTAGGGCATCAATGAGTTCCTGGCCAGTCTGTGGCACTACCGGGCTGTGTTGGATGCACAGATACATAATGTCCCAGAGGTTCTCAATTGGTTTCAGGTTTGAGGAATGTGCAGGCCAGTCAGTGGCATCAATGCCTTTGTTATCCAGGAACCGCCTACATACTCTGGCCACATGAGGCCATGCATTGTCCTGCACCGGGAGGAAACCAGGGCCCATTGCACCACTGTAAGATCTTACAAAGTCTCTGAGGATTTCATCCTGGTACCTAACAGCAGTCAGGATACCATTGCCTAGTATGTGGAGGTCTTTGCGACTGTCCAAGGATATGCCTCCCCAGACCCTCACTGATCCACCACCAAATGGGACATGCTGGATGATGTTGCATGATGCATAACATTCACCATGGTGTCACCAGACTCTTTCACCTCTGTCACATGTGCTCGGTGTAAACCCGCCCTTATCTGTGAAGAGAATGGGGCACCAATGGCGGAGCTGGCAATTGTGTATTCTCTGGGCTGTGAGCACAGGTCCCACTAGAGGACGTCAGACCCTAATGCCACTCTCATGGAGTCTGTTTCTAACAGTTTGTCAGCTGGAGGTCATTTTGTAGGGATCTGGCAATGTTCTTCCTGTTCCTCTTCACACAAAGGAGCAGAGACTGGTCCTGCTGCTGGATTGTTGTCCTTCTATGGCCCTGTCCAGCTCTCCTTGTGCAATGGTCCATCTCCTGATATCTCCTCCATGCTCTTGAGACTGTGCTGGGAGACAGCAAACCTTCTTCTGATGGCACGTGATGAGCTGACTGCCTGTACAACCTGAATCAGTTGCAGGTACCACCTCATTCTGCCAGTAGTGATAAAGACATGAGCAACACACAGAACTAGAGAAGAATCAGTCAAGAAGGATAAGGAGAGAGCAATAAGTCTGTAACCACTATCTGCAAACCCATTCCCTTTTTAGGGGTTGTCTTGTTGTTGCCTCTTCAGTGTACCTGTTGTCACTTTCGTTTATGCTTCCTAACTGGGCAGATTGATATTCCCGAAGCTTAACTGACTTAGTTTTACACAATGGTGATTAAGTGTTCCCTTATTTTTTTTTTTGAGCTGTGTACATGTTACAACCCTGATCTGTGCCCTGATTATTGAAGATTCAGCATTATCAGAGGCAAACGTGTAAGTATAATAAACTACTTTTCTTATAATTCATAAAAGCTTTGCTGTGAATACTGCACCAAGCATGTAATTACTATACATTTAAACTCATCTGTACTGAGTGAGCAGTCTAAGAGCTGATGACTGTGTGGGCATGACTCGCTCACCCCTCTCCAACTGCACTCCTCAGTGTGTTGCCAGCAATGACCATGTACACATGCTCTACTGTTTTGTTTACATAGGATTTATTTGTGTATACAGCAATGAGGACTACACAGAAAATCCTCACAAGATTTCTCATACAGATGTTCTAAATGCTATCAAAACAGTACTTTTGTATATTGAGCAGCAGGAACACATTACACCTGCTGACATTTTGATGATGTGGTGACTGCAAAACACTATAGCAAAGAAGCAAAGAACATTAAATTCACTAATTTATGAATGAGGCTTAAAAGTGATACTGAACAATTTAACTGGCAAAGTCAGTTATATCCGTAATTTCTAGTCCGAAGTGGCCATAGCCATCCATTTTATCCAGGTTTTCAGTTATCCAAAGTATCATTGGTCCACATTACCTTGGATAATCAGGTTGTACTTAATGAAAAGCCAAGTCTCCCCTGGGGACAAATAAAGTTCTGTCTTTTGATCTATCCATCGCTCTGTATGTTTTACATACTAAAACAGTCTTAAAAACAAAGAAACAAAAAAAAATAAATTCAAGACAGGACCAATTAAAATGTCATTACATTCTATAGTTAAACAATAACATAAATGCATCCTTCAGCTAGGAATGTTTTTTTTTTCTTATAGTTTTCCTATCACCTGTTCTAGGATGAGCAATCTAACTTAGCCCAAGTGTGATTATGTTTCTTGTTTTTCCTTTTGTGCTCAGTGCCGCTAGGATAGCATCCAGCCTCCTGCAACCCTGAACTAAATTAAGATCTTTTGAGAATATTAAGTACATTTTTGTCTTAAATGTTGCTTGCTTACTGATACTGATAAACAGCAGCACATAGTAAATTCATCTTTTTCAAATTATTTGTCTTGAATGTACTGTAGCCCTGCAGTGGGCTGGCGCCTTGACCGGGGTTTGTTTCCTGCCTTGCGCCCTGTGTTGGCTGGGATTGGCTCCAGCAGACACCTGGTGACCCTGTAGTTAGGATATAGCAGGTTGGATAATGGACGGATGGATGTACTATATAACAAATGATTTACATTATTTCTATTTTGATATTTTTTCTCGTTATATGTTTTATAATTGACTCAGCGGATATAAAATAACTAAAACAGGGAAAATATGACAATTCTAAACATCTGATGAGAAAAATAGCATACTCTTTCAACTCTTTCCAGAGCTTCATAATAAAAGCATTCACTAAGATTGAAAACCATTCTGTGGAAAATGTTCCCTTTAAACTCTTGTCTGTTTAAAGCAGTGAAGGACATGGTACCTTCATGTGGGGCAATGCGCAAAAGTCAATGATATAAAGTCATATGAATGACACAATAGAACAAAAAAAAAATTTTTTTTGCAGTGAAAATTTACTGCAGTTAGCAAACTCCAAGAGAAACAAATGAACAGTAACAGAAATACCAAATAATTAATCCTTTGTTTGAATTTATTTATTCATTCATTTTGCAGCCTGTGTTTCCAGACTGCTGGTCACAGAAAGCCAAAGCCTATTCTGATTATATAAATGTCTCTGTTTGCTAACATTTAAATAATAAGAAATTTAAGTCGCAATAAGTCAAGAAATATACAGTACAGTTTTAAGTGAAATACCAAAATCATATTAAATTAAAAGAATAAGACAGGAAATGCAGTACCAGATATTTATTTAAATATGTGTATTAAAAAAATAAAAATGCCCACTAACAAAGAAAAAAAATTTTAAGGAGCATGAATTTATAATGCATTCATTCACTGATAAGGTATGGTGAGAAACACTCAATAAAGAAAGAAAGAAAGAAAGGAAATGAAGATGTAAAAGTGTATTCAATGATACAACAAATATTGGAAGATTTGTAAATTAAAGTAAAGCTAAAATATGCATACACAAGAAGATGAATGTAGCATGGCATGAATTAAGACTGTGGGCAGATGGAATTACAATATGACCCTCTAATAGTGGCTGAAAATCTGAACCACTACAGAGCAGTAAGCCAAACAGCAGTGATGGACAAATGTAAAGAAGTAGTAAAGAAGGAATGTAGACAGAGAGACCACTACAAACAGCCTCACACCAGACACACAATAGCCAAAAAGGTGTACATGAAACCATGAGAATTGCACCTGGAATGCTCTAGCTGTAATATGCAAGATTGTGTTGGAGTATGTACTGTATAAGAAAAAATGGGCAGCATTTAATAAAAACTATGTTTATCGTATATACTCACGTATAAGTCAGGTCTTGAAACCCCAAAAAACGATCATAAAATCAGACCCAACTTATACGCACATTCAAAAATACAACACTTAAATTTTTGTTTTACATCTTCTTGAATCCTCCAATTTCTCACCAGTTTCTCATGCACATTGAATTTTGTTACAGCAGCACAGTTACCAATTTTGTTTGCCATTTCAACAACTTTTAATTTAAAACCAGCTTCATATTTTCTTCTGATTGAATGATCGTAGATAAGGGATGCTCTTACGATAAAGGTGTAAGAGGGTGTGAGATACGAAAAACACAAAACACTGCAAATGTCTCTTCGGAATAGTTTGGGTATTAACGTGTGGTCACGTAGGCACAATACATAGAAAAAAAGGCAGTGTACTCCGTGGTTACTCTCTCAGGTGGGTGTTAGCATATCATAATCATATGGACCAATAGTGTTAGTTTTCCGCATTCGACTTTTACGACTGACATTATAAAATACGGGATATTATACAGTAAAATCAAGCCCGCCTTATCCATGGGAGAACTTAAATGCAAATATATACGGTATATCTTTATCCACTCACAGCACCAAGAACAAGACCAATATGGGTAACTGACACTGCCCCTTCTGTCCTGTGGACTATAAGACCCCGATATTCTCAGAAGGTGCTGTCACATTTGGAAGAGAACAGACAATCGCAGGGAGCTTCTACCTAACCTAACTGCTCTACAGAACCACCGCCATTGTACTGGGCTGTGATGGTGACAAAACTGTTGATTTACTGGTTGGTTTACATCCCCATTATCATCTATTGTCATATGTCCTGAGTAGATTCCTACAAATGGTTGCTTGGCTCACTTGATCATAGGAAATATTGGAATTATATGGTAAAATCAAGGTATATATGATATATTGCCATTTGTCTAACTGCTGTAAGAAGGATAAGTTCATCCTAGTATGCCATCCCTAAAGAGCGCTCCTGACTTGGAATGAAATATCATGTATCTATCTGTGTAATGTAATACAGCATGATCTAATGTCCCATATTTGGACCAGTATACAGTATGTATAAGTAAATAACTGAAGCCAATGTCCCATTACAAAGCTTTTTGTCATTGGGTATGTCAGATTTTCTGACCACAGTCACTGCTACAACATGTCAAGTTTAGTGACTGAAAATTGCAGCCCATGTCACATTTACCAACTGCATGCTGATCTCCTGCTGAGAAAGGATTTCTCTCAAGGTAAATTTAAAAGCATTATTAATCTGTAATTGAGGTTGCTCAAAATGTTTCTCTGTTTAAAGACAGATCATTTCAAAAATTTGTACAGTGTGGTCTATTTGAGAACTTTTTTTAGCAAATGTATTTAAAGAATAAGAATAAGCATACCCAATTTCAACAAAATTGATTCACTGGTAGCCGTGTAGTTTCATATTTCACATTTTATAAAAAAATACCCAAACAAAAGGTAATTGGACTAATCTTGAAAAATATGTTCAGTTAGTTTAACATGTATAATGGAAAAAATAGTGGAGACAATTGTAAAAAAAATAAATAAGCAAAATAAAAGAAAATTGATCAACACATACACTCACCTAAAGGATTATTGGGAACACCATACTAATACGGTGTTTGACCCCCTTTCGCCTTCAGAACTGCCTTAATTCTACGTGTCATTGATTCAACAAGGTGCTGAAAGCATTCTTTAGAAATGGTGGCCCATATTGATAGGATAGCATCTTGCAGTTGATGGAGATTTGTGGGATGCACATCCAGGGCATGAAGCTTCCGTTCCACCATATCCCAAAGATGCTCTATTGGGTTGAGATCTGGTGACTGTGGGGGGCATTTTAGTACAGTAAACTCATTGTCATGTTCAAGAAACCAATTTGAAATGATTCGAGCTTTGTGACATGGTGCATTATCCTGCTGGAAGTAGCCATCAGAGGATGGGTACATGGTGGTCATGAAGGGATGGACATGGTCAGAAACAATGCTCAGGTAGCCCGTGGCATTTAAATGATGCCCAATTGACACTAAGAAGAAAACATTCCCCACACCATTACACCACCACCACCTGCCTGCACAGTGGTAACAAGGCATGATGGATCCCTGTTCTCATTCTGTTTACGCCAAATTCTGACCCTACCATTTGAATGTCTCAACAGAAATCGAGACTCATCAGACCAGGCAACATTTTTCCAGTCTTCAACTGTCCAATTTTGGTGAGCTCGTGCAAATTGTAGCCTCTTTTTCCTATTTGTAGTGGAGATGAGTGGTACCCGATGGGGTCTTCTGCTGTTGTAGCCCATCCGCCTCAAGGTTGTGCGTGTTGTGGCTTCACAAATGCTTTGCTGCATACCTCAGTTGTAACGAGTGGTTATTTCAGTCAAAGTTGCTCTTCTATCAGCTTGAATCAGTCAGCCCATTCTCCTCTGCCACCCCAAGTCACTGTTCTGGCTGATTAAGTTAATGATCTTTGTAACCGTAAAAGTAAGATGTCCAAGGAAGGAAAACAATGTCACATAACTTAAGGTTGTGTTCCCAGGGCCTTGCTTACTATGCCATTATGCATATACTGAATAAATACATTACAGCTGGACTTTCTGCAGATATTGATAATTCAGCATTTCTTTGATACTTTAACACTTCAGCAAAGCACCAAAATGATCAGTTATTCAATATGGTTCATTGCAACAAATAATGTTAGCTGGAGAATTCAACAAAAACTTTATCTATTGAGGTACTGAATATTTAAGTAAGAAACCCTTAAGCCCTCCACAACCATCAACTAAAATGAATACAAAAACATTAGTTTTTACACAAATTGAGGCAGAGTACCCCATTTAAAGGCTATTTCAGCCACCATAAATCTATGTAAGCTCTGTACTTAACTACTTGGCATTGTAAAATGCTATTAAAACACATGTATTTTATGTACAGTCCTAATGAATGTAATGGAATTCTATTAAACCTGATACCTTTGGAAATGACTCCTTGTTACTTAATAAGCATTACTGTGCTATCTCTCTTTGTGTCTTTGATGCAAATTTTATATGTATTTAGTAACTTATTTGAACACATTTGATTAAATGTTTCGTAGTTCTAACAATGTTTTGATTTCAGCTTCTTTAATTGTTACGGTTGTTCACACCGCTCTGTAATCTCAAAATTATTCTATACTTCCTTTATATTTCAATGTCTTCACAGATTAAGAAATCAGAAAATATGAATTATGACATTTCTGCATACAGTATTTTATTTCCCCTTACTTATACAGATATACCTCAACAATTCTCTCACATTTCTCTTAACACTTGAATACTATAAAAACCTCTTTAATTGACTTTTATATTCTCAGATAAATTCTTCTCTAACTGGCTTTTGATATAACTTACCTTTTCCACTGCTGTTATTATGTGTTCATAAACCTACCTACTGTATAATTATTACTAATCTGATCTGTAGTGATTATATTTCCTATAAATGTCTTGCTGCTTCTAAATTCCTATAAATTTCAACCTCCTCCCTACCACCTATTAACACATTCAAAAAAGATATTAACAGTTTTTAGAAGTGTACCATTACTATTTTAAACATTCACATATTTGTCATAGAAATGTGCATGCATCCACATGGAAAGGAAAAAACACAGCTTTATGACAGCAAACGGAATGACTAAAAAGGCTGTTATTCATTTGTAACCTCTTAAAGGGGAACCTCCTTAGTTCAGACAGGCCTTTAAAAAGAAGAAAGAAATACAAAATGACAAATTAGTAAAAATGCTTTGTCAAAAGTGTGCCCTTCATTTGTGTGCACCTTCATTTTTAAAGGTTTATATTACATCTTCATCATAATAGATGCAGCAAAACATTCAGAGCTTTTACATGCACACACATTCAGGTTAAGGTAAAAACCTGGTTTCTTAATAGTCTGCATTTACATGCGTAAGTAATCTTCTGGATTTCTTCTTTGGTAAAACGCTCTAACGTCATTAAACTGCACTAAAAAGAGCAAAACATCATAATCGGCCACTCCGAGACAGAAAAAAAAGCATGATATCTGTAATAATTTTCATGAGTTTTATAAATAAATTATGTCAAATTGACTTTTTAATTACAGGTTTCTGTTAACAGAATGCACACAGCATTCTCTTCTCTGCTTGGCTGTGCAATTCGGTCAGGCAAAGCACCGGTGGTATATGTGCTTCTTGTCTTAAACCCAGTGCTACTGGAATAATAATTATAATAATAATCATTTTTTAAGTAATACTTATTTAATAATAAGTATTTTTTAAGATAAGCATTGAATTAGGTTACTTGTTGCTTTAAATAAAATCGGACTACGTAACACACATTACTTTTAAGTACTGCTCTCAAGA
The DNA here is from genome assembly GCF_016835505.1 of Polypterus senegalus. Taxonomy (NCBI): domain Eukaryota; kingdom Metazoa; phylum Chordata; class Cladistia; order Polypteriformes; family Polypteridae; genus Polypterus; species Polypterus senegalus. The sequence continues at coordinate 135,755,618 of NC_053160.1, forward strand.
TTGCATTGCTGAGCTTATCACTGTATGCTCAGTTTATCAACATAAACTTAGAAATTTCTGGAATATGGAGGTAGATTATTTTAGTCAGGCTCCAGCGGACCCCCGTGACCCTGTGTTTGGATTCAACGGGTTGGAAAATGGATGGATGGATGGATTATTTTAGTCAGTAAAAGGAACAATATAATTGCCCTAACAGATGCCTCTGAAAATGTATTTTGTGGACGCTTCTACCAGTGGCTGCTTAAAGCATGTGAAATACATGCACTGGCTGACAGAGTACAAAAAAACATGCGCAGAGTACAAAACCTAGTTATGAGTTTACATGGCCACATCCATCCATCCATTTTCCAACCCGCTGAATCCGAACACAGGGTCACGGGGATCTGCTGGAGCCAATCCCAGCCAACACAGGGCACAAGGCAGGAACCAATCCTGGGCAGGGTGCCAACCCACCGCAGTACATGGCCACATAATTGGATTATTCACAGAGACATCTACCTCTGTTAGTCAGATTTCTTAGAGGCCAATAATCTGATTTGTCTGATCAGAGGTAGGGTTTACTTGGCATTTTAGAAATCAGGTGTCTGTGAAAAATTGGGTTGTTGAAGTGCATGCAAACATGGAATTGTAAAGTATATGTGAACATTCCTGAAAATTTACACAATCATTTTGGTCGCAGCTTTTTAAGGGAAAGAAATTTGTGTGATACTCATAATGTTTAGGCTGAACCATTAAAAAATGCATAAGTTGCAGCATACTTCTACATTTAAAAAGTATTTTTTTGTCATTCACAATGGAAACTTTTACTGACATATTTTACAGCAGTATTATTTCACATACTAGTAAAGTCGCACTGCACGAATACAATTGACTTGAGCATTCATAGTTTTCACTCTTTCTCTGTACATTTAGCATTCGTTTGCTCAGAGATTGATGCGCTTGCTATTTCCTGAGCAGCTCTTCTTTACTCCACTCTAGCAGCTCACTTCTTCTCTTCTTTCGTCAGCACCTTTTTGCGTTAAAACTGATTAAGTCAGTGTTTGTGTTGCAATTACTTAGTGCATGTTCTTACATTTTTCACTTAAGCTGGCACTTAAGACTTCAATCTGCCTCAAGAATGATTTAAGATATAAAGGGTTAGGGGAAGTGACGGCAAAGTTGGTAGGAATGAGAAAGGCGCCAGTACAAATGTGTCGCACGGCTGGCCACTGCCGAGAATTGATTCTACAATAAAATAAAAAGAGGAATAACCTTGGAGGTCAATCATCACCCTGAAAGTGGATAGTAGACATCACGTAGTATATGTGTACCAAGTTTCAAGTCAATAGGTTTGCGAGCTATGGGTGATTTAAAATCCTGGACAGACAAACAAACAGCCACGGTAGCGTATTATATATAAAGATATGTTTAAAGTGGCAGCATTGATACTGTTCTGCTGACAGTCTTCAACAATAACATGCTCTTACGATATGTCATTTTTTATGCTAATCAACAGATTTCTCCCACTGCAGGAGGTAAGAGTTTCTTCACACATTTTGCTGTGTTATTCCAGCCTGATTAATCACATGGGTCAATTTGTTTTTTCTTTTTTTAACTAATATTTTAAACATCCATGGGATAGGAAAATAGTACTGTGAGCCCAGTTCTTATCTCTTTTCTGAAAATGGATATAATGACAGAAACATGGAAGATCAACAGCACATATGAAAAATGAGTAAGAATGGATATTCTGCAATTGTTAAAACTCCAGTGAATATTAATACAGTTTGAAATGTGTTGCCTTGACTGCACTGTAGTACTAAAAAGAGATGGTGGTAGCTAGGCTGAATAAAGGACAAGCCATGTAGCTGGTGTGCTAATCATTTATTAGTAATCAATGTTACTGTGGTCTGTTAACATACTGTTTTTTATGTACCTGTTTATATTTCATTTAACTTCTATGTAAATGATAACATCAAAGCCAGATATTATTTAAAAAAAGCTATGGCTGCAGCAAGAGGGTCTTTTTTTAAGTTATATGAAAAGAGAATACCATTACACTTATGGCCATTAGAGAAAACACTTGCATGTTAGTTTAGAACTAAATGGTTTACTTCAAAAAAAGCTCCATACAGTTATAAAATAACAGGCACATGCTATGGGAACTCAGAAACCTACCTAAAATAAAGAAAACTCATTTTGCTGTCTTTTGATGATTCTCAGGTTTAGCTGGAAAAAACACAGATACACTAGAAGTTCACTATGGACACATTTGACTGTTTCCACTGACATCCATCAAGTCAAGTTGGGGAGCATGCACTGGTACAGTGCGTTGCTGCACCCACTACACAGTGAAACAACTCAGGATCCCGGTTGGCAACCCCCCAGGCAGACATGTAGTCCAGTCCTACTCTCCGGAAATGACCCTCCATCTGCCGCAGCCAGGTGTTACGTGGGTGACCCCTTGGCCTGGTCCAGCCACTTGGGTCCCTAACCATGAGGATCTTATGAATCGGATCACCACATGGCTGTAGTGCCGTAACTGACGCTCCCTCGTAATGCAGGTAATGTGCCTCATTCGGGACTCCATGAGCAACCGCTCATTTGACAGGAAGTCAAACCAACGGTACCCAAGGATTTTCCAGAGAGACACAGTACCATAGGAGTTTTTAATTTGCTGCTAACAACTAGGTTTAAATCTCAACTATTAAATACAAATTCTTTGTATTTCCTGGTTTAGTGTTAGTTCATGAATACTGATGAGAGAAACCTTTTGAATTAGTTTTGCCTCGGGTTTGGTAAAATTGTAGAACTGTTCTGGAACGTCACTGAAGTCAGTGGGGAAGTTAATGGGGAAGAAGACGCGGAACTAGTTTTGAGTGAATTGTAATGGTGCAATGGTCTTCTATGTGTCCCTGGTGACTAGGGAAACGTCTGCAAACTATGCCGAGTCAATTATTGTGACTAAATATATGACCTGAGCTGTGAATGTGTGGTACCAACCACTGCACAACTATGCATTCCTGAGGTAAAATTAATAGAATTAAATATCAAAACAATACAAATTCTTGCAGTCATTGGCAAATAGGAAGCATAAAATAACTAAGGATTGCCCCCACTGATTCAACAGTGGGTGCTCACTTCTCTCAAACCGAAGAGTATAGTTTTGTTTGTTTTTTTTTGTTCGCTGCAGCTGCTACAAAATAAGCACAACATTTAAGCATGTGGATTCTTCAGTTCTTCCTATTTGTAATAACTGCATAGCACTCTTGGTAAGATTGTAAAAAGGATAGGGTTATGTATTACACACAGGTCACATACAAATCCATATAAAAAAAACATTACTGCTAAGGCAAAAGTGCATTGTCATATTACCAATTTCCTTCTGTGTGCATGTTTTGTGTTTAAATGTATTTGGCTCCACACGTTTTCACTAATTTTTTTTTCACTATAGCTCTGTGATGTCACACTGGCTTTGTAACGCATCATGGGGTGTTACCGAAAAAAGTTCATCTAAGTTGAGAGAGGTTAGGAGCATGCACTGATACAGTGAGTGCATTGCCGCACCCACCACACGACAAACCAGATTAGGACCTGAGTATAGCCATGCAACAGGTGATACCTCAGCACCACACTAGTTCAGACGGAGTGGAACAGTGTGAGGTTTTTTTTTGGTGGCCGGAGTGCCAATTCTGCCTAAATTCTAAGTTGGCCAATGCAAATTTCCAGGAAACTATTTGGCACACAAAGAATGTTCACACCAAAAAATGCTTTAGAAAATTTCACTACTCAACATTAATGTTCAAACACACATTAAAAAAACATTAAAACAAAACTGAATTGTTTGTTGAGTAATTCAATCCCTGGACTACAGAGAGCATTTACAGCTTTATGGGCATTGAGGTTTACAGATACTGCTGCAGGTCCCTGCATTATTACAGTAGAGAACATCAGTAGCAGCATTCAATAATGTTATAAAGGTGATTAAAGGTTTTGTTTATTTAACGCAGATTTTAAATTTCTACAAATCAAGATGCTGTACTGTCATTGAAGCCTAAAATTGTAAGTGCTTAATCATACAAACCGGATTCCAAAAAAGTTGGGACACTAAACAAATTGTGAATAAAAACTGAATGCAATGATGTGGAGATGGCAAATTTTAATATTTTATTTGTAATAGAACGTAGATGACAGATCAAATGTTTAATCCAAGTAAATGTATCATTTTAAAGGAAAAATATGTTGATTCAAAATTTCACGGTGTCAACAAATTTGTTGGGACAAGTAGCAATAAGAGGCTGGAAAAAGTAAATTCGAGCATAACGAAGAGCTGGAAGACCAATAAACACTAATTAGGTCAATTGGCAACATGATTGGGTATACAAAGAGCTTCTCAGAGTGGCAGTGTCTCTCAGAAGCCAAGACGGGTAGAGGATCACCAATTCCCACAATGTTGCGCAGAAAGATAGTGGAGCAATATCAGAAAGGTGTTACCCAGTGAAAAATTCCAAAGACTTTGCATCTATCATCATCAACTGTGCATAACATCATCCGAAGATTCAGAGAATCTCGAACAATCTCCGTGCGTAAGGGTCAAGGCCGTAAAACCATACTGGATGCCCGTGATCTCCGGGCCCTTAAACGACACTGCACCACAAACAGGAATGCTACTGTAAAGGAAATCACAGAATGGGCTCAGGAATACTTCCAGAAACCATTGTCAGTGAACACAATCCACCATGCCATCCGCCGTTGCCAGCTGAAACTCTACAGTGCAAAGAAGAAGCCATTTCTAAGCAAGATCCACAAGCTCAGGCGTTGTCACTGGGTCAGGGATCATTTAAAATGGAGTGTGGCAAAATGGAAGACTGTTCTGTGGTCAGACGAGTCACGATTCGAAGTTCTTTTTGGAAATCTGGGACGCCATGTCATCCGGACCAAAGAGGACAAGGACAACCCAAGTTGTTATCAACGCTCAGTTCAGAAGCCTGCATCTCTGATGGTATGGGGTTGCATGAGTGCGTGTGGCATGGGTAGCTTGCATGTCTGGAAAGGCACCATCAATGCAGAAAAATATATTCAGGTTCTAGAACAACATATGCTCCCATCCAGACGTCATCTCTTTCAGGGAAGACCCTGCATTTTTCAACAAGATAATGCCAGACTACATTCTGCATCAATCACAACATCATGGCTGCGTAGGAGAAGGATCCGGGTACTGAAATGGCCAGTCTGCAGTCCAGATCTTTCACCTATAGAGAACATTTGGCGCATCATAAAGAGGAAGGTGCGACAAAGAAGGCCCAAGACGATTGAACAGTTAGAGGCCTGTATTAGACAAGAATGGGAGAGCATTCCTATTTCTAAACTTGAGAAACTGGTCTCGGTCCCCAGACGTCTGTTGAGTGTTGTAAGAAGAAGGGGAGATGCCACACAGTGGTGAAAATGGCCTTGTCCCAACTTTTTGGGGATTTGTTGACACCATGAAATTCTGAATCAACATATTTTTCCCTTAAAATGATACATTTTCTCAGTTTAAACTTTTGTTCCGTGATTTATGTTCTATTCTGAATAAAATATTAGAAGTTGGCACCTCCACATCATTGCATTCAGTTTTTATTCACGATTTGTATAGTGTCCCAACTTTTTTGGAATCCGGTTTGTAAAGTGAACTTGAAGAAATGTCTACCATTATGAAACAATAAAAGTTACTAACACTCAGTCATTCTCTTACTACTATATTTTGAACAGCAACTCAGAATGCACTAAAAAATTAAGTTTTAAATCTAGCTCCATTGTGCAAAGCAATCAATCATTCAACTTAAAACCTGTTATTGAGCACGTTTTTATAATTTAAAATTGTCCAAATTATTTCCAGGGCAAGATTCAACCTGTGAACATTGCAATCGAGCTCCAGCCTCACTGGGCCATATGTTTTGGGTGTGCACCAAATTAACATTGTTTTGGACAAAAATCTTTGAATGTCTATCAGACAACCTTGGTGTCACAATCACTCCTAAACCATTAAGAGCTGTGTTTCTTGCACTCTTAGATGGGTTTAAAGTGGAGAAGGACAAACAAATTGTAATTGCCTTTACCTCATAACTAGCATGTAGACTTATCTTGCTCAAATGGAAGAATTCACTCCACCTCTTTTAAGTCAGTGGGTAACTGAAATTCTATACTATTTGAAATTGGAAATAAATTAAAATCTTACTAAGAGGATTGGTTCAAAACCTCTTTAAAATATGCCAGTATCTAATCAATAACATTTTAAAATAAACTTCTATATAGGGTTAGGGTTCCTGACTGGTTTTAAAGATTTGCTTTGATTGTTGGGTTTTCTGTCTTTCTCTTGGCTGAGGGTTGAATTTTGGTTTTGTTATGCTTGATTGTATGGAATGTTATTTTCTTCCAATTAAAATCAATAAAATTCTGTTTCATTGTGGCTTATCTCTGTCACAGGCTTTACATCATGTTTTTCTTTATTTCTGCTGAGACCCGGTCAAAAAAGTGCCTTGAAAGTGCTTCATATACATTACTGACAAAAGCCTAGTTTGTGTAAGTCTTAAGAAATGAAAAATAATTTGATGTTACCAAGGAGCTTAGATTGCAAAGGTGATTAATTTCACTGTGTGACATAAACAAGAGTGAGGGTTTATAGAATTTGAATATACAAGAGAATAGTTAGCATATAGCTGATGACATGTTAGTCTAATATAAATTGGTCCAGATATGGGACATTAGATCATCCTGTATTACATTACACAGATAGATACATGATATTTCATTCCAAGTCAGGAGCGCTCTTTAGGGATGGCATACTAGGATGAACTTATCCTTCTTACAGCAGTTAGACAAAAGGCAATATATCATATACTCATGTATAAGTTTTCCTGCGGATAAGTCGAGGCTTGATTATACCCTGTTGTTTTCGATATTTTACAATGTTGGTTGAATAAGTCGAATGTGGAAAACTCACGCTATCGGTCCAAGAGATTAATATATACTAACATCCACCTGAGAGAGTAACCACAGAGCACGCTGCCTTTTTTTCTTTGTATTGTGCCTACGTGACCACATGGTAATACCCAAACTATTCTGAAGTGACGTTTGCACTGTTTTGTGTTTTTTGTATCTCACATCCTCATACACCTTTATTGTAAGAGCATCCCTTATCTACGATGGAACGTTTGATCAGAAGAAAATATGAAGCTGGTTTTAAATTAAAACTCGTTGAAGTGGCGAAAGAAATTGGTAACTACACTGCTGTAACAAAATTCAATGTGTCTGAGAAACTGGTGCAAGATTAGAGGAAGCAAGAAGATGTAAAAAAAAATAAATTAAGTGTTGTATTTTTGAACGGGTGTATAAGTCGGGGTCTGATTTTATGATTGATTTTTCGGGTTTCAAGACCAGACTTATACACGAGTATATACGGTAACTTAAATGTTACATAATGGTTTCCACTACATTTATTAAACACTTTGAGCATATTTTAAAGAATGCATGATTTCTTATTTGTCACATAAACCAAAACCTAGAAGAACAGAGATAATCAACAATACTGGAAAAAATTATAATAAATAGACAAGACATTTTACGATTCAGCTATACACGACTAAAATTTAAAGTAAAATTCAATCTACTGACCAAAAAAAAAACCAAAGCAATTATTTATTAGGTTATGTCATTTTTGACATCAACATTGTATTGCCACAGTGAAATGGCAATCAAAAGTATAGCACCAATACCAGGAAATTGTTTTTAAACTAGCAAAAGTCAAGAGACTGTATGTTACCAAAATACAAGAGCCCTACATGCTAAACAAAACTGCAGTTGAAATTAATATTCAAAAATTTGTTTCCTGGAAAGAGTTTTTCTGCTTAGAAAAAACCACTGTTTTTCACACAATATCCACAAACTTGGACAACAAAATCTATATGCCCCTCTCTAAAATACCAATTCTGAAATGATGTCACATAACACACTTTTGGCTATCACTTTGAATTATCTACAGAACAATCAAATAATTTAGAAAGTCTTACAGTAAATCATTTCAACATTCAATTTACTTAAACAAATAAACTAGAAATTTAATGTTTAGCATATTAAAAAAGAATTAATTGTATAGGATTTCTAAACAAGGAAAGAAAGATTAATGACTGGTTTCTTGAAAATCTTGAAAACCGGTGTGAAAAGCTTGCAAGCTTATTTCTGGCTTTCTTAGAAAGAGTGATGTAGTCGATCATGTATGAGAATCAGTGTACCTTTTCACCACCTCATGAGCTTACAAACAATGGAATCAATAATGTTCTCATCATTTCAGCAGGCTGGGATTTGTAAGTTTTCTACAAACGTTGCTCTTAAAGCATCAAAAAAAGAACACAATTTACACCTTATTCGTACATCACTGAATATTCCCTTAGTTAATTCAAGAAATTCAATTTTAAAAAAGCCATACAAATATACACTTTTTAAATATGTCTGTTAAGCATATAATAGACAATTATGTACCCAATAACAGGGAAAAAATAGTTACCTATAAGCAAATCTGACTATGGCTCATTTCCATTTATGTTACATTTTATATTTTTACTTAATTGAAAAGACAAGAAATACTTTTTTATTCAATACTAAATGACAAGTATTATATAAGTAAATATAAAATCTAATAACTTCTGGAAACAATTTTCAAAATAATCGTGGCTGCAAAAACCTAAACCATAAAGATACTCATCAAATACTGCTTAATTCTATAATTTATTGAAGAATCTTATTTCTGACTTTTCTGAAAGGCTTGTTTCTACCTATTATAGAACAAATGGCAAACTTAAAGAATGTTCCATCATCTAAAAGATAAAGGTGAGCAACATTTCAAAATGAAAAAAAGCAAACACCAACACTTTGTTTTTTAAATAATCAAATACCGTATTATACCTGTGTATAAATCGGGTCTTGAAACCCATAAAATCAGACCCCGACTTATACACCCGTTCAAAACTACAACACTTAATTTTTTTTTTTACATCTTCTTCCTTCCTCTAATCTCACACCAGTTTCTCAGACACTTCGAATTTTGTTGCAGCAGCTCAGTTATCAATTTCTTTCTCCAACTTCAACAACTTTTAATTCAAAACCAGCTTCATATTTTCTTGTGATTGAACGCTCCATTGTAGAAAAGGGATGTTCTTACGATAAAGGTGTATGAGGATGTCAGATACAAAAAACACAAAACAGTGCAAAAATCGCTTCAGAATAGTTTGGGTATTACCGTGTGGTCACGTAGGCACAATCCATAGAAAAAAAAGGCATTGTGCTCCGTGGTTATTCTCTCAGGTGGGCAATAGCATATCATAATCTCTTGGACAAATAGCGTGAGTTTTCCACGTTCGACTTATATAACAGACATTATAAAATACTAGAAATTATACAGTAAAATCAAGTATATACAGTATATATTAAGATAAAAAGCTGGAGAAAGTACAGAATAACTCAAAACCATTAACATAGAAACTAGAAAGAAAGCACAAATGCATGAGCAACCCACCCAAACTGCATCAAACATCCCCTATAAAAACCAGCCAAACCCTGTATTAAAGAGAAACTAAATAGTGGAAGAAAAGGGATGCCTTAGGAAATGTAAAAAACCCAGCAAGCCTTCATGAGAGAGAAGAGTAAACATTGGCATTTAAGAAGTGTAACCATTTACACCATGGAGAGCCACTTTTCAATGCTTAAGATGGATGGCCTGTTAATCTGTGCTGCACAGAGCTCAAGAAAAGTTAAATCAAGAAGACACAAATTCTAGATAATAAATGAAGGTTTTCCAGCATGAAAACCTTTCAGAGCTGTTTTTGTTATTGATGTTTAACAGAATAGCCTCTGCTGGAAATAAAAAAGAGAAAGACAAGTCAAGAAGTAGAATGGGTTTGCTTCAGTGGGGAAGGCTAACTAACCAGATAAAGTACAGAAAACTGGAAACTACAGATTAGAAAGTAAGCAGCAGAAGCCACACTTAGAACATACATGGGAAAGTTCCAAGGATCAATAATGTGGCAGCAATCATTTTTAATATGTAAACTGTTTATACAATGGTTGGAAGAATACCTTTTAAGATTACACAATTTTTTTTACACAATGTGCTGTTTGATAATAAATTCTTCATATTTATATACATTGAATCCATTTTGCAATAAATGTTAGTTTGATTTAGACACACCAGAAGCATTTCTGGATAGCAATGCAAATCAATGGTTAGCACTCTTGCTTCACAACTTCAAGACCTGGGTTTGAATTTGAACTACGACAGAGTATAAGAAACCTTGCACATTACACTGTACCTGTATGCCTAAGGATTTAGAGTATGGCAGTTTATTCTTAATTTGCTCCTGTGTGTATATGGATAAGTGTGGTGGGTGTGACTTATATTTGATTTGCATCTTATCCAGGGTTGTTTTCAAAGTTTTGATGAAAAGTGGATGGGGAGCAAACTGACAGTTAAACAAATACAGTAAAAACACTCTTTCAATATCTGTTGTTAGATATATGCAAATCCTTAGTATCCAGCGGTGGAACAGACAAGCGACATGAATGTTAGAGCTCCCTCAGTTAACAGCATTACAGACTCAGTACAAATAGATTTGTAAGAATTCCTATGAAAAGAAAAAAAATGACAAGCATGAAATATATAGCCTCCAATTTCCCATGTAGAATTAGCGTACAAGCAAGCAAAAATACAAACCAAATGAATGTGGTGAGACAGAGTCCAGAGGCTTTTTATTCATACCTTGTATTGTACAACTCTCACAGCCACAAGTGAATTTACTCTGTGGAGCTTATCAACCACAAACAGTGTGTCGCCTGGCATTCTTGCTTGTCATTAAAATGTTGTTAAGCTTTAATTTCATAGTAAACTTTACCTAACAGCCTGGCTCATAGGCTCAAAAAGTGAATTTATCAGCTAATAGATATGTTTTAATGAACTTCATAACTAAGCATAGAATGAATTCATTGGTATGAAAGCAATAGGTCAAAATTCTTTAGACAGAGAGAGAAATAAAAAGAAGAAAAAAACATTAAACAATTGACAGAATTTCTACATTAGATAGAAAACCCTGCAAAAATGTATCTTATTATAACAATCACTATAAAATTTTAGTATTAATTCATCAGTGAGTGCAACAAAAAGCTTCTGTTGTAAGGATGTATATTTCACCTTTTTGTCTTAGAAAACAAAATGTTAGACTGTTGAAGATATGGTGGCTCAAGAATGCCCACTAAGTCTAACAATGTATGCCAAGGAAGTAGTAAAAGTATAATTTAGTATAAAAACAAAAGAACACAAGAGAGAGACAAACACAAGAAGTAATAAAGTACAACAAAACAAGGGGGACAAGCAACAAAACCTGTCCTCTCAATAAACTGCCATACAAAGTCATGTATACGATACACCATTATAGGGTGGTCCAGATCTAATTATGCAATTTTCATTACGCTATAACATATTAAGTTTATTACATAGAAAATCACCCGAAAAATCCTGTACCATCGAGAAGTGTGCAAACTGATGGCATGAAGAATCGTCTTTGCGTCGAACTGGAATCATCCCTGCATAAATCAAAGTCATCCAGATGATCTCTGCATTAATTATCTGCATAATTAGATCTGGACCACCGTGTATTTATGCATAGTACAGATGGAGATAGTACAGTGGACTCCATTCACACCATCTACATCAAATTTTGGTATGGTGGGTGGTGAAGGTGGCACAGAGGTTTACTGGCTTCAATCTACTTTTTTTTGCAGCAGTCATCTTACAAAGGCAAACAGAATAATTAAAGATCTTAGTTGTCCTGCACAGCTGCTTTTCTCAGTCCTGCTTTCTGGCAAATGGTATAAGGTGTAAGAGAATAGACAAGACAGCATAAAGGTTTGGGGCACAAAATGGCAAACCTTGTTGAAACAAAACAAAAATGCATTAACAAGCATCAACATCTTCACAGACATGAGTCCAGTTATGACAGCCCTAAGATGATGGATCTTCAGACTTTGAAGACTTCCTGCAGAGATAGGTTGGTTCAGTTTGATGGACACCGGAAGTGACATCAGTGGTGGTAAAGCCGTTAATCTTCTTGTCTGCAGAGGGTGGAAGGGGAAGAGACATTAGTACACAGCACCAACCCCTGGTGTGGTGGGGTATTACCATTATTAGAACTCTTAAGCTATTCCTGTGGGCACTCAGCCCAATACAGTAATGTTTGAAGCCAATTTGGAGCCCTAGGTGGGGTAGCAAGGTGTCGGTACCCCTCACTGACCATAGCGGGTAGTCAGTACTAGACTTCAATAATGAGGGATGGGAAGCGCACACCCCTTCAGTTACATAATTGGCACTCCTCTGTGCACATCACACAGACTTTACAGAGTGACCACCATTTGGTGTCCATGCCTTAACTTTTATGAATGGCGAACCGAATGGATTGAACGGCTCAGGCTGTAATCACCATTACAATTTTTTTGGTGCTAGCACCCTGTACTGCAATATACTGCCTGGGGCAGCTGCCCATGTCACCCATAACTGCACCACTGCCCCAGTAAATTCTGGGACATTTTTAACCTACATGTGAAGTACTTAACAATCAAGCAAAAGAAAATATTATATGTACAGTATATTTTGCATGCTATGGATACTTTTTATTTATTTATTTTACTGTATTTTATTGTATTCTTCTCAACTGTCCTAAAGAGACCTGCAAGTAAAACTTTCATTCTTCTGTGTACATATGATAAACTTGATTTGACTTGCAGTCATACAAGGGTTGCCAAAAATTGTTAACAATAGAACAATAACTTAAACGCAGCAAAAACACTATGAGTAAGAGTAAAATCGAAACATGGAAAGAGACGAGTTGTTACCAGAAAATCAAAACCTAAAACACTAAACCCAGCACTTTTTCCAAGTTCAAATCCATAACCGTAGATAAAGGGGTAATGGCACTGCACAGAAATTTATTACCATGCAAACCATGCAGTATTTCTCACAGATCCATTAACTACTTAAAATGGTGTTGTTTTTTAGTATACATTAAATTATTTTTCAATAAAATGTTTAAAATAAAAACACACAAAAAAACTTTAATTTACTCAACTCTTATAGTTATTAGTTTGGTAATGTTAAATGTAACTAAGAGGCCTTTAAGCATATCACAATACAAACTGTGATACAAACTTTAAATGCTTGAAATAATATATTCCAACTTGACTGCAAAGCTAAACTTGATGCATTATTGTATGTGTTGTATTCAACTGAATGCAACTAAGAAAATTATAAATATATCACAGCATAAACAGTTGGTATTTCATGAATTAGTCCATTCCAACTAGGAAATTAAAGTAGTGAACAGAAAAACAACAAAGCCAAACATTATAAGCCGTATATTCTGTGTTGAAGCTATGTAAAAATTGGTTCTGTGAAATTGAAAATGATTTAGTGGCCTGTTAATATATAACTGTGGATACAAACCGTTAATAATGCTTTCAAGCACTACTTCCAAAATTGAAAATCACCACTTGGAGAATAAAGCTAACCTTTTTCTTATGAAGCATTACATAGTGTATTGAAGCCATGTAGAAATCGGTTTGAAACAAATAGAAAAAGTTTGGAAAGCTAGAAATAGTACATCTCAAATAGGAAATCACCATTATCAACAAGTTCAAATTGCTGGCATAGGCACAGAGCTAACCTTACTGTAATGCAATAATAAGGTAATGAAGCCTTATAAAAAGTAGTTTTGTACAGATGAATGCAGTCATGCACTGATTTACAGCAAACCGAGCTGATGCCATTCATACTTACATCCATAGGGCAGAGGAAAACAATAAGATAATTGCTACAGACTGGTCACTGGTGTTTTTCGATTGATTTAGATGGTTCACACAGTTTTCTTCCTGCAACAATATAAAAAAGCTTTGTAAACAGTATGTGACACCCCGTGTAGTGGGAATTAGGATCACCAGCCTACACTCTAAGTGTCTAGTATGTGAGACCGAGCATGATCAGGATGATGGTGTAAGACAGGGAGACACGGACAAAAAACGGGTTGGGTTTTTTGAAAAATAACGTGAGGTTTTAATTACAGGTGCACTTAAAGAAAACAAAAATAATGTCCTGCGGAATCTATATATCAAATTACAGTCCAATACCGCAAAGGACACACAAAAACAGTAATCAAATGGAGCCCAAAAAAATAACTATATACAGTATTTACAGTGCTGCCTGAAAGTCCCAAATGAAAAAGAATACTGCATACAAACTAGTGAAACCCATTTATATACACAAAAGCAAAATATGAAGCGGTCTTCCTCCACAGTGATCCGAGTCAGGAAGATGCTCCCTCAAACAGTGTGTACAGGATTCACCAAAACAAAAATATTCAAAATACAGAAAAAGTGTATATACAAAAATAAACAGTGCACCAATAACTACAACCCTATATACAGTATACAAGAAAAAACAATATTTACAAATAAGCAAGGCACAAGCCGTAATGCTTGGTAATTTCAAAACGCAGTTCTACCAAGTACCTTTCTCTAAGAAGATCTAGTCCACGGGTGTCGAACTCCAGTCCTGGAGGGTCACAGTGGCTGCAGGGTTTTCATTCTAACCATCTTCTTAATTAGTGAGCAGTTTTTGATGCTAATTAACTTCTTTAGCCTTAGCTTTAATTAGCTTGACTCAGGCCCCTTAGTTGTTTTTTCCTTAATTAGCAGCCAGACAGAAATGAGACATAAAACAAGCAGGACATGACCAGCTCACCTGTACCCATCAAACAAAATCTGAAAATAAAGATGAAGGTCTAAGTAAAGTTGATCCCTCAGGTTACCAAAACATTTTAGGAGTTCTTAGAAAAAAACAGAATATCAACAGTTTTGGAAATGTCTGTTGTGGCAGAAAGAGAGCCTCAACAAGCCATGGAATGAAATAACGGGTTTAATTAACAGCAAGAATGAGCTTCTCATTAAGGAACTTGTTGGAGTTTGAAGCCCCAATTTAGCTGGTCATCTGTTGGCTCGTTTCATGTATCATTTCTGTTTGGCTGTCATTTAATGAAGAAAAGAATCAATTCAGAAGACTTAATCCTTAAAAACAGGGCTATCAGGTCCTCAGAAATTAACGCGAGGCGTGCGCGAGTTGCAGTACCAGCAAAAAGTCGGGGGGCGCAGTGTGCTAAAAGTCGTGACATCAGTGTCTCTGTTTACTATCTACATGTGACAGAAAGCCTTTGTGGAGATCCTATGGGATGACTGCTTCAATGTGGTAAAACAAAATGCCGACATACAGATGCATTCGTGGTACTTTTATATTCAAACGTCGCATATTCCTGATCGTAATGACACGATACATTTTAAAAGTCTCACATACCATCTTTTCTGCCGTCTTTTTTTTTTTTTTGCAACTTAATAACAGCAACATAATGTATAGCATCATATTTGAGCCACTGAGAAAAAAATAAAGGACACGGTGAAAACGTGTATTTTCTGATTAAAGTGGAAACTTCGGCTTTAATCTCAAAATGTCCACTTTAACCTTGTAGTTTACTTTATCATTAATGCAGACCATCGTAAACGTCATTCCAGTTTTTAATCGCAGCGGAAAGCTGCAATAGATCGCCACACAAAACAAATTAAATGTATGATATTTCAACTCTCTGCACATTTAGAATCTTTAGATTTAAACTTGATATCACTTTCATGATGAAATGCATTAAAGTGTGTATAATATTTTACATATAATTTCGTTTAAATAATGAATTCTGTTAATAATTACACACATGGGGGTGTCACGGTGGTGGAGCGGTAGCACTGCTGTCTCGCAGGGAGTTATGTTGCTGGTATTTCCTGCTTGTATTCCACACTGTGCTCTGGTTTCCTTCCAAAGATATGCAAAATTGGGGATTTGGTGCCGCTAAAATGACGCTATTGTATGCGAGTGCTTGTATTCACCTTGCGATGAGCTGAGGCTTCATCCAGGGACTGTTTCTCACTCGTGCCCAATGCTTGCTGGAATGGGCACATCCCTGGATTGATGGATTTAATCAATAAACATCCTTTTCAGAGATATTGCGGTAAGGTGTCATCGGAATTTAATAGGTGTTCTAGGCAATTCACAACACAGAGAAGCCGAACATGTTCTCATCGTGATAATATCTCGCACTGCCACCTGGTGGATTCCTCCAGATTTACGTAAAGTACGCGTGCAAGTATGAACACTACAACGCTTGCGTAGCAGGAGCGTCCGCTGCAGCATGCGTCGCGTTGCGTGAAGTATAACTCCAGCCTTAGTGTTATGAGGTTGCAGGAGACACGTGCAGTAGTGGAGAACCGACAATGCCATCTCGGCCGGTCAATGGCAAAGCTGTCTCTCCAGTCTACACGAGAACCACCGCGACACTCCCCAAAAGGTGCTAATATGGTCAGTGAAGACATCTGTCTGCATTATATAAAAAGGAAAAAGGCGAGTTTCCTTTCTTTATATTTTTTTAACCTCTTTTCCCAAACAAATGCCTCTCTAAACACCATGCAGAGGATACTTTAACCAATTTTATTTAATTACTGGTAATGCCGGTAAGGTACATTACCACACAGTAATACATTTTTCGTTGTTATCATTATTATAATTTCTCAGAGCTCTTGTGTTTTCTGACTTTTAAAGGGCCCTTTTTATGTTTGTGCTCCACATTGCTAATTTTTACACATTTGGGACTCAACACCTTCCCTCAAGATGGACCTAGCATGTACATGCTTGAGACTTGAAGATGAATTTCTACTAATCCATACTAGCAGTTGAAGTATCCATAGAACCTCAACTGCAATGATCTGTACACATTGTAACCAGTGTATGGCCAGTTTCACTTATGCCAAATGACAAGTTCCAAATAGAGTTGGTAGTTGGTGCATGACCGAATAACCAAGAGGACTGTGTAAGCATCACTACAGAAACATTTTATAGAAGTAGTGCATCCAAACTGGGAAAATCACTGTTTTCTGCAGTTGCATATTGCTAGGACAGCAACCCAGCTAAACCTATTTTAAAGCTTTGCATACAGCATTCAGCAAATGTTTGGTACAGCTGAATGAAACTAAGATACCTGTAAATGTATCACTGTAGAAACATTTTTAAATTCTATAAATTGTACATACTAACTTGGAATTCCTTGTTCTGAGTACTTTCATATTGTAAGAGCAGCTACAAAGCTTAAATTAAAATAACGTTATTATGTAGTGTATTTAGGCCAAGCAAACACCTGTTCAGTAAAGTTCATTATAACTAAGGAACCTGTAAATGAATCATATTAGAAACAGTGTGTAATGCTAGAAATGTTACGCCCCAACTAGGAATCGTTTTTACTTGTTCCAGATTTCTAAAATTGGTACAGAGCTAACTTTGAAGTAATGCAATACTTTGAGTAACTAAGGCAAGATTTTGGATTACTGAACGTGAGCTTAGATTTGAACCCAAGTAGTTATTTTGCTGATTTTTTATTTGGCCTTTTGTTAACATGTTTTTTTCAATTCTTTTGTCCTTCTGAGGAACAAACAGGTGATTTTCAACTGAGCTAACTAGGAGAAGCTTATAAAAAATAAATAAATAAATTTAGCTACCAAATCCTAATGACAGATAAGAATTGAGGTAAACAGGGAAAGTGGTCAAACTGAACAAAACTCATGAAAAGCAGAAAGGAAGATTTTTTATTTTTTAAGAAGCTCTATCCACAGTTAAAAAAAAACGATCCCCCAGCCAACCTTTTATCCCATCGCACTGACTACCCACGGGTCACTGCAAGTTTTCTTGATAAATTTCAGTCGGGTTTTAGAACAAATCACAGCACAGAAACTGCACTCGTTAAAGTAGTAAATGACTTGCGGGTAAATGCAGACAGAGGCCATTTATCTGTTCTCATCCTCTTAGATCTGAGTGCTGCATTTGACACCATTGATCACAATATTCTTAGAAATCGCCTTAGTCAATGGGTGGGCCTCTCTGGCAGTGTCTTAAATTGGTTTGAATCCTACCTGGCAGGGAGAAAATTCTTTGTGAGTTGTGGTAATCAAATCTCAAAGACACATGATATCCGATATGGTGTTCCACAAGGCTCTATCCTGGGTCCGCTGTTATTCTCAATCTACATGCTTCCGTTAGGTCAGATTATCTCAGGTTACAACGTGAGCTACCACAGCTATGATGATGACACACAGCTGTACTTATCAATAGCGCCTGATGACCCCGATTCTATTGATTCACTAACAGAATGTCTGACTTGTATCTCAGAATGGATGAATAGTAACTTTCTAAAGTTAAATAAAGAGAAAACTGAAATCTTAGTGATCAGCAATAATGGATACAATGAGGCTATTAGAAATAAACTGGATACATTAGAATTAAAAGTCAAGACGGAGGTAAAAAGCTTAGGGGTGATTGTTGACTGTAATCTGAATTTTAAATCACATATTAATCAGATCATTAGGACAGCATTTTTTCACTTAAGAAACATAAGTAAAGTTAGACCTCTTATATCACTGAAAGATGCTGAGAAATTAGTTCACGCGTTTGTTTTCAGTCGACTAGATTACTGCAACGCACTCCTCTCAGGACTACCCAAAAAAGACATAAATCGTCTGCAACTAGTGCAGAATGCAGCTGCTAGAATCCTAACTAGGAAAAGAAAATCTGAACACATTTCTCTAGTTTTAATGTCACTACACTGGTTACCTGTGTCATTCAGGATTGACTTTAAAATTCTGCTTATGGTTTATAAAGCCTTAAATAATCTCGCCCCATTTTATATATCGGAATGTCTGACACCTTATATTCCAAATCGTAACCTCAGATCCTCAAATGAGTGTCTCCTTAAAATTCCAAGAACAAAACTTAAAAGAAGTGGTGAGGCGGCCTTCTGCTGCTATGCACCTAAAATCTGGAATAGCCTGCCAATAGGAATTCGCCAGGCTAATACAGTAGAGCAGTTTAAAACACTGCTGAAAACACATTACTTTAACATGGCCTTTTTATAACTTCATTTTAATCTTAATTTAACTTAATCCTGATACTCTATATGTTCAATTTCCTCATAATAACTATTCATGGTGGCTCTAAAATCCGTACTGACCCCTACTCTCTCTTCTGTTTCTTTTTGCCTGCGCCACCACCACATACTCAAAGCTTCATGATGCTCCAACAATGATGGACGGATTAAAAGGCAGAAGTCTACGTGACCATCATCATCATCAAGCCCTTCCGTGAGAATCCTAAATCCAAAGAGGACTGTTTCATTTATGTTAGGTAGAATGCCCAGAGGGGACTGGGCGGTCTCATGGTCTGGAATCCCTACAGATTTTATTTTTTCTCCAGCCGCCTGGAGTTTTTGTTTTTCTGTCCCCTGGCCATTGAACCTTACTCTTATTCGATGTTAATTAATGTTGATTTATTTTGTTTTATAATTGTGTCTTTCATTTTTCTATTCTTTAATATGTAAAGCACTTTGAGCTACTGTTTGTATGAAAATATGCTATATAAATAAATGTTGTTGTTGTTGTTGTTGAAGCCATGCATCTACAAATAATTGTGGCGGGAATAATGGCTCTCAGATTGCCGGCAATTGAAGGACCTGAACTTAGCGGTTAAGATGTTTTCAGGTGTCATGTTTTCTATCTAAATAAAATTGTCATTGCTTGCATAAATCACAAATAAAAAAAAATTATGACTTTTTTTCTTTTGTTTGTTTTTTTGTATTCATTTTTGCATTAAGAATTTGAATGTTGTATCATTTTCATTTTCTTTCATTTCTTTCTGAATTTAGTGCATTGCAATCGAAAATTCTTTAATAAATTCATTTAAGTAAATTTGCCCTGTCAAGATGTTTTTGAAGGTTTTAATCCCTTTGTATTAAGGTCTGCTCACAACACAAATGCTATTTTTGAATTGATATAAACTATGCACAATGTTTATTTTGATTATTTTTGTTCTGTGTGTTTTTTGTTTTACACACGCAGAGTGCTGTTTAGTTTGTGATGTTATGCGAGTGTAGCAGCTTTAAAATGGTTGCTGATGATTTGAAAGAAGACAGATACACCAATATCTGGATTCTGTTGTTTATTCTGCAATAACGTCATCCAACTACAAGACAAGCAGTAAGGGGCACAATCAGCACACGCAGCGACAGGCGCTCTCTCAGTCTCCTGTAGCAAGCCAAACAATATACTAATGAGGCTGGATCTCCGTTAAATGAAACACTTAAAATCCATTTCTGCCGACCAAAAGTGACAACAAAACCTCAAGACACATCAATAACCACAGGACGTTATGTTTCCATGCAGTTTCAGACAGAAAACACTAATTCAAAACTTGTCAGCTTACATGAGAGACGGAGAGTATTGAGAAGCGCCTTACCTGCAAAAGCATCATCCAGCTTTTGCCAGGAGTCTGCTGTACACTACATGTGCATCCTATGGGTGTTACATTAATTAATTTGCTACAACAGGCAAACAGGAACTATATACAAAAGATACACTGATTGCATTCACATTAAACAAAATTCACAATATATTAAACAGAAGAATTCCAGTATAAAAAGAACATAGTTTTGAGAATGTTCACAAAAATAAAACATAATAAACTAACTCAGTCACACAAGCACTGAGCTATCATGGTCTGTTGGCGATTTGTTTGTGTGGTGTGTAATGTTATTCTAATATTGGTGCAAATTTTTTGTTCGTCAGTTTTGTTCTTTTTTATTTTTATCGAATATCTCTCAGGGTTAGTAACGAGAAAAGTGGATAGGAAGAAATCAATAGCTGGATTGGTCAGAATGGGATCTGGAACAAAAATAAATCACTAACAAAGTGGAAACAGAGTTACTGGCTTATCTTAGGTAGGTAGAAAGTTACAGTATAGGGATGCTTAATTTTTGTGAATTTTGTTGAACTTACAAGAACTGACATATTGATGCTGGTAAAGGCACACATTTTTCCTCAGGTAAAAGTCAGCATTTTCCTAAATTTACAATGTGTAAGTAAGCCACTTCAGTCTATAGTCAAGTGTTACTGATTTAACACGTGTCACCCGCACTATGCAGCATGATAACAAGCACCTTCCTTTCACATAATTTAATTTAACTTCCTTTAACAAAGTTGGTAAGTGGTTGCACAAAGTACATTGTCTACCATGACAGGGGCCATTCTGTAAATATTACTTGAGTCTTTTACATTTACTGTCTATACCAGTAAAATAATGACTAACTTGACCTCTCTTTAGCATTTGAATAGGACATACACCGGCACAGCACTGTTATGTCCCTGGTTAAAATGAGTTTGTGCAGAACTTTGATGGTGAGACTGACATTATCAAAAAAGGAACAATATAAATTAGAATATATAAATATATACATTCTGTGACTTCTTTTCAATGATGCTTGTATTGTGGGACCATAAAGGTTTGTTTTTATCTACCAGTTTTGCTATGTAGAAACCTTTGCTTTTGTTTTTGTTCACAGTTAGTGTCAGTAAATACCATGTTCATTTTATTTGCTTTTATCCCGGGAAAACTTTTTTTTCCCACTTTTCCATTTTGTTTTTCTAGTTTATAGATGAAAATGTTAAACACCCGAATTCTAGTCAGAAAAAAAACTAAATTGACAAAAAATTTGAGATGACCAATATAATTTCACTTAATATTAATAGCAGTGACCTTATGATTTTTAATAATCAACTTGATAACATTCAGCCAACCTCTAAATCTAAACACAACTTACCTTATCCTATCTCCCTATGTATCTATCATGTAGCAAATTAAAACCGATGAAATATCATTGAGATTATTGAATTAAAGTTATAAATTTGTTCAAGAACTGTGAGCCTGTACTCAGAAAAGAACAATATACAAAAATGAATTGAATTCAATCATTTGTCCAATTTCCAAAATTACACCTTCAACCTGTCCATTAGACCCATTTAAAAGTAGTTTGTACAGCTATTTTGCATATGATTGCTGCATTATTTTAAATAGCACTGTCCATGATTTCTTCGAAGCAGACATTCTTAGAACTCTATTGAAGGAGTCAGATTTAGATCCAAGCATTTCTAATGAATATGGACCAATTTCCAATTCAACTTATTTTTCTAAAGTTTTTGCAAATAATAAGGCAATACTTAAAATTAAAATTTTAGTTTGTCAGAATACATCTGAAATTAGGTGTTATCTTTGATATGCTTAACATGTAGTCTCCACATTTCTTCTTTCTCCATCTGAGAAATACTGCAAAATGAAAATGTTTTCTTAAGTCATGGTGCCTTGAAAATCTAGTTCTCTCTTATTACTTTACATTTAATTCAAAGTACAGTACAGGGGGAAGGATCATAATTAAAACTAAAAGGAATAATTACATTATACACTGTGAATGTACAAGGTGTACAAATCACTTAAGCGGTTTTCAATTAAGTTTTAAGCCAATCTGAAAACCATCCTTCTCAAGTATAAAGCCATAGATGATCTGCTCTAATCGACCTTCCAGAAAATATCAGTACCAATATTGTGATATTAGTATGCAGGCCTCCTTAAAATTTTAAGGATAACCAGTTTATGAGGCAGAGAGTTAAGCTGCAGGGAAAATGATCCACCAGTACTTACCAATAGTAGAGACACCCTTTCGTGTTGTGGCCCACCAGGCTGGCACCACCACCTGAACCCAACACAGACAAGCGTGGGACACAAGTTCAAGAGGCACATGGGTTATTTACCTTTTTTTCCTCATGAGAAACGCCTTCCCCATTTCCCCACAGGCACAACGCATTCCAAAGCACAGCACAAACACAATACTTTTCCTTTCCACTACTCTGGTCAAGCTTCATCCTCCTCCTCCCGACTCTGGCCCCCGAGTAGTGGCTACTGGCTCCTTTTATAAGGCACCTGAAAGTGCTACAGGTGCTTGATTACTCATTTCCCGCAGCACTTCCGGGTGTGGCAGAAGAACTGCCCATAAGGGCTCAGCAGCTCCTGCTGAGGCACCCCCTAATGGCACCTGCGGGGGTCCGAGTCACAGCTGCAACCCAGGGGGGTTGCCATGCTTGCTCTCCCGGTAACGTCCCAGCCGGGCAAGGGCCCTGGCCACACGGTACAATGTGCTTCAAGGCTAAAGGTTCAGTCTTTTACAATAAGCCTGTTAGAATTGCCACTTACATTGTTTCATACAGTTTGCTTATTGCTTTTTATTATTGTAGTTGTTTTTAGCTATTGAGAAGGCTTTTCCATTTTTTCTTTCTCTACATGATGTGTCTGGGGTGGTACTTTGTCTGCCTTTTGAGTGGATACATCATCACATTTGATGTATCTGTTTTTCAGATGTCTTCTTTTCTATACAAATAAAATTGTCAGTGTTTTCTTGAGTAATTATATTTTCCCTGAATGCTGCTGATCAGTTACATTTAGTATTTAGACTGAAAACCACTCTAAATTAGATATTAGTGCATGTTGTGTGTCTTCTGCAAGATGATTCTCTTTTTATGTCCATCATCAAGGCTTTTGTATATGTAGACTACATTATTAATTGTGCATAGCATGCAGGGATCATAAGTGGAAGTGTTAGTAAAAAAAATATTGAATTTAATTGCATTTTTACTTTCTCATTTGACATTTCTTAGAATTGAGTGCACTCTAATAGTGAAAATGGTGTGAGACTGCTAAAAGACCCACAAAACAGTCTCCTTAACCTTTCCAGAAAAGGCCTCACCTAAGGTAGCTTGACTCCTGATACTCTGCTCAACTCAAAGCAAACAAGTCCCAAATTGTAATCCAAAAAACAGAATCTACAAAACAGAAGAAAAATCCAGAAACCAGAAAATCGATGCTCACTTTGATACACACTGTATGAACTTCATTGAACTACTGAAGGATCAATTTTCAGCTTCACATTATAAAGGCTCATGGTGGGTCCGCCTCTTGGGGTTCCATCCACACAGCACAAGGAAGATAGGAGAAGGATACAAAATACATAGAAACTACATAGTATATAAACACAGAAAAAATATCAAAAATACATAAATGCAGTAAGTATATTAAAAAATAATAAAGCAACGAAGGTAAAAAGATAGAATCAACATAAGCCAGGGAGCACACCATGGCTGAAATAAAGCACCATTTTGCTTATGACTTGATAGGTGTGTTCATTTTTTGCTTGACTGTAACTATGCATTTGCCGGCTACTGTTTTTCCTCCTCTTAGGCCAATTTCATTAGTGATGTTCCTTTGCTCTGTACTCACCTGTACTATTATTTTGAATTGCCCTTGAAGCAACAATGCCAGTGGGTTTTTATTGTCTTATGTTCCATTTTCAAATAAATATTTAGGTACAACTCAAGAAAATACAAGGAAAATAAATGAAACTGAAAGCCCAGCATGATGTAATGTCTGCTTGGGGTGGCACAGTAAGGATTGTATGAAAATTAATAGAATTCATAACACTGCTGCTGACAATTGTAAATGGACAGTCATTTGATTTCAGCAAAATATAGTCTGTATATGTAATACTATCTATATATATAATTCACTAAGGCAAGACATCCATGGAAAGCATGCCGGAAGGGGCGTGGATTCACTAAGTCAGACAAGTAAGACACCTATAGCGCACGCAGGAAGGAGCCACGGCCACTAACTCCAAGACCATTGGATACGACGACAACTCGCAGAGCCACACCCACCAACTCAGACACGACGACACAGAAAAAACGGCGTCATTTATATTCGTCTGTCGTGGAGGCCACATGCATCTCCGAGCCATGTTGACTGTTCATAGAGGCATTTTTCTCGCAGAGGTGAATCGCCATATGCAGCGTGTAAAATGGTTTGCGAGGGGTATCCCATGGGATCCTTAAAACAATCCTTTACAACTGAGGTTAAAACACAATGAAGTAAGCAGTCCTTAAAAACCGAGTTTTCGGTTACGACGCACGACCGTGCACCATAGCAAACTGTTTTACACGCTACATACAGCAATTCGCATCTGCGACAAACATGCGCCGTGTCTTTCCAGAAGTGTTTAGCATTCAAAAAATAATTATGCAAGAGATTGAGCGTGTGTCTACCCGGCGCAGAGAGGCCTGGGTGAGCCATTACGTCCCTACCCTTTGTACACACCCCCCTCCCACCTCGCTACTACCGTGGTGTCTTTGTGGATTATATATAGAAAAGCAGCCAAAACCGCAAAGAGCAATGAAAAGTCTACATGAGTCACAGGTGCATCTGGAGTGTGCAAAAACGACAACGACTCAAGTGACGAGTTGGAGGTGGGCACATGAGCAGGCAGTGCTTACTGAATGAGAGGGCACGATGGCGTTCCACCAATTTTCAGTCACGGACGATTGTGTGTTGGTTCGTTCCGTGCATTGTTACAATGTTACTTTTGTTGCTGATTTCTTACATTACCGATTTTTCAAATGTTAATTTTCTCCCTGTGCTTAAAAAACATTAAAAAAACGGCCTGATTATGCGGCGTATGGTACGCCGTGTGTTGGCTAGTTTTAAATAAAGCTTTATTAACTATGGAATATAGACTAACTGAAACCTTAGGTATGGTAGTGAAAATTATCTAGCAATAACTAATTAAAGAAAAAATGTTTGATTAACTTTGATGAAATTGGATTTTTATCTGTTACTAGCTTTTACCTAGCATTTTATAATTTTTAAATGCATCATAGTAATGAATGCTCTTTGTTCTTTCATGCTATTTCCTGTTTTTAATGTACTAACTACAGCACAAGTGCTACATTTTCTGGCACATAATTTCTCAGGCGATGACCTCTCTTTCGTTAGAAAATGCAAAGTGTTATATAAAATAATATTCTAAGCAGAATAACTGAGAAGACTTCTTTTAAGTGTGTCCACTGTTAAAGTCTTGTAGATTTTTTTAAGCAACCAGCTGTGAATATTAAATAAAATAAAATGCCATTTATAACTTGTACAATTTATCTGAAGGACATTGGCAAGTAAATTACCACCCACTGAGGGAAGACATCAGTTTTCTTGAGAATTATAATGCCGTGTACTGCATAACAAGGCTAAACTGTAGCTTGGGCGATCAGATAGCTCTTAATACACTGTGAGGGGTGCTTCTCTTATTCTGTACTTCATCAGAACAGATTCTTTGGTTTTTACAAAATTAAATAATTCAGATAAAATGTAAAGCCTGCATCCTACCCAACTATAACAAGCACATGACAGTAAGGGAGTTGATTAAATGGCAAGAACAATAGCTGCAGTCCAAAGATGCATGACAAGAGGAAAAAAAACGTTATTTTTCGTTTAATGTTTCTGAGTGCAAGAATGATATTCCTTATTGTGCAGCAATTCACTCAGGGATGAAAAATATTGTAATGAAACTGACAAGCTGAATCAGCCTGTGGATGAGTAACCCCCACCATGAGATGGCTTTCCATCATGTAAATGAGCAGCTTCAGAGCCAGCCACAGGGAAGCCTATAAAAACAGCAAGTCTGCAAAGTTGCAAATGAATTCCCTCTAGAAAGATAACAGCACGCAGCTCCTTTTACGGATATTGAACTACACGAAAGAGCCATGTAAGCAGCGAGAGTCCCTGGGCACTTAGTGCCGGTGCTACAATATATTCAGAACTTCAGTATGAACAGAAATACTATTGTTTAGTTATCTGAGAAAATATTTAAATCACACAAATAATGTATTTATCTTAAACTTATTTACACATGACAAGTAAAACTGATCAGTCCATTTTTGATCTCACTGAATCCATCTCAGGGCCATAGGGTCCTGGAGTAGTGGTGCCATTTTAAAGTTCAAAACTCACAATTCTGAGTTTTCCTTTAATTAATATATAATATACGATAGACTAGACTGAAAAAAGAGCTTGAAATGTGAACTGTGTGAGCTAACACTGATTAACCTACCAGAAATAAGGACACTTGAGTAAACAGTTAACAATTAGAAAACCTGCACCATTTGAATTAAGTACAGTCTGTATATATTTTTAAACAACTTCTACAGATTTTTTAAAATTCTGTATCTTTACTGACTTGAACTTTGTATCTTTTAGATCATTTGATTAGAATCTTAATCAGATTATTAATATTTTACACCTGGGGTAATTAGGATTGAAATGGAGAAACAGCCTGAGAAAGTCAAACACTTGATCGATTGTTCTTGTAATCACTGTTAAATCGACGTGAAGTTAGGTCTTTAAGTTTGGGTGCATGCTGGGCAGAAAGAGTATGGATACCAGGCAGAGAAGGAGAGAGAAAAGCAAGTAGAGCAGAGAAAGAAAAGAGCCCAAAGAAATTGCCAAGGACCTCTTAACACCAGTATGAAGCAACTCTGCATCCAGACTTTAAAAGACTCCTTTTCCATCATCTTAATTTTCTATATACACTTTTTCATAATGCATTTCTTAACCTTTGAAGTCCATTTTCAAATATATTTCCGAATTTTTCTAACATTGGTTTTACTGTGTTTTTATTAATGGTCCATCCATCCATTTTCCAACCCGCTGAATCCTAACACAGGGTCACGGGGGTCTGCTGGAGCCAATCCCAGCCAACACAGGGCACAAGGCAGGAAGCCAACCCACCACAGGACACACACAAACACACCAAGCACACACTAGGGCCAATTTAGAATTGCCAATCCACCTAACTTGCATGTCTGTGGACCCTGGGAGGAAACCGGTGTGCCCGGAGGAAACCCACACAGACACAGGGAGAACATGCAAACTCCACGCAGGGAGGACCCGGGAAGCAAACCCGGGTCTCCTAACTGCAAGGCAGCAGCGCTACCACTACTCCACCATGCTGCCCTTTATTAATGTTGCTTTCTAATAATAATAATTTTATACTATTTGATTTGGGTCGGGGCAGCATGGTGGTGCAGTGGGTAGCACTGCTGCCTTGCGGTTAGGAGACCCGGGTTTGCATGTTATCCCCGTGTCTGCATGGGTTTCCTCTGAGTGCTCCGGTTTCCTCCCACAGTCCAAAGACATGCAGGTTAGGTGCCTTGGCGATTCTAAATTGTCCCTAGTGTGTGCTTGGTGTGTGGGTGTGCCCTGCAGTGGGCTGGCGCCCTGCCCGGGGTTTGTTTCCTGCCTTGCGTCCTGTGTTGCCTGGGATTGGCTCCAGCAGAGCCCCGTGACCCTATAGTTAGGATATAACAGGTTGAATAATGGATTAATGGATGATTTGGGTCAAGGTATATTGTTAAGAGTACTTGGTGTGGATGATTGTCATATGCCAACAGAAGTTAGCAGCTAAGAAGGGACATCTTCAATATATATATTTCCGGCGCTGCACCCGAGTGGCAGCCTTTCCAGCAGCTCCGTATATGACTTTATCTTTTTACCTTTTTATCTCTATTTCTCTCTATTTCACTGATCACTTCTACCACTTTCTTTTATGTGGAATTGCTCCCTGGACACTTTTTACTATTTTACTACTTGACATGGATTTTTACACTCCGAGAATCGTCTATTCAAGTAGTCAGCTTAAAGCACTGAGAAGAAATGCTTATGCCGGTGTGGTTCCTTATTTACCTGACGAGGTAAGAAGACGATATCAGGGCAGCTGAGCCAGCCCAAAAATAAAAGATAAGATAAAATCGAGACAACTTGAGAGAAAATGGCGTTATAAACCGTCGGTGCCTTCTGTGATCCTGGGAAATGTAAACTCACTACCAAATAAGATCGACGAACTGGCTGTGCTGGTGAAAAATGTCAGAACCTACAGAGAATGCAGCTTGCTGTGTTTTAGTGAAACGTGGCTAACTAACATCCCAGATGCTAACGTACAGCACAGTTTAGCACAGTTAGAGCGGACAGAGACGCAAGTACCTGTGGAAAGAAGAAAGGAGGAGGACTCGCTCTCTATGTCAATACAAAGTGGTGCAACTCAGGACATGTAAACGTTAAAATCTCCACTTGCTGCAGGGACATCGAACTGTTGGGTAATAAGTCTGCGCCTCTATTACTTGCCCAGAGAGTTTGGACACGTGATTGTTGTTATTGTTTACATCCCCCTCAAGCGACGCGAGATGGCGAGTGACATCATCCATTCCGCAGTTGCTAAGTTACAAACGCAGCACCCTGAGGCACTTGTGCTAATCGCTGGAGACTTTAACCATGTAACGCTGGACAAAACATTACCTGCCTTCTCCCAGTATGTGGATTGTAACACTCGGGGGAAACAGGACTATCGACCTACTGTATGCAAAGCGTTAAAGGCGCATACAGCGCCACCCCGCTGCCTGCGCTTGGGAAAGCAGATCATAACCTGGTTCTGCTTCAGCCTCAATACAAACCAAGAGTGAGGGCGCTACCTACAACCACACGCTCATTCAGGAAGTGGTCCCTGAGGCAGAGCAGGCTCTGAGAGACTGCTTTGGAACTACAGACTGGGATATATTGCTGGGGTCACATAGTGAGAACATTGAAGAGACTGTTAAATGCACAACTGATTACATCAACTTCTGTATGGACATTGTAGTTCCAGTAAGAACAGTATGCTGCTATGCTAACAACAAGCCATGGGTTACAAGTGACATCAAGGGCCTTTTGAACCAGAAGAAAAGGGCTTTTAAAGGTGGTGATCAGCATGAGCTCAAGCGTGCAGAAGGAACTCGAGTCCAGCTCAGGGCGAAAGAGCAGTACAGGAGAAAGCTGGAGCAGAAGTTGCAGAACAACAGCATGAAGGAAGTGTGGGATGGGATGAAGATTATCACTGGCTGCAGCTCAAGCGGGTGCCGCCATCGAGACAGACGTGGAGAGAGCAAACCAAATGAACAACTTCTTTAATAGGTTTGATCACAGTAACCCACTCTCACCTCGAGTACTGCATCCTCCAACCATCCTTCTGCTGATACCAGCATAGGTGAGACATCCCCACCCACAATTACAGCAGCCCAGGTGAGCAGAGAGCTGAAAAGACTTTGTGCCAGCAAAGCAGCGGGTCCAGATGGTGTATCGCCACGACTGCTGAAGGCCTGTGCGTTGGAACTGGGGAGTCCTCTACAGCGCATCTTCAACCTGAGCCTGGAACAGGGAGAGTCCCAAGGCTTTGGAAAACATCTTGTATCACCCCTGTCCCAAAGGTAGTGAGCTGAATGACTTCCGGCCTGTTGCTCTGACGTCACATCTGATGAAGACCATGGAGCGACTGCTTCTTCACCACCTGAGGCCACAGGTCCGCCACCCTCGACCCTCTGAAGTTCGCATACCAGGAGAAGGTGGGAGCGGAGGATGCCATCATCTATATGCTACACGATCCCTCTCCCACCTGGACAGAGGCAGTGGTGCTGTAAGAATTATGTTTTGGACTTCTCTAGCGCCTTCAACACCATCCAACCTCTGCTCCTTAGAGACAAGCTGACTGAGATGGGAGTAGACTCACACCTGGTGGCATGGATTGTGGACTATCTTACAGACAGACCTCAATATGTGCTCTTGGGAACTGCAGGTCTGACATTGTGTCAGCAATACAGGGCGCCGCGGGGACTGTACTTTCTCGGTCCTGTTCAATCTATATACATCAGACTTCCAATATGACTCGAGTCCTGCCACGTGCAAAAGTTCGCTGATGACACTGCTATTGTGGGCTGCATCAGGTGTGGGCAGGAGGAGGAGTACAGAAAGTTAATCAAAGACTTTGTTAAATGGTGCGACTCAAACCACTTACACCTTAACACCAGCAAGACCAAGGAGCTGGTGGTGGATTTTAGGAGGCCCAGGCCCCTCATGGACCCTGTGATCATCAGAGGTGACTGTGTGCAGAGGGTGCAGACCTTTAAATATCTGGGAGTGCAGCTGGATGACAAATTGGACTGGACTGCCAATACTGATGCTCTATGTAAGAAAGGTCAGAGCAGACTATACTTTCTGAGAAGGTTGGCATCCTTCAACATCTGCAGTAAGATGCTGCAGATGTTCTACCAGACGGTTGTGGCGAGTGCCCTCTTCTACGCGGTGGTGTGCTGGGGTGGCAGCATAAAGATGAAAGACGCCTCACGCCTGGACAAACTTGTTAAGAAGGCAGGCTCTATTGTAGGATTAAAGTTGGACAGTTTAACATCTGTGGCAGAGACGGGCACTAAGCAAACTCCTGTCAATCATGAAGAATCCACTGCATCCACTGAACAGTGTCATCTCCAGGCAGAGGAGTAGCTTCAGTGACAGACTTTTGTCACTGTCTTGCTCCACTGACAGACTGAGGAGATCGTTCCTCCCCACACTATGCGACTCTTCAATTCCACCCGGGGGAGTAAATGCTAACATTAATTTTATTTTATTTTTCATTTTTTCATTTTATTATATTTAATTTAATATTGTTTCTTTGTATCAGTATACTGCTGCTGGATTATGTGAATTTCCCCTTGGGATTAATAAAGTATCTATCTATTTATCTCTCTATCTATCTATCAATACAAAGCAGAGAGGTGACTGGGCACCTGCTTTGGTGTTTGGCACAGGTATAGCTCAGCTGTGGAGACAGCCATTTTGTCTACATGTGCAGAGCTAGTAAATCTCTTTGCTTGAGGCAGCTTTCCACATGCAGGTAAGAGTGTACATGTGGGGTGGTATAAAGATGGTACCTAATGCTCTTATAAACATTAATAGTAATGAACACAGGTATTATTATAATATTTTCAAGGTGTATTTATAAAAGCACCTGGTGTAGGTGATTGCAATATTCCTACAAGGGTAAGCAGCTGATGAAAATATGCTTTTCAAAATTAGCAGACACCTCCTTTGGCGATTTCCACAGGTGTAGCTTAAGCATTTGCCATGCTTATACTGAGCTAGTAAGTCTCTTTGCTTTAATCAGCTGTCCACCTGCAGATAAGACTGTACACGTGGGGCACTACAAAAGCAACTATATTAAGGCAAAATTCCACAATAATACAACACGTGTCCTTGGAATACCAAAGTACGTACACTAAAATCTTATCAAATATATGAAGAATATGCAATAATTTCATGCAGAGAATGCTTGAGCAGGATTACAATATACAGGCCAATACAACTCCCTCCAAGTTACGTATCAATACATGCATACACAGACAGAACAAATTCAGAGTTGCTGGTTACATTAATATGCATTATGAGAAGATTCAAACCACTATACTTATAAACTGCCAATTTTTAATGTCCACATACCTTAAACAAAGGATACAATGTTATCCAATAGGTACAATAGGTACAATACAATAGGTTTTCAGTCGATCTGCTATTCACATTTTTATTCCCAGGTCCTTCCTGTGTGGAGTTTGCATGTTCTCCCCGTGTCTGCGTGGGTTTCCTCTGGGTACTCCGGTTATCTCCCACAGTCCAAAGACAAAATTGTCTCTAGTGTGTGCTCAGTGTGTGGGTGTGCCCTGTGGTGGGCTGGCGCCCTGCCTGGGGTTTGTTTCCTGCCTTGCACCCTGTGTTGGCTGGGATTGGCTCCAGCAGAGCCCTGTGACCCTGTAGTTAGGATATAGCGGGTTGGATAATGGATGGACGAATAGTTATTTGCTGTATTTCTACATGTGTATGTTGTCACACATGTGCGAATAGGAGGAAGCTGAGTGGACCAAATCAAGGTAATTATCCACCAGGCCTGGGGGTGACAGGGTGTACTAATCCCACTTCTGTTATCTCTGCAGGCCAGATACAGGAAAACCTACCAGTCACCCCACCAATGATGTGAGAACACGACTTCCAGTTTCATTGCCCAGATTGACATCACTTCCAGTTCTGGCACTCAGATTGATGTCACTTCCAATTTACACCACCCAGAATAACATCACTTCCGGTTCTGACTCTAAATGACATCACTTCCAGTTTTCGGCTTATAAAGCCACCATCTTTTTTAGCCAAACCAGTTCAGCTCAGGACTTGAAACCATTCACATGAATGCCTTATCAAAACCCAAATGAACCCAGGGACAATATATGGGTGGCTGCCCCAAACCTTTTTGTGTGTGTCGAGGCTGTTCTTTTCACAATGTGTATAACAAACTTGAATATATGTTGCATAAATCAGATACTGTTTAAATCCTATCAGACTGATTCACCGAACAAAAATGAAAAACCATTGATAGATAAAAAAGGAAAAGGTACAAAGTACTATACTCTAGATGTCACAAAATAGCCATTCGTCTACATTATGATACGCAGTTGACAAGCTTTCTTATATAAATTGTGAGATGTGGCCGGCTTGTCATCCCGGCCAATACCCCCAGGCCGCCAGATGGAGCCCTCCCTGCAGTATGGAGGTGCCCCAAAGACCAGCAGGGAGTAATGGGACATGTAGTTTTTATACAAGACCCTGCTGGATACCACAGGGGCCGCAAGAGGGAGCTGCAGGGAGGACCGAAGACTTCTTTGTGCCCTTGAAACCTGGAAGTTCGTCAAAGGAAGAGCGACAGGCTTCCAGGGTGAAAAGAAAGGACTTGTGCCTGACCCGGAAGTGATTGAGAGTCACATGGACTGGGGATTGGAACACTTCCGGGTCAGGGAATATAAAAGGACTATGGGAGCTCCCAGACGGCGAGCTGAGCTGGGTGGTAGGAGGGCAACGCGTCTGGGAGTGTGGAGGATTGTATTACTGTGTTTATTAGTGATTTATATGAGTATAGTGGAGGAGAGGGTGCTTTGTGCACTGTGGCGATTTAATTAAGTCAAGTATTGGACTTTTACCTGGTGTCTGGAGTCATGGACAAGGGTTTAAGGGAGCGCCCCCTATCTGTCACAAAATGTAAAAAGAGAATGTTTACTAAGTAAGGTACTTTAGTGACCATTTAAAAATATGAAACCTTTCTGTTGTGGTAAGATGAGAACAAGTTATTGTAAATGCCTGGCTTTTGGTTTTGAATCAAAAACATTACTATCAATGTTGGCACTGAAAGCATTCTTGTAAAAAGCTGCTCATCTTCACTTGAGACTGGTAACCTCAACTGTGGTAATACAGACAAAATACAGTGTGGGGAATTTAAAGCAAGTTATATTCTTAAAAATGACATATATTTCCATTTTCATAAGGAAGAGTTGTCATATTTTTTTTCAAAGGCTGAATAAACTGTACAGTATATAAAACAATCAAGGAGATATTTGTTTCAATATTTTAAAGGAGAGAATACATTTGATTCATTACATTGTGGTTTTTATATTTCAAAGATATAACCAGCTATATATTGATTTTTGTATTAAACATAGTCTCACAAATGACAACTTGTTGTTTGGTTTACCTGATTTTGTTAATTTATCAAGTGGCTTTAAAATAAAATACATGAGTTCACTTCAGACATCAAAATGGACAAAACACTGGTCCTTTTACAAGGAAGGAGTGCAAAACAAGGCGAAAAAAACATTGATCTCATTGAAGTCCTCATCTGTCAAATGTGTGTTACTTAACAAATAATATTAATTGAACAGTATGTCCTCATCATATGAATTAAAGACTATGTGTGCTATATTCTCCACTTAACTAAATCCCAGCATAGCTAAACACGACTAGTCAAAAGTTTTACAACACCTCAGTTTTTCTTCACACATGATTAGTTGAAATGCAATGAATAAGCTAAAATTGTAGAAAACTAAGCAATAAACTGACAGAAGTTTAAATTTAAAGTTTAGGTTAGCAAAAACTGAAAAAAAGGAAATATCTGAATATTACAAATGTGCCTTCATCAGGGAACAACTAATAGGTTACAACCTACAGGTTCTGCAGCAATTAAATTAAACCTTGCAAGTCAAAACAAGCTATTTGTACAGGTGTCCGAACTTCTGTTGATTACTTAAAAACCCTCTGTCTTTCTTAAAGCAGAGGTGGGACAGACTGTATTACTACACCCTCTGAAGCAATGATCACCAGCTTGCTCTGTCTCATTTCATTTGTTAATTGCCATCATTACTGGAATATTGTCCTACTTGGTAATACTCCAGTGATAATGGCAAGAAAATGGCAATTAACAAATGAAATGAGACAGAGCAAGCTGGTGAGTCTTGCATGATACGTGCCTGATAATATTGGCCAATCTTATTATTAGCCACCTTACAGTTGAAGGTGAGCAGTAGCAATTGGCCCATTTCAGCATATCAGGTCTGATCTGTTACAACCCAAGCTTTAAATTTAAACCTCTGCTACTTTACTTCTTACCATTTCAACATTTTAGGTCATTCATTGCATTACAACTGATTAAATTAAAAGAAAACCGATGTGTTCTAAAACTTTTGACTGGTAGTGTAGACGGCGAATTTTATAGCAGGTCTATCATTTTTCATTTATTCAGGTGAACCAGTCTACTGCCCCTTCATGTAACTTTAGAGACTAAAGAGCTTTTGTTTCTGCAAATCAAGTTGGAGATATTGTGCCAAGGTCCTTTTACAGTACTGTAATTGTAATCTAAGTCCCCCAGAATGACATACCCTTAAGTACTAAATTCATATGTTTTTTTATGCCAAAACAATTGCTATCATTGTTCTAATTGCTGTTTACCTCCCTCACCCACAAACATAGTCTATTCTTGGCTACAAACAGCAACAAAAATTACTGAGGTCAAAAAGCTGATCGAAATGCTCTGCGCTTGTTTTGAATACTTTAATCATGACAATCGGAAAATGTTCTTTTAAAAAGAAATGGCGAAAGGAGTTACAATTTGAAACAAGTACAGTACACAGAAATGGATAGCCTATAAATAAATCATAAAACTATTGTACAATCAACAGCAGGGCGGCACGGTGGTGCAGTGGTAGTGCTGCTGCCTCGCAGTTAGGAGACCTGGGTTTGCTTCCCGGGTCCTCCCTGCGTGGAGTTTGCATGTTCTCCCGTGTCTGCGTGGGTTTCCTCCGGGCGCTCCGGTTTCCTCCCACAATCCAAAGACATGCAGGTTAGGTGGATTGGCGATTCTAAATTGGCCCTAGTGTGTGCCCTAGGGTGTGTTTATGTGTGTCCTGCGGTGGGTTGGCACCCTGCCCAGGATTGGTTCCTGCCTTGTGCCCTGTGTTGGCTGGGATTGGCTCCAGCAGACCCCCGTGACCCTGTATTCGGATTCAGCGGGTTAGAAAATGGATGGATGGATGGACAATCAACAGCATAACATGAGATTAATATTAAAGGACAAGTGGTGGATCTGGGATGGAGTGGTGGCTCTCTGGCTAAAGGATCTGTGGTAGTAACCTGAAGGGTGCTGGTTCAAATCCCGGCAGCGACAGAAGAATTCTACTTCACCGGGCTCTGGAGAGTTGGGTGTATGTGATAAATGTCAAATTCCGAACTCAAGAAATTGTATATGGCAAATAAAGGATTATAATTAAAATTAAGCAAATTAAAATATGTAATTCTGTGACCCAAAACATTTGTGCTGACTATGCCACTAGTGATAATAATGCAATAAGCACCAGGGGCCTCATGTATAACGCTGTGCGTAGAACTCGCACTATAACATGGAGTAAGCACAAAAGCCGAAATGTGCTTATGCACAGAAAAATGCAGATGCAGGAATCTGTGCGTACTCCAACTTCCACGTTCTTCCGCTATATAAATCCCAATCAGCGTGAAAACTAACGCTCGTGCATGCGTTTTATGTAACACCCCAACTCCTCCCAGAATTACACCTCTTTGAATATGCAAATCAATGTAAATCGCACTTAAGCTCAGCCTTCTGTGAAAAGACAATGGGAAAAGCATGGGGGAAAATATAAGAATTTCAGCGAATACCAAGTGGAGGCAAAGGAAAAACATACTATTTGTTCAAATAAACCGTGATATAATCAACAAAAGGAAGTTGATTGAGTGACATAGCGTGTTGGAGAAACTTGAAAGCTCATGTTCACAAAATCGCATAGTGCCGGAAAGAAAAAAGAAGTCACATATCAAAGTCGCTGTGAAAAGGCGAGTTGTAGCACACTGTCTGAGTGTCATATGAAAGCTTATTAGGGTACAGAGAAAAAAAGGCACACAGTGGGGAAAAAGCACGAAATGTCAACTTCAGTCTCAACGTTTCCACTTTAATCACGTAGTTTATTTTGTCATTAAAGTAGAACATCATAAACTTCATCTTAAAATCGTTCAATTAACCAGTTTCTCAAATCACATCGTAATTAAAGTAGCATGTTAAATGCTTTGTTTTGTATTTGATCTTCTATGTGCTCTGTGCGTGTGAATCACTACTTGCTTCTTAAACCGGCTCTCTTCCTCCAACTGGACACAAAATCCATTACATTCGTGATATTACAGTTCTCTGAATAATTAAATACTGAGATGTATACGTGATATATGCGACCTTCGATGAAATAATTTATTGCAGCAGTACTCAGGGGCGGCTCTAGGCTTGTGGTGGCACTGGTCAGAGGAAGAATCGGTGGCTCCTTCGCCCGCCAATGTCAATATGGTATCTTATGCAAGGTAGATGGCCACGCCCGTTGCAGACACTGGATAGCCGCCTCGTGCTCATGACACAAGCATTTAACTTTTGCCGAAATTTGTCGCTGCATTTTTAGCTGTGTTGTTATTTTCTCTTTCTGTTTTATATTCAATATATATTGCCATAGCCGCCACTGCAGTCAGTGCTTTTCTTTCCCCAAATACCCAGTCACCACACAATCAGTTCTGTAATAGAAGTTAAGCCATCTGTAAGCTTAGAGCGCTGATTCTTTAAAACGTTTAAGGAACATTGAAATATCTTCGTAGTACATGTTTAATTATTCTATCCTTCATGCCAGTCCCAGTGAAGAATATAGATTATTTAAATGAAGTTAAAGTTTTATCTGTATAATATAATAATTTCACCTTAAAAATGATATTGTCATCATATGTAAATACACGCTTTATAAAGTGGCTCAGGTTGTGCGATATTATAACTGTAGTGCAAGTTTACAGTGAGGTGATTGTACTTATAAGTACAAACAGTTCTACAAGGAGCAATTGATTGAGTGCGTTTATAGTTCTTGGGATGAAACTGTTTCTGAACCGCGAGGTCCGTACAAGAAAGGCTTTGAAACATTTTGCCGTGGCTGAGGTAGCGTGTACTTGATACTGTATCCCGATAATTCTCTTTCCGATCAGCTGCTGCTGTGATTCATGCTCAGATACAGTGATATAAATACTCCGAGTGGTGCAGTGAGAGTAATATCGAAAAAGATGATCTGCTGTGGCAACTCCTAACGGGAGAAGCTGAAATAAGAAGGTACAGTTAGAGTAACAACGCTAAAGCAGTTATGGTATTTGGAATACTATGGCTGTTCCCTGAACCATTATATTGTTACAAGTTAATTACAATCAGATGCGTTACACTAATAAACAATATGCGGTTAGTTTCAGTGTATTTATAAAGCCACGTCAGGAAAATAAGGTGTAACCACAGAGGAACAGTAGCACTGCTTTGACGCTGGGTGCCGCCAGTCTGCAAAACTGAGCGGAGAACTTGCGCACAACAAGGTATGAGGTACTGTGGAAAACTGCGTGGCTTTACGCCAAGTGTAGGTTTTATACATCCCACCATACCCAAGGAGCCTTCTACCACTATCCAGGGTCAGGCTCCTTCTTCACAAATCACTTGGCTTAATGTAGAAACTACCAGGCAGGTTTCACTGAAATTACCCTCCAGCCAGTTTACATTTCAGTTCACTACACAACCTTTCGCCTTAATGGAAGCTCCAAGCCTCTTGAATTCTTAATACACCAGGGTCCAACACTTGCCAGCCAGAGTCCTTTTCTCAGTAAGAAAACTCAGTTTAGGTCCCCCAAGATTTTGTAGCTTCAGTATGAAAAAAAAAATCTTGATAATAAAAACATTAAAATGAAAACTAAAACTAATATTTAATAAACTGAAGCACCCCAGCAAAAATTTCCCTTTCTGTATACTTCGCACCCCTACAGCCTTGTGTTCTGATCTGCCATTTTTTTGTGTTTCTCCTCAACAGTTATTTATTACCCAAACCCAACTTCACCTGAGAGAAATCAAGAATTAACCCATCGATTAATGAATTAAATGAAAATACCACTTAGAGGAAAAAAACACATGTAATACATCAATTACTTCTGTGTATAGAAGAAAAAATCTAATTTAAAACAAAAGTGAATAATTCAAACAATATCTTACAAACCATTAATCCATCCATTATCCAACCCGCTATATCCTAACAACAGGGTCACGGGGGTCTGCTGGAGCCAATCCCAGCCAACACAGGGCCAAGGCAGGAAACAAACCCTGGGCAGGGCGCGCGCACATACACACGCACACCTAGTACACACTAGGCACAATTTAGAATCACCAATACACCTAACCTGCATGTTTTTGGACTGTGGGAGGAAACCCACACAGACACGGGGGGAACATGCAAACTCCACGCAGGGAGGACCCGGGAAGCAAACCCAGGTCTCCTAACTGCGAGGCAGCAACGCTACCCACTGCGCCACCACCATAAATCATTCCTAATTAAAAAAAAAAAAATGCTTAATCCGGTAATAGTTCCTTAAATGCAGATTTAAATTAAAAGCCAACAATTTTTTTGAAGGCTGAAAAAATATTAAGGGACTTTTATAGTTCTAATAATAACATTGTAAATGTGTATAGGGTAAGGTGAAAATCTTACTTGCACACCCCTGGAACCATGAAACACAAGAATGTATTAAAATAAATACATGTATTTTGTGCACTTAAAAATACAATTCAGCTTACCTAATGTTCTCCTTACCAGTGTTTCCAAACACCATGTTTGGTTATGCTTTCATGTGTTTATGAGAATAAAGTTTATAATATGTTTAAGGGAACCTGCTATGTGAACTTAATCAGCTAACTGGCTATTGCATATAACAAGATGGCTCTTTCAAGAGGGATGCATGTTTAAACATCTGGTTAAAAAAACAGCCCTTTTAAAGTTTGAGGTGTAGGAGATAAGGCTAATTTCAGTGCCAATAAATATAACATCTAGCAAAGAGAAAAATAAAGAAGCACCAGTTGCAACAGTCAACCACCGAATACAAGAGAAGCTAAACAAATTTTGCTGAAGTTCTGAGGCACAGTACAACATGAAGTTGCACTAATTATTCAGGAGCATTATGATAAATGGCTTCACGAAAAAGAAAGAGTTGAAAATGCCTGGGTATGACATATTTTCAACAATGATTCTGAAATCCTGTGAAGTAACTTTCCTTCTATTTTTGCAAATATTTATACTTTTTTTTATTAAAGCAGGGAAAAGTTCCACTCTGTTTTAAAATGGCAAAAATGATCCTAAATTCCAAAACAAAAATTAAATTCAGGACCCTTACTGTACTTTCTGTCAAAGTTAAAGCATTGCAGTGAATTAGGTACAACTTCCTAACTAAAATGCATTTGGATATTCATATATAGAAACAACCTGCATAAGTGTACAGGGTGGTCCAGATCTATTAATGCAGATCCAGATCGTCTGGATGGTTTTCATTTATGTGGGGACGATTCCAGTTCGGCGCGAAGACGATTCTACATGTCGACAGTTCGCACACTTCTCTATGGTCCAGGATTTTTCGGATGATTTTCTATGTAATAAACTTAATAAGTTATAACGTAATGAAAATTGCATAATTAGACCTGGACCACCCTCTATTAAAAAAATCTGCTTTAGCAAATTTATCTCTCTGAAAGTTTTTGATAATTTGTTACGGCTCTCTTTCAGATTATAATTTGTTTTAATAAATGAACAAGGTAACTGAGTTAGTAAAATAGATAAATAAATGTCAACAAAATACAATGATGAGACGGTGAACTTAAATTCTTTTAGATTTGTACATCAACTAGCTGTTTTTTTAAATGTAATAATTTGTTTTGAGAAGAATTTATATTGATAGCTTTTGTATCCGAAGGCCTCTTGATATGCAATTTTTTTGGTTTTGCGATCAGGGGTGAGAATGTAGCTGTGATCTCCTTGCCAAAAATGTAAAAAGTTGGTAAGGTATCTCACGTCAAGCGGAAGGCAGGTACGCTCCAACGTCAAACATTGCCACCATATCTGATAGTGTTCAGCTCTGACGTGAGAGTGTCCCCTGAGTGGGAAGAAGAGCACGTGGCCGTGATATCTCTCCCTCTAAAACAAACGTAGCTGTAACCTCTCTCTCAAAAACATCAAACGTTACTCTTTAACAATCTCTAGATGATAGTGTCTGCTGAACAAACAGGTATCGCTAGCTAAGCGGAAGCAAGGTACACTCAAACACGTGGTGAGAGGTAGAGCAACTCAAACGAAGGCTGGCACGTGAGTAAGGATGGCCCTTTTCCCTCCCCTCGGCCCGCAGCCTGTCTCTCGGATTCACACAAATAAATCGGTGCCAAAACTGAACTGATACTTAGTGTGATGAGAGAATGTTCAAGCAAATTATACAAAAAAACCCAATCTAAATCTGCTAAGTAGTTCTCTTGTGAAAAGCGGACAGACATACAGACAGACAGAGAGACGTTGGATTTTATATACATAGAGATAGCCACATTGCAGAGAGGGTTCAAAACTTCATTTTTCTGGGCTCCATTGTTTGCCACTTTCTAATGCATCTGTCAGAGTAAACATATTCCCTACAGCCTATTATTTGTAGGACAGTTAAAGATACTTGAAGTGTCAAAAATTCAACAACCTTTTTCCTACAGTTGTTTTTTTATTTCAGGTGTTTTTGCATTCTCTATTAATGTGTGATATGGAAATATCTCTTCCAAGGACAAGAACAATGAGAGTAAAGAGTGACATCTACACAGAGTGAATGGATTCTGCTCTTCCAGATTAAAATGTAAACCTTTACAGAACCTATCCAATCTGCCACTCTATTGGAGAAAATGAAGGAAATGTAAAAAATGTCAACAAGCCTTAATACTCATCTCCTTTAGTTCATCTGGTTAGAATTGTTGCATTGTGCCTTCCATGGAAGATGGTGTGTTTGCATCCTGTTTATGGTGACTTATTCTAAAGATTCTGGTATAATTCTAAGTGTTTCTAAAATATCGTCAGTCAGTCATTGTCCAACCCGCTATATCCTAACACTGGGTCACAGGGGTCCGCTGGAGCCAATCCCAGCTAGCACAGAGTGCAAGACAGGAACAAACCTCAGGCAGGGCGCCAGCCCACCACAGGGCACACACACCAAGCACACACTAGGGACAATTTAGGATCGCCAATGCACCTAACCTGCATGTCTTTGAGAGGAAACTGACGCAGACACGGGGAGAACATGCAAACTCCATGCAGGGAGGAGCTGGGAAGTGAACCCAGGTCTCCTTACTGCAAGGCAGTATCGCTACCACTGTGCCACCATGCTGCCCCTAAATTATTGTTCCCAGAGTTATTTTTCCCCAATGGTACTGTGTTTTTATTGGCCTGACTTTCCATCCAGGATATGTTCCTGCCTTCTGCTAAACAATAATCTAAAGCTCCTATGTGAATGGATGTAAGCAATGAATTTCATCAAATCTGATAAGAGAATCTTTCCATCCAATGATTCCATTGGTACTTTATCTGAGATGACTTTTCGATAGGCAGGAGAGCAGCTTGGCAGTAGAGCAGTAGCATCAAGTAACACATCAAGATACAGAGAAGAGAAACATAATAGAGGAGGTTTAGTAATGGTTTATAAATAATTACTTATATTTGTACAAATGTCTAACAAACAAAGATGCAGTATACACAACTAATCAGCAGCTCTAGTCAGGGTATGCTACACTAAAGCAGTCTTCATCCTGGATTTAATAGCTGAGGCTGAAGGGGTATCTCTTATATTATAAGGCGCATCATTCAGCAGATTTGGGGCCTTAAAAAGTTTTAAAAGCTCAAATTTCCACTGTTATTTGATTAATCCTTACAATCTTAAGTAGGCCGGCATCTTAAGATCCCAATGTACGCTCTGGTGTGTAGGTATTTTTAGTAGCAAGAAAAGCTACTTGCTTTTTGTAATTGTTAAATAGAGACAATTACTAGTATTATTAACTATTATTCTTGGTGTGTCATTTAAAAGAACCCCCAGTTACACAACCAGGTGATATGTAAAAGAGGCAAGAGGTCACTAGGAGCAAAGGAGGAGATAGAGGACAAGGTCAAGGAAAAAGCAAGATTTAAGGGGCAAGGTAGGATTTTGACAGTGTGGGTCCTGCTCCAAACTACCTCTCCAGTTTTGGGAGCCTCTTGAACTCGTCACCATCGATAATGGAACCAAATGAGCTGGCAGATGGGGACAAAACATACTTGCAGGAAGGGGATGGTGTAAAAGTGTTCAGTGATTTTATTAAAACAAACCAAAAGAAATTGTCCAAATATATAGCGCAGTGCATCAAAACATTTTCAAAAAACAATCCATAAAAACATGTGAAATGAGTGGAGATTAAAAATCACTATTAATAAATCTTTTAAAGCGAGGTTAAAATCAACAGGCTGGAAGCAGTTTTTTAAAAGCCCAATGCCTTCTCCTAACTGGCGGGCTCCTGCTTCTCCTATACAGGCCTTTCAACAGGGGAGTTACCTTATCCACAGTGTGAACGCTGGCCCGGACACAGACAGACGGACAACATAGTTCACCCAACACACTGTTTATTTAAACTATATACCAATTTACCGTGCACTCCAATCCCCAGTGCCTCCAGCACCGATCCCCCAAAATCCAGGCCTTACAGTCAAACAATGCCTTTCTGGCCGCCTCCAGTCCTCTATCCAGCTCCGTCCTTCTTCCACCCGACTTCCGCCAATGACTGGAGGGAGGCGGCCCCTTTTATAGGAACCCGGATGGGCTCCAGCTGCTTCTCGGCAATCAGTCCTAGCAACACCCCAGTGTGGCGGCAGTGCCGGCTGCGCACCCGGAAGCCGTCCGGGTGTCCCCTGTCGTCTTCCCCCCAGCACTTCCTGGTGTGGCGGAAGTGCTGGGTTCCAGGGTTCCTCAGGCATCTGGGCGCCGCCTGGCGGTGGCCACGGGCCCCTACAGGGCTGGGCTTCCAAGCCCTTTAACCGAGGCCCCCAACATAACCAGGACGGACGCCCCCTCGCGGTCTGGAGGAGGTACAAGCCCTCCTCTTGTCCTCCTGGCCGTCCACAACAGGTACAGCTGACCTTTCACTGATTTGGTAGCCTTCCGTCCCTTGGCTATGTACAGCTCCCTCGTGGGACCGACACTCTGGGCCCTAGCGACCAGGGAGCTCACACAGGGGCTCTCCCTCCCAAGCTTCCTTGACTC
Organism: Polypterus senegalus; assembly: GCF_016835505.1. NCBI lineage: Eukaryota > Metazoa > Chordata > Cladistia > Polypteriformes > Polypteridae > Polypterus > Polypterus senegalus. Next base: position 135,799,815 of record NC_053160.1, read on the forward strand.
CTGTTGCCTTCTGCGGCCTTACGCGGTGAGTCACCCACACTTCTGGTTACTCAAGCTCCTTTGAAGTGCTTACTGTCCCAAGTCCTGGCCAAAAACTCTTTCCAGGAGCTCTCCTCCCAGCTGCCTGCCTTAACACTCATAAGCATGTTCTTCCTGCTCGCTCACTTCCACACTTCTTTTCTTTTCTCCTCTCACCTTTCTCTTTCTCTCTTTAACCTCCATTCTTTTGCCCTCTCTCTTTATCCTTTCATTTTTTTCTTTCCCTTGCACTTGCAATTCTCCTTTTTATGTGGGGATGTGGCACAGGTGTGGTGATTAGCAGTTCTCATCATCAATTATGGACACATAATTTCGGAAATGCCTGCACTGTATCATGCCTTGGGAATCACTCCTGCCACGCTACCAATTCAGAGTGCAAGGCTTACTTAAATCAAAAGGAGGTTTGTTGTCTGTTGTACATAGTGTTTTCCCTTTCTGTTCAAAGATTGTTAATATGATCCTACCAAAATCCAACAAATCTCCAATGTTTAAATTTCATAAGTATTTGCTGCCTTTGTAACTACACACAAAAATAAGCTTCTCGTGATCCACCTTTTGTATCTGTATAATGTCCTATAGGTGGGAGTACATTTTGAAATGCAACATTTTTCAGAAATAATGAAAACATATCCACATTAAATGTTGGTAAACAAACACAATTATTAAAGATGCTGAAAATTTCAAGGAGCATATTTAATTCCATGATAAAGAATATTATACCAATATAGACTATTTCTAAGAGAATACATGATGTTATTTAGAAAAACAAAAGAATCAAAGTATGTGCAATGTTTCATGACACAATAATGAGAACTTATCAAAAAAACACCAAACTTTACAACACTATAAAACATATATAAGAGAATGGATAGAGTTGAGTCATTGTTAAGAAAAGGCTACATATAGTTTGTGATAAGGTTTTGTGCTATGGATGTGTTTCTTGCCAACAGGAACTAGGAACTACTTGTAAAGACAGAGTTAACAATGAGTGAAGAGAAATACTGGAAATTCCATAACAGAATCTGATACAGACTGCAAAAGACCTGGGTGGAGGCTCACCTTCCAACTCGATAATAATTAACTGACCACTGACAAGCGTAGCTTTGCCAAAATGCTTCATTTTGGCTTCCCTTCACTGGCCTCCAGTATGTTTTCAGATCCATTATAAGATTCTTGTATTTGTCTTGAAATCCTTTAATGGTTGTGCCCCATTTTATTAACTGCTACACCCTTATGCATTGTCTCAGTCTCTCAGGTCAGCAGACCAGATGCTTTAACTTGTTCCTAAGACACGATGCAAACTTAGAGGTGATAGGGGTTTTTCAGTTGCAGCTTCAAAACTCTGGAATGATTTGCCATTGTATGTTAGGCAGGCTCCTTCCCTTGCTGTCTTTAAATCTTATTTAAAAACACAATTTTATTCCCTGGCCTTTGACCCAGTGTGATATGTTGACTGGGACCTTAGTTGACTATCTGTGTACTTTTTTATCATGAATTTCTTCATCTCTTATGTGTTTCTGTTTCTTTAATCTTTTTGGTTATTGTGTGTCATGCATGTTGGGTTTTATTGTACAACACTTTGGTCAGCCCTGATGTTGTTTTTAAAGTGCTTTGTAAAAAAATAAATAGTAGTCCTGTGGGGTAGCCTGATTGAGTTGTGTGGGTGCCACTAAGGGGTGCTACGGAGATCTCTGGTCACTACTTTGGGAAGCTTCTACCTGGAAGTGCTTCCTACATGTAATGCCCTGGCACCAAAACAAATCCCGTGAGTGAGCTCCATAAAAGAAGCCATTCCACCTCACCCAGGTGAGTCGAAGTTGGGAGCAGAGAAGGGCAATACTAGTCTGGGAGGAGTGAAGAAGTAAAGAGTAGAAGGAGAATAAAGGAATGGATTTGTTTCTGCCAAGAAATTGGAAAAGAAGGCTCTGGAAAGGTACCTTGTTAAACTTTGATTGTATACTTGGGACTTATCTATACAAAGTATATATTAATAAAGTATACTAACAGTCTGTAACAGCAACAGTCCATTGTCCATCCAGCAGCTCAAGATGGGTGTACAGTTTCCCAGTTCAATGTGTGATAGAAAATGTTGCCATATAAACTACAGCACTACTGAATTCACATAAAAACAACACAAATGACACTGACTTTCAGATGTTCTCCTCTAGATTTGAGAAATGATCTGTATGCACCAAATATGTTGTATGTTTTGTCAGTGCATCACCTGCAAAATTAAAAAGTAACTCTTGTTTTAACTTACAGCTGTACAGCTAAGTTTATGATTGCTGATATGCTGATTTCTGTGTTTTCTGGCATCCACTTATAATTTATTTAAGCAAAGGGAATGCAAATTGGCAGCCAATATTGACTGTGAAAGTGCTTACTGTTTCACACAGTTACTTGACTATACCACCTATGTAACCTTAACTTTACACAAATAAAGATTTGTCAAATTTTAAACATATGAGTGGACAAAAATAGTTCAAAAACAGTAGCATGTGCTCCACTGCTGATACCATCTCATCTGTGATTCATCTGGCTGTCAACAACCTGGAGTTGAAGGACTCCTTCATCAGATTACTTTTCCTGGATTTCAGCACCATCATCCCCCAAACGCTGGTGAACAAACTATCATCACTTGGATTTAAGTCAGTACTTTGCAACTGGATTTTGGATTTTCTAACATTTTCTATCATCATTCTCCACACTGGCTTCCCCAATGGATGAGTTTTGAGCTCCCTACTGTATGCTCTGCTGACCTATTACTGTATATCTCACTATCAAAACAACTGCATAGTGAAATCTGCAGATGACACAGCGGTGGTACAAATAGTCACTCATGATGATGAGTCAGCATAAAGGATGGGAGTGCCTAAACTGGAGGCTTGGTGTAAGGGCAAAAACCTTCACCAGCGTCCAAATCAAGAAATCTAAGGAAATGATTTTGGACTTTAAACGGACTGGTACTCTCCCTCATCTCCCCTTTTACATCAATGAAGAAAAGGTTGAAATTGTTACCTGCTTCAAATACCTGGAGGTGCATATTACAAATGACCTCTCTTGGAGGTACAATGTAGCCTGTCTGGAAAAGAAAGCCCACCAACGCCTCTACTTCTGGAGCAGGCTGGGTATGGACAGGGTAATGTGTTAAGGATTGAAAGAATGCCACATTGTTTGATGTAAATGAAAATTATCAACATAATGAGGGCTGAATTCAAAGACACCCCGAAAATCAAAGTGAAAAAATGATGTGGCAGGCTAGTCCATTTTACTAAAATTTCATTGCAGCAACTCAAAATCGTACTCAGTAGTTTGTATGGACCCCACGTTCCCGTATGCAGATCCTAATGAGATGGTGGATGGTGTCCTGGGGGATCTCCTCCCAGATCTGGACCAGGGCATCACTGAGCTCCTGGACAGTCTGAGGTGTAACCTGGCGGCATTAGATGGACTGAAACATAATGTCCCAGAGCTGTTCTATTGGATTTAGGTCAGGTGAGCTTGGGGGCTAATCAGTGGTATCAATTCCTTCATCCTCCAGGAACTGCCTGCATACTCTCACCACATGAGGCCGGGCATTGTCGTGCACCAAAAGAAACCCAGAACCCACTGCACCAGCATAGGATCTGACAATGGGTCCAAGGATTTTATCCCGATACCTAATGGCAGTCAAGGTGCTGTTGTCTAGCCTGTAGAGGTCTGTGCATCCCTCCATGGATATGCCCCCCTAGACCATCACTGACCCACCACCAAACTGGTCATGCTGACTGATGTTACAGGCAGCATAACATTCTCAATGGTTTCTCCAGACCCTTTCACGTCTGTGCTCAGGGTGAACCTGCTCTCATTTGTGAAAAGCACAGGGTGCAAGTGGTGGACCTGTTAATTCTAGTATTCTATGGCAAATGCCAATTGAGTTTCATGGTGCCAGGCAGTGAGCACAGGGCCCACTAGAGGCCCTCAGGCCACGCTCATGAAGTCTGTTTCTAACTGTTTGGTCACAGACATTCACACCAGTGGCCCTCTGGAGGCCATTTTGTAGGGCTCTGGCAGTGCTCATCCTGTTCCTCCTTGCCCAGTGGAGCAGATACCAGTCCTTCTGATGGGTTAAGGACCTTTTACGGCCCTGTCCAGCTCTCCTAGAGTAACTGCCTGTCCCCTGGAATCTCCTTCATGCCCTTGAGACTGTGCTGGGAGACACAGCAAACCTTCTGGCATTGGCACATATTGATGTGCCATCCTGTAAAATTTGGACTACCTGTGCAACCTCTGTAGGGTCCAGGTATCACCTCATGCCTCCAGTAGTAACACTGACCATAGTCAAATGCAAAACTAGTGAAAAAACATAAAGAGTAAAGATAAGGAGGGAAAAATGTCAGTGGCCTCCACCTGTTGAACCATTACTGTTTTGGGGTCGTCTCATTGTTGCCCCTCTAGTGCACCTGCTGTTAATTTCATTAACACCAAAGCAGCTGAAATTGATTAACAACCTCCCTTGCTACTTAACTGACCAGATTAACATCCCAGAAGTTTAATTAACTTGATTCTATACTCAGATTAAAAAGTGTCCTTTTAATTTTTTTGAACAGTATATTTCAGCAGATTTAAATTGCAGACGGATTGTCTGACTTTTTACTGTTAATTCGAAAGAAACAAATATTGTTTTATTTTTCTGGTAACAATCAGCCTCTGGGCTATATTTACTTTGTGATTTTTCAAAGTCTAATGCTAATATGTCTGCTACTATTACTACTACACAATGGCTTTAAACAATTAAACACAGTTTCTATAATAAACAGCATTCCAAGGTGCTTTATGTGGACAGAGCTATATTACAAATGTTTATTTTTAACACTTGGAGCCTAGACAGGTTAAGTGATTCATTTAGGGTTACACAGTGAGTCTTGGTTGTAACTGAAATCTGACTTAAGTATATTAGAAATTGAATTGCATACCCACTATCTCACACTGCATGACCAGTAGGATGATATTGTTTCCTTATTGTTGATATTTTTTTAAGTTTATAAGCGTTAAAACAGTGAAGCTTTTTTAAAATAGTGTATTTAAGTTGGATGTAGTTTCACGACTACCATGAAAATTAAGGTGCTTGTCTATTGATCATTAATCATACTAGTATAACCAAAAATTACACCTTAGATGGCTAATTAGTGCTGCTTTTCAATATTCTTTGAGTACTTGGCAGCAGCAGAGTCTCTGCACAGCTTGTGCTTTCTCAGGGACATTTATTGATGCACTATTTATAGAATAAGCAGTAAGAGTGCATCGTCCCTGATACAATCACATACCAATAGGATGTAGATGGGATTTTGAGGTTATCCCATAAATGAATATACAAAGATAATTACAGGACTCCCCAAAATGCATGGGGTCCAAAAGGATGTTTCCTGAACTCAGCAAGCAGACATAATTTTAAAAATGCAGCAGCTTCATCGCAGGACTTTACATCTCGGTTACATCATTAAATAGTGTTGAAACTGTTAGTGTTTTTCACACTTAGGCAGATGCAAGAACAAAAATACAGGAGTTGGAGATTAAAATCATATGGCGAGCATATAGCAGCAAAATTGACACATTCATGCCTGACTTGTTAATATACTCATGTTTCCTCTTTTTAAAATAATGTGAACAGAACTCCTGATGACTTAATGTACAGTATATCAAGTCACTTTAATAAGCTGATATCTTTAACATAACTTTGAAACTGTGGCAAATTAACAAACCTTATTTAGATAAAGAGGATACATAATCCATCTATTAGGACTCATTTTGTGTGTTTGTGTTTTTGACATTTTTGCAGTCTACTTGCTGTTTTGTTTGGTCTCCTACCTTTAATTTGATGCTATCGATGTCACAAAATTGATTACATCATCAGCTTTCCACAGACTTTATATTGTTATAATGTTTGTTTTGTTATGTGCATGTATGTACAGGCAGGCATGTTTACTCTGGACATTTTATATTCTGTATCATTAGAAGGATAATCCAGTTTGAATGGCCTGAGGCTATGATGTTATTGTTACTTGTGCCAAACTTTTTGTCTTGCTAATGTTTTGGAGCAGATGCGGTTTTAGACAGGCGAAGGCATAGGCAACTTCAATTTTAAGTGTATTGTCATGTATACAGAGTATAGTGAATTGTAGTAATAATATTGTCACATGTACAGAGTACACTGAAATTTGTATGTATGTGTTGTGACAGATAGGGGGCGCTGTCGTCCCCTTGAACCCTCAGACTATACGCCAGACACCAGATAAAAGTCCAAATATAATTTATTTCCGGACTATACAGAGCAGAAGCACCCTTCTCTCCACAATACTCATATAATAATAAACAATAACCAAATAACAATACACAATCCTCCACTCCCAGATGCGTTGCCACCCTGCCACCCAGCTCAGCTCTGGGATCTCCCACAGTCCTTAATATAGTCCGTGACCCGGAAGTGTTTTCTCTCTCTGTCCATGTGACTGGTAACACTTCCGGGTTAGATAAAAACTCCTCTTCTTCAACCCAGAAGTGCGTCATTCCTCCTGTCACTGTGACTAAGATGTACTTCCGGGTTATAGGGCATGTAAGAGTCTCTGGGCCTCCCTGCAGCGTCCTCTGTTGGCCCCCAAGGTATCCAGCAGGGCTGTAAAGGAAAACTCCACTGTCCATGATTCCCTGCTGGTATTTGGGGCACCTCCATGCTACAGGGAGAGCTCCACCTGGTGGCCTGGGAGTATTGGCCGGGATGACTGGCCGGCCATATTCCACAGTGTCCAACCAAACATATGTTCACTTCCTTGCACCATGATAAATATGAACATTTAAATATCATTTATCCTGTAACTTGTGTAGCTGAATAATTAGTACATCAGAAGATTTGTATACAATATCTTTGGTTTCTCTTTCTGCTGCCAAGATGACCAAATTACAATTTATAATTCCAATGGGGCAATGACAAAAATAGAAATGCGTGATTAAAGAATGGTTTCTTGGTGGAAGGCCAATAAAGCTAACTATCAGAACACGTGTTTTATGTCAATAAATAACACTTGTGTGAGAATCACTGGACACGCGGGCAACTGCTGGGGTGCCAAGCCAGTGGTAACCCTGTTTAACTTACAAAGATGGGAAATAAAGGTTGTATTCATTTATTCGACGCCCCCTTTGTACAGCTTCAGTGCCCCCACAGGGGGGCGCATCCCACAGTTTGAGAACCGCTGATTTAATTCATGCAGAAATGTCACCAAATTACTGTAATGGGTATTGCATAATGAATTCATAGTAGCACAAGAGTATGATATAAATCATGTTGTTTAGTTCCAGCAAGCAAACTAAATGGAAGCTTTGCATGTGATACTGCTCATGTGTTCCAGATTCATTCTTTTGTGAACACCTATCGTCATTTGACCTTAAACCATATTGTCCGATCGCCGCCCAGCCATTCTCAGTTAGAATACTGTCTTTGGCATCTTCAGTTTCTTCTTTCTTGCATATGATGAATTATGCTGCTGCACTTTGTTCTACAAATGTACTGTATAGTTTTGTTATAGTTTTCTAATTATAAGATTACTTGTAGGCACAAGAGAACAATAAATTAACAATTCAAAAACATTAGTTAGGGCTTAAGTAGCAATAATCAAAAACATACGTTCTTCTGAAGAGGTAATCCTCATTACGCTAAGCATGTTCAGGCCTGGCCAGTACTTGGATGGGAGACCAACAAAGATAAGCTTGGGCTGCTGCTGGAAGAGGTGTTGGTGAGACCAGCAGAGGGTGTCTACACCATTCATATCTCAGCAATGCCTTTCCCCAAGATAACGACCATGAAAATTTATACTTGTGTATGTGACAAGAGAAATCGCAGTGATTTGGACGTGAAAGGGGCAGTTATCCACGGTTATGTTTTTATGTCAGAAAAATGTAGAGTAATTCACAGGTGTGTGTGTAAAAGTTGAGAAAGACCCTAAAGTTCACTTGCTAGCTTTAATACAAATTTTAAAAACTAATTACACTTTTTCTAAATCATTAAAGCTGCTTCTAAGAAAAAGTTATTGTCAAAGTGATTGCCTGGCAGTGCTTAATTGTTGTATTCCACTTTGCATATTTAGAAATCTTCTAGATACTTCTCTTGTCTGTTATGCTCCTAGCTCTATACACTCCTTATCGCTCTCTCAGGTCCTCAAGCAGTAATCTCCTTACTGTCCCACAGACCAGACTCTCTACATTGGGAGGCAGGTCCTTCAGTGTTATGGCCCCTCAACTCTGGCACTCTCATCCTCAGTCTCTCCGAGATTACTCCCCTTTCTCCACCTTTAAATCTCAACTCAAAACTTTCCTCTTCGATGAACTTTTGTCTTCTGTGTGATCTTTTTTTTTTTCCTCCACCTCTGTAGGTAAAGCGACCTTCGGTTTGTTGAAGGTGCTCTATAAATGTAACTTATTATTATTACCATATAAACTCGCGTTTAAGTTCTCCCGCAGGTAAGTCGGGGTTTGATTTTACCGTATAATTTCCAGAATTTTATGTCAGTCAAGCGGAAAACTCACACTATTGGTCCAAGAAATTATGTTTAGCTAACACCCACCTGATAGAGTAACCATGGAGCACACTGCCTTTTTCTTCTATGTGGGTGCAGCAATGCACTGTATCAGTGTGTGCTCCTAACCTCTCTCTCTCTCTCTCTGTCTATTGTGCCTACATGACCTCACGGTAACAACCGAACTATTCCGAAGCGATGTTTGCACGGTTTTGTGTTTTTTGTATCTCACACCCTCATACACCTTTATCGTAAGAGCATCCCTTATCTGCGATGGAGTGTTCGAACAGAAGAAAATATGAAGATGGTTTTAAATTAAAAGTCATTGAAGTGGTGAAGAAAATTGGTAACTGCACAGCTGAAACAAAATTTGATGTGTCTGAGAAACTGATGTGAGATTAGAGGAGGCAAGAATATGTAAAAAAAAACATTAAGTGTATTATCTTCGAATGGCCGTATAAGTCGGGGTCTGATTTTATGATTGATTTTTCGGGTTCCAAGACTAAACTTATATGTGAGTATATATGGTAATTCTTGTGGCTCTAGTTTTCAGCTTCAAGAATATTCTATTCTTGTAAATCTATGGTCAGTGTCTAGCACATGCTTTGGGCAAACTGCAAACATGAGCATATTCTGATCTTTAACAGTCAAAATGGTACTAAAGGATTATGAACTTTTTTTGCGTCACTGGACCCCATACATTATCTTTGAAAATACATATTCCAGCAGAGGTCGATAAACCTTTCTATACTAATATTATTATTAATTATTTCAGTAGCCACAACCTCCACTTAAAAGCTGCAGTAATAGTATGTTTACCAGACTGACATCTCAGGCATACACCACATTTTTAGCACTCCATTGCCAGTTAGTCACTTTGTATGCTCCTGGGATGGCATAAAACATCCTTCCTGCTCTCTTTATTTATAGATGTTTAAATGTTTTACCTGAGCAAGGCAGGTCAAAGGCTTTGTGCGAGAGGTGACATCTAACAATACAATTAGTCAATATTTAATCTATAATAATTTGTGTTAAATTCTATAACTATACTGAATATTTTGTTTTCTTGTATATTTCTTTATTCTTTGTCAAGATGGACAATAGAGAGTGTAGTAAAAAAACACTCCATTCCAGTATTGATAGTTTTGTCCCTAATTACATTGTAAAAATTATATGACCGTTCAAAAGAGGTAGTTGCATCCTACATGTATACCCAAGAAATCTGCTTGCAGGTTGGGTACACCTTTAAATTGATAAAACATTCAAGGAAGTACATACACAGAAGGGCAGCATGGAATTGTGGGTTGCTGAGATATCCCTTTATCTTTAAAATATATGTGTTTATCCACATTGAAAAAATAAATAGAAATCTATAAGAAAAGGAGCACATTTTACAAGAACTGATGTATTTTTAAGTGATTTAACAAGCTATGAAAGAAATAATGTTTCTTTGAAAACGGTTTTCCTATAAGGAATATTATGTTCTTAGTGTACAGAGTGTATTTTTATCATTTTGTTTGTTACGTATATCTTGTTGTCATTATATCTTAAAGGATTCTTACTGACAGGTTTGAAACTTGTGCTTTGGGTGAGTTCCATTTACAAAGAGAAATTTGCAACAACTAGGCATGAGTAAACAATAATACCCTCATTCGCTAATCCGAAGTCTCTGGGCTGAAGTCCTTTAAACTATTGGTCACAATTCAGATACTTGTAGGTGGTGTCACAGACGTACGCATGGGAGGTAACTGAGGGGCTTCAATAATTGTAATTGTACACTGGACCAAGGGATAGCACTGTTCACTAATGCCTTCTCTCTTTCCACAGCAGACCAATAGAAGGAAATTCCTCCTGACTGTTCTAAGTTCACTTCCTGTTCTGTCTCCCATGATCTAACTGCTGGTTAAACCCCTGTATAAACACCATCTTAACTCAGTTTATTGTTATGTTCTGAATTCTGCCTGTAAAGAACGTTTTTGCTTCAATTCATCTCTTATTTCAAGTATATGGGGTAGCTACCCCAAATCTTTATTTTTGTTTCTTGTGTTTATTCCATAGTTGATGTAGTTGGCAAGATGTTTGCTACCAGTTTGACCAAGGAGCAAGACCAGAATAACACTGAGCAAATACTTAAATATAAGGAGGCCCTTAACACTGCTTGCTCCACTATTATTCCTCTCTCATAATGGTGCTAAGAGTAGGCCTAGAACTCTTTTTAGAACTGTTAATAAACTCCTCCAACACCCTCCTCTAGCATGCCCCAATATAGCTGAACAGTGTCAGGCTTTCTTACATTTCTTTAAAACCAAAATTTATGAAATCTATCACAGTTTCCCCTCCACACCTCAATCACTCACTCATCCTGATTTGCCATCTCCATCATCAAGACTCACTTGTTTCTCACCTGTTGACTCTCTTGCCATCTCTGAACTTAGTCCCCACTTCTCTGCTTAAGACATGCTCATCCATAATTAGTATTCCTGTTGCCTCATTAGTAAATGCATGTTTCATTTCAGGTTCTGTCCCTGCTGCCCTCAAAACTGCTGCAGTCACCCCAATCCTTAAAAACGTGACCTGGATCCTTCTTTTCTCTCCAGTTACAGGCCTATCTCTAATCTCCCTTTTTGGCTAAGGTGATGGAACGTGTGGTTGCTGCACAACTCCATGATTTTCTTCGAGATAATACACTCTATGAGCCTTTTCAGTATGGCTTTTGTACACAGCACAGCACTGAGACAGCTCTTCTCTGAGTAGTCAATGATCTTCTCCGGTCTGCAGATTGCAGTTTCCTTAATATTCTCCTCCTTCTTGACTTAAGTACAGCATTTGATACTGTTAATCATGAATTCCTCCTGTCACGTCTCTCTGCTGTAGGCATCTCTAGCTTAGCCCTTCAATGGCTCACATCATATCTTTCTAATAGGCAACAGTTTGTCACACTCGGCCGACATAAATCCTTCACCTCATCTGTGTCACGTGGTGTCCCTCAGGGTTCAGTCCTTGGGCCATTACTCTTTCTACTTTATATCCTTTTTTTGGGTCAGATTATTTGCAAACATGGCCTTAACTTCCACTTTTATGCAGACGATATACAGTTATATCTTAGTACAGACTCCCCTACAGATTCACCTCCCAGCACACTCACTGACTGCATTACTGATCTTAAACTATGGATGGAAAATAACTTTCTCAAACTTAATGCCAATAGAACTGAAGTGTTACTGGTAGGTCCAAAATCCCAACTTTCTAAGGCATCCAATTTCTCTATTTTTGTTGATGGTACACTTGTCATGCCTGCTCCTGTTGTCAGAAATCTTGGTGTTTTGTTTGATTCATCACTTAACTTTGAGCTACACATTAGGTCTCTTTCCAAAATTCCACTCTATCATTTCCGTAGCATTGCCTGCTTCCATCCATTTCTGTCCTTTAATGATCCTCAAACACTTGTTCATTGTTTCATAATGTCTCATAATGATTACTGTAATTTCCTCTTCATTGGCCTCCCTGCAAAATCTATACAGAAGCTACAGTATATTCAGAACTCCGCAGCTAGAGTCCTCACCCACACAAATAATTTTGCTCACATCTTCCCTTTTCTCTCCCAGCTTCACTGGTTACCGGTTCCATCAAGTAATTAAATTCAAGATTCTGCTTCTCACCTTCAAAACCCTACATAACCTTGCCCCCCTCTACCCCACTCAGCTACTAGCTCCTTACACTCCTTGTTGCTCTCTCAGGTCCTCGAGCAGTAACCTCCTTACTGTCCCACGCACCAGATTCTCCACCTTGGGAGGCAGGTCCTTCAGTGCTATAGCCCCTCATCTCTGGAACTCTCTTCCTCAGTCACTCCGAGATTGCTCCTCTTTCTGCAGTTTTAAATCTTAACTGAAAACTTTCCTCTTCTACGAACTTTTGTCATCTGTGTATTTTTTTTTTTTACTCTGTATGTAAGGCGACCTTGGGTTTGTGAAAGGCGCTCAATAAATGTAACTTATTATTATTATTATTATTATTATAACATGCTTACTGAAATGGACACGGAACACCAGCGACTCAAGGTCCAGGTGGGAGAGTACTGCACCCAGCTTGCTCAGTCACAGGCATGGCCACAAACACATGTTGCTATTCAATAGGACAAGTCGCAGGCATGTCCCAGGTATTGTTAACCCTTCATGTGAAGGATAATATTGAAGCTTACTTTTTGATTTTTGAACTTACCACCACTAGGCACCACTGGGAGCACTCAGAAAGGGCTAACATACTCACGCTGGTCATAAAGGCAGCGCAGCAGACCTATTATGACCTCTCAGAGGAGAATTCCATTAACTATGACACCCTTAAGGCTGAGATCCTTAAGATGTATGGTGTTTCTCTGGATCAGCTGCTGTAGATTTGTTGCAGGTGAAGGTTTGACCCAGAGCGGGTAGCACATGACATTGTTAACACACCCGGGGTGATCTACCAGTATAGACTACCAAAGGAAAAACAAGCAGAAGTGGAAATGGGAATCAAGCGCTTGCTGGACTTAGGTGTAACATAGGAAAGAGAGAAGGCATTAGTGGACAGTGCCACCTCCTGGTCTGGTGTACAATTACAATTATTTAATCCCATGTGCACATGTGTGACACGGAAGACCTGTCGGGTTGGGAGGCCTGAATCAAGAAGTTGTGAACCCACGAAAGAGCTTCAGCGTTGTCGTTAGATATCCTCGACAGTGAATGAGTGTAAACCTGTGAGGCTGGAGGTTCCTTGTGTATCGCCAACCGCTGAAGTAGGGCATGGTTAGTAACCAGGGTGAACTCATGGCCTAGGAAGTAATAATTCAGCTGGGTAATAGCCCATTTGATCACCATGGCCTCTCATTCCACCACCACATACCTGGCTTCCCAGTCCAACAGTTTCTGCCTCAGGAACATGATGGGGTGCTAAACTTGAGTCAGAAGAATCGGTCTGCAGAGGAAAGAGAGAAGGCATTAGTGGATAGCACCACTCCCTGGTCCGGCATACAATTACCCCCATGTGACTGTGTCCAGTAATTATACAAATTAATTTTACTGAATTTTAAAAAGAAAGAGAAGGCATTGCCATTGTTAGTATTCATCAGTCCTATACAAACACCACCGTACAGACCCCAGTAGCACCTATTGTGCCTAATATTAATAATTTAATAAGTGATAACAATACTCCTACACATTAACATAGCAAACTTTGATTTCCGTAGTTTTTAAAGGGTAAAGATGTATTTGTTAAGTGCACAATAATTAATAAATAGTTGTATAATGCAGTATCCATCCATCCATTCTAAACCAATTTCATCCAGAGCAGGGTCATGAGGAAGCTGGATCCTGTCCCATCTAGCATGGAAAAAAAGACAGAAACAATCCCAGAACAGGATGCCTGTCCATCAAAGGGTGAACACAAACACATGACACACACACACACACTCCAGGCCAATTTGGCATTGTCATTGCACCACACCAACATGCCTTTGGACTGTGGGAAGAAACCCACACAGACACGTGGAGGAACTGAATATTTGAACCTTGGTCTCCTTACTCCTCCTTCCTATCACTGCACCATATTGCCACCTTATACATCTATCCATCAGTTTTTAAACCAATCATAGGTTTAGGGAGCCAGAGCCTCTTCTTGCAGCAGGCAATACACGGCAGAAACCAACCCATGATGGAGCATCTGATCATACTCACAATTAGTTTTTTTATTTATAGAAAATAAAAGATCAAAAAAGCACAAAACTACTCTCTTGCTGTCTGTAGACACATTCATATGTAAGGTGATTATTGAAAAATTACTAATGACCAAAGTCAAAGAAATTAATCAATTAAACCTACTGACTAGTTGAGTTGTATTTACTGACCCGTTTGTTTGAGGTTGAAAAAACTGAGAATGTATATTCGGTGTGTTTGTATTTATAGAATGTTAATGAATGATAAAAATAAAATACACATTAAATCTACATTTTCATGTATCAGTAAGCAATCATAGAATTAGATTAAAATGGATATTACATTTTTGGATTCTCTTTCAATTGCATTTTCCATTATTAGGTGACTATTGTGTATTTCTAACATCAGGCTGACTTTTTATGAAAAATTGAACAACAGGACACTTTGTATAATGAACTGTATCTTGAAAAGCTGTCACAATGTGTAAATATTCAATTAAGATTTAATTAACATTTTTAAGTGTCAGACAAGATTATAATTTATAGATCAATTTGATTAATCCATAATGATCTTTTGTAATGGCATATAACTAATTTAAATTAATAACAAATACAAAAATAGGTTTTTCTTGTTCAATTATGCATTTTCATAGACTTTGTGATCACTGAATATTAAAAAAAAATGCTTTAGCTGTCTGTAGATTATACATCTTAATGTTAAGTTTCTCAACATTCATTTATTTTCTAGGTTGCCTGTAGATGGAGCCTCATGGCTAGGAAATGCAGATCTGTCATACTTAACAGTTCATCTTTTCCTATAAATGTGTTTCCCATTATATAAAATAAAATCTAAAAACATCACCTAGACATTATTTTTTCTACTACGGGTGCAACAAATATAACAGTTTTTATGCACTTTCTTACTCTGCATATTATAATCAACATTTAACAGCAGGCATTGTTTATCAATTATCAATTCCGAAGGCTCTATGAGGCACTGGCTTGTATTGTAAATCATTTTAATAAATACTTTCTGACCTGGTTATTTATCCTTTGATGGACTCAAAATGAAACCAAAATTAGAAGAAAAATTGAGTATTACTAGCATTTACTTGACTCATGGTAAACCATTTAATTTACCTATATGGTAAATTAACCTATATGGCCCTACTTTCTTTTACATCACTCATTAATACATGAAACCAAAAGATAGCCAAACAATGTTATCATCCCTATCTTTGAGGAGAAACATGAAAGTTCAACACCAGGGCCACTAGGGCTACAACACGTGGCTTCTGCAAGTCTCAATTATATAGTAGCCTGTCTTTAAACTCTTTTGATGCAACTTGCTGACCTGAAGGAATTAATCTGTTCCCTAAGGTCTCACTCCATATCGTCAGCCCATTTGCTGGGCTTATCTGCTGTCCTTTAATGTCCTGTTAGAATCTTTTAGATGTCTTCTTCAGGCACAAATCTCTCTCACTCACATTCTCCCTCTATCTCTCTGGACTATTCCCAAAGAATGTCTTGCCTTGGTGCCCATGTTGCTGACATAGCTTACTGCTAAGCATGCCCATATTCTGACATCTGACACTTTAACTTATTATGCAGATATAACTTGAACTGTAACAATTTATTGTTTATTAGCCTCACTAGAGTAATACAAAATATTACTAGGTATTTACTTCAGCTACACCATAAATCAGCAAAAGACAATGTTTAGTTTTTGCAAAATTAATTTTGGATTCTTTGCTCCCTCAAAAGCACGTTATGTACTTCAGTATTTTCTGTTTCATAGTGTGTTTTGCTTCCATCAAACATTTGATAACATTCAAGAACATCACTATTGTAAAACACCCTTATTTATTGAAAACAGAACCATGATATAATTTTGTCATGGTTCTGTTTTGTTGCATCTCCTGCCATGTATCTGTTCTGTATAATGTTCAGGGTTTTGCTATTTCATTACATTTGGGGCTATTTTTTAAAGGATTCGACACCTTTTTATTAATTGTTTTGGTTTCTTTTTTCTCCAGATCTGTTTCAGAAGTTGGAGGCATTGTAGATTGCTGACCTGCTTATATGTGACTTCCATGATACCATTTTCTTTGTAAGCAGTGGTATCATTAAGTGCCAGAATTATGACTGGGGTAGATAACACTTACATTCGGATTTTGATTTATTTTTTATTTTTTTGCCCTTGCTTAGAAAAAGAAACAAAAACTAGGAGCTGACTTTGTTTTGAGTATTAGAAACCAGAAATCTTTATTGAGAAAGAGCGTCTGGAGCACTGATAACAGATGGCACACCTGGGAGTGATTCCAGGTAACGGTGATGAGCTACTTGGACTCCCAGGAGCTGCATGAAAGGAGCCGCCTCACTCCATTCTGGGAGCCAGAGTTGGGAGGGGGAAGATGAAGTTTGCCAGAGAGGGAGTGGAGGTGGAAGGACTGTGTGTGACCCAAGGGAGAAGGAAGGGACTGTGTTTTGTATACTTTGGTTCTGAGTTGTTCTCTGGGGAGCGAGGAATAAGCACTTCTCCAGCTCTAAATAAAAGGGTGCTGTGTGCAGCACTTGTGTCTCTACCTGTCTGTGTCGGGTTAGGGTGGCTGTACAGGCCCCTGGCTGGAAGGACCGGGAAAGCAAGCATGGCCAGAATGTTACCTCCCCCGGAATGCTAGATGGTAGCCCCCCTGGGTTGCAGTGGTGCCTCAAACTCCAGCAGGTCTTTATGGGAGCGGGAGTTTGGTGCTGCCTTATTGGGATCCATTGGCGCCAACAGGGAGTGCTGCAGCTGAGATAGGAGGTGCTGAGCCTTTGAGAGCAACTCTTCCACCCCACCCAGAAGTGCTGCCGGAAGTAGGTGAATGAGCACCTGGAGCACTTCTGGGTGACTTATATAAGGGGCCAGCAAATACTATTCCGGGAGGCGGAGTCAGGTGAAAGAGGACAGAGCTTGCGAGTGGAGGAGTAGAGGTGAAAGAAGAATTGGGAGAAGACTTAAGAAGAGAAAAAAAAGAACTGAGCCTTGTGGGTAAATTGTGCACTGTGTGCTGTGCAGAAGAAAAATAATAAATAGAGTGCTTTTTGGACTTCTGGCTGTCTCAGTGTCTGTCTGTATCCGGGGTTCTTTTACAATATATATATCTATACTAATAAAAGGCAAAGCCCTCACTGACTGACTCACTCACTCACTCACTCATCACTAATTCTCCAACTTCCCGTGTAGGTAGAAGGCTGAAATTTGGCAGGCTCATTCCTTACAGGTTACTTACAAAAGTTAAGCAGGTTTCATTTAGAAATTCTACGCGTAACGGTCATAACGGTCGACAACGTCTGCCATGTTAAACTTTCTTATTTATGGCCCCATCTTCACGAAATTTGGTAGGCGGCTTCCCTGTGCTAACCAAAACCAATGTACGTACTTATTTCGGTGGTAAGATGCCACTGTCAGCCACCATATTGAACTTTCCAACAGTCTTTGTTACCTATGGGCCCATCTTCAAGAAATTTGGTACGCGGGTTCCCAACGCTAACTGAATCCTACTTACGTACATATATATACGTCCATAGCCTGCAGCTCGGCTGCCGTGTGAGGTCCTCCATCCCCACACCTCCCACGTTGTTGGCTGCCTGCCTATATAAGGCCGTCCATCGTTCCGGTCTCTTCATTCCCTTGCTTCACGACGGTATTCACCCTACTGATAACTGCAGCCTTTTTATTTAATCCACGGCTTCTCCGCTGTTTTATTGTTCGTTTATTACGATTATAGTTATAGGTATTTTAGACTTAGTTTACATTGTTCAGGCACCCATTTCCTTTATTGTTCCAACCGTACCCCCATTAACATGTCTATCGAGGTGATCACCATCGATCAAAGAACTGTCACTTACCGAGTGGTTTCCATGCCCAAAGATGGCGCCTGCCTTTTCCATTCTCTGTGTTACATATTGCACGGCCATATCAGGCTCACTCTTGATATCCGGAGGAACATTGTGTCTTATGTATTGAATGACTGGGACAGGTTCAAGATGTGGACTGATGACAGTACAGGAGATAATTATACTACACAGGAGCACTATAAGAGTGAAATGCTTAAGCCCTTCACCTATGGTTCTGCATGTGAGTTGATGGCTGCCGTTGAATTGTTCGGTTGTCGCTTTCAAGTGTACCGAAATGGCCAAATATTTTACACCTTTCGACAACCGCCAATGCCTCTTAAACATCTTAGATTCACAGGTGACGATTTTAGTAGTGGACACTTTGATGTTTATGAATGTTTAAACTCTCAAAAGCTGGATGCGAAGTTATCGATGAAACCGGTTGTATGCTTACAACGCTTGACAGATGCCGAATGTCACTTCAGCACAACAAGTCCTGCAAATACTAACGTAATTAAAACAAACCATGAAACTCAAACTGATTGTGACAGCAGCAATCTGTGAGATTTGAGGCAAGATTGCTTTTCACATGGCCAACTGTAAGTTGCATAGCTTGGTTTACAACCCTCAGTTTAACAAATAAAGGTTTAGTTTAAAAGGTTTACTTTTCTTCTTAATAAAAATTTTAAGGCAGTACTTCGCTGCTGCGAAGGGCTGGTTTTTTTCTTGTATATAAACTGCTCAAAAATATTAAAGGAACACTTTGAAAACACATCAGATCTCAATGGGAAAAAGAAATCCTCCTTTTATATCTATACTGATATAGACTGGGTAATGTGTTAGGAACGAAAGGATGCCACATCGTTTGATGGAAATGAAAATGATCAACCTACAGAGCCCTGAATTCAAAGACGCCCAAAAATCAGGGTGAAAAATTATGTGGCAGGCTAGTCCATTTTGCCAAAATTTAATTGCAGCAACTCAAAATTGTACGCAGCACTTTGTATGGCCCCTGTGTTCTTGTATACATGCCTGACAACATCGGTGCATGCTGCTAATGAGATGACAGATGGTGTTGTGGGGGATCTCCTCCCAGATCTGGACCAGGGCATCACTGAGCTCCTGGACAGTCTGAGGTGCAACTTGGTGGCATTGGATGGACCAAAACATAATGTCCCAGAGGTGTTCTATTGGATTTAGGTCAGGAAAGTGTGGTGGCCAGTCAATGGTATCAATTCCTTCATCCTCCAGGAACTGCCTGCATACTCTCACCACATGAGGCCAGGAATTGTCGTGCACCAGGAGCCACTGTACCAGCATAGGGTCTGACATTGGGTCCAAGGATTTCATCCTGATACCGAATGGCAGCCAAGGTGCCTTTGTCAAGCCTATAGCTGTCTGTGTGACCCTCCATGGATATGCCTCCCCAGACAATCATTAACCCACCACCAAACTGCTCATGCTGAATGATGTTACAGGCAGCATAATGTTCTCCATGGCTTCTCCAGACCCTTTCACTTCTGTCACAAGCTCAGGGTGAACCTGCTCTCATCTGTAAAAAGCACAGGGCACCAGTGGTGCATCTGCCAATTCTGGTATTCTATGGCGAATGCCAATCGAGCTGCATGCTGCTGGGCAGTGAGCTCAGGGCCCATTAGAGGACATGGGGCCCTTGGGTCACCCTCATGAAGTCTTTCTGGTTGTTTGGTCAGAGACATTCACACCAGTGGCCTGCTGGAGGTCATTTTGTAGGGCTCTGGCAGTGCTCATCCTGTTCCTCCTTGCCCAAAGGAGCAGATACTGGCCCTGCTGATGGGTTATGGACCTTCTATGGCCCTCTCCAGCTCTCCTAGAGTAACTGCTTGTCTCCTAGAATCTCCTCCATGCCCTTGAGACTGTGCAGGGAGACACAGCAAACCTTCTGGCAATGACACGTATTGATGTGCCATCCTGGAGAAGTTGGACTACCTGTGCAACCTCTGTAGGGTCCAGGTATCGCCTCATGCTACCAGTAGTGACACTGACTGTAGCCAAATGCAAAACTAGTGAAGAAACAGTCAGAAAAGATGAGGAGGGAAAAATGTCAGTGGCCTCCACCTGTTAAACCATTCCTGTTTTGGGGGTCATCTCATTGTTGCCCCTCTAGTGCATCTGTTGTTAATTTCATTAACACCACAGCAGCTGAAACTGATTAACAACCCCCCCTGCTACTTAACTGACCAGATTAATATCCCATAAGGTTCATTGACTTTATGCTATACTCTGATTAAAAAGTGTTCCTTTAATTCTTTTGAGCAGTATATATAATGATAACCAGGGATATATATATATGAATGGCATTGCATAACTTAAAACAGGTAACTAGTGATATGGTAAGTAGTGATATGGTCAAATAAAACAATACAATACACATATTGTAACATAACATACATATGACATACATATTTGGCAGACAAATATGAATAAAATGTGAAAATAAAGACATGAATCAAAAAGATATATAAGGTTACAAATAACACTTTATCCAGTGTTCAGAAATGTTTGTATAAATTGTATATACTGTGTCTCTTAGCTTTGAATCCTTGGAAGTGCAAATGGTACAGAAATGTATGATGGGAGAGAAACCTTCAGAATATCAAGGAAAGGGCCAACAAGTTTCAAGGGTATAATGCCATCTACTTCAGGGCTAAATAAACAGCTATCTAAGAAAGGTAGAATAAAATAAGAAAATGAATGATATATATAAGCATTATGCCATGGGCCTGATGGTAAATCCTAACTGTCATCTTTGTACGAAAAAAGTTCCTAGAACATTTTTACACATCTTCAGTGATTGCCTGCCAATTCATACTTTCTGGTCTGCTATTTCCAACTTTCTCTCCTCCTTTCATTCTGCTAATGTTCCTCTAGTATCTTAAATAGTTTCAATAACCTGTCTAATTAAAAACATTCACAGTCAGTATTCAAACTGGACTAAACAGGAGAAAATCAACAAAATGAAACCCATAATAAGAAACACACTACCCCTCAAATGGAAGCTGAATATTTCCAGAGCAGATGATCCCTGTTCTTACATGAACTTGTGGAGAAAAAATACCCACTGACATAAACGCAAGAAAAAAACAACATCATCATTGTGTGCTAGCATAAACACAAAAATAATAAAGTAAAGGAAGTGTACTAAACAAAACAGAACAACAAGCAATACAATTTAGAAGATACATACATTGGAAAACATTCAGGTGTGTTTGGGAATTTCATTGGTTTGAAAATGGGAACATTCTTCATTTCTTATTTAATTCATTAAAGAGACAAACAATATCACCTTTTTGTTTTTAACTGTTTTGTAACAATGAGTCATATCCAAAATTAACAATAACAATAGAATGTCTTAATGGAGTACATTAAATACATTTCAGTAGCATGTTACAATATCATATCGTTAGAAACTGAGCCCCAGTAGAGGTGTGGTGACTGCCATAGCATAAACAGAATGCAGGAGATTCCAATATTAAAACATAATAAATCTGACAAACGAGCGGAGACCATTCAGTCCATCAAGTCCGTTGTTTAGGTAATTGCTAAGCTGTCTCAATATCTCATCCAGATTCTTCTTAAAGGTTGACAAGATTTCCAGAGTCCCACAACTCTCTAGTGCTGTGATTTGTTGTTAAATATTTTTCCTGTTTTAAAACGTATGCTCTGAGATTAAATATTGGACTACCTATGATGAGCTAACCTGTTTCAGGTAGCAGGACAATCATTTTCCACTGGCATCAAGAATTTTCCATTTATATTTGTGATTTATTCTCTTGTTCCTTGGCCTTCATTTTTCAGTGTGATAGAACTGTGAATGAAAAAATAAATGAATTAAAAATTATTATCTAATATTCAGTGTATTTCCACTGTACAAAGTCTAATCTCAAGTAATTTGTTCTAAAAAATTTTCTACTTATTTCAAACCATTGAACACCTATCAGAGCTTTCTTATTTCTAGACTGGAACTAACTTATTTTAAGATTTCTTCACAAGTAAAATTATCTTGCTGCATGGACAGATAATTTCACTAATATTAAATAATTTTCTCCTGAAATTCAGTGTCTTATTCAGTCCTCAATGCATTTCTCGTTAATTTCCACTGATGTTCTTGAATATTTGATTCACCCTTAAACTGAAAGAATGAAACTGTCAGAGCAGGACATGTCTTTAACACTGGAATTACCAAAGCCTATGAAAACCCTTGTAATCCCGGCCCACCTTAAATCCGTTCACACCTCTCCATCAGTGTCTTTTGTGTTGTAAATGTGTTGATCAACACAAGCAGCCTCCTATTCCCTGCAGAAAGTTCTCTCAGCTCAACTCTGTTTTACCTGTGTGTGAGTTGTAGAGGGTAAACAGTATATCATTATTTGGAATACATGCATTTCATGTGTGTTCCATGTCTACAACAATCTATGTAAACACATTGTTAAAACAGAAACGTTTTTCATGTTTTAGTAATAATTGACAAAATGTAGACATGAAGTGTATAATGTGTGAAGCCTAAAATCCAAATATCAAATAAACACTTTCACAATAGGTACATGTATGACAAATTAAGTTTGCTTTTATTCAAGAATATAACTGCAGAAAAAGGACTCACGTTAGGGTATGACATTGAGAAGCCCTTAATATGACCACTTTGGTGGTGCAGAGGTAAGAAACTGCTGACTGATAATAAAGACGTTTAATCCCAGGCACCTCCATTTTGAGTAGTAAGATGCTCTTATTCTCACTATTATAGAATAAAAACATACATTTGATTTGAGTCTGTAAAAGCCAGTGTAAATTTATGGTACTTGTAAAGGTTAGCATTTTTTTTATTCAGTTTTATTCTCTCAGTAATGTTCATGCTCGCCCCAATCTGACACTGCTGTTTTTAAATAATGATGTGCTATAATAGAGGTGAACTGAGATGAGGACGAGGGTTCTACATCAGAGAAAGAGAACAGAAGCCCTCCCCGCAAGAAATGTTCACTCACATATAAGAACAATGCAGCTGCACCAGGTGTAAAAGTGAAAGATGGCACTGTTTGAATGCAGCAACAGGTTGGGCATCATCCTGCCAGTCAGTGTGCCCTACAACTGTCCTTCAAAGAAAAAGCAGGGCTTACGGAGCTCGCCAAGGTATCATGCAAAGTCCTATTTGTGATTATATTTTATGATGGTCTTTATATAAAAAAACATTTCTATGTTGCTTATATGAAAGCCAGATCAAATGGTATTTACCTTGATTCATTTACTTACTCCTACAGCGTAAAGTCACAAGTAGACTGCAGAGCTTCCTACATTTGATCAACACGGGCATTCTGACAAAGTACATGTGTACTAAAGAGACTTTAGCTGCCGGTGGAATACTACATATTCACTGTTGTGTAACAGGTTACAGAGCCATTGGTCACGTAGATAACTTGTTTACCCTTCTATTCATTTATCTAGGTAAGTTGAATGATTTTTTTTTTAGTTTCATTGCTTGCATATTATACTTTTATGGTTACAAATGTCATTTAACAAGCAGCAAGAAGTCTACATGGCAGGTTTGCTCAAGCAGTCAACTGCTGCACACAAGGTTCTGCTGGCATTTCAATAACTTTGATTGGAAATCCATTTAGGTATTAGAAGGGGGTATTGTAAAACACCAAAATATTTTTTAAATCAAATTTTTATTTCTGAACAATAGCAGGAACATGTCACAATATAAAGTGCCACATATGTTTCAAGCATGAATTACACACAGACAAGAAGGGGACTAATATACTGTAGGTAAATATTTTAAAAAGACAAACTGAGAATGAGAAATGAGATTACAGGGAGAGTGATATGCTGCCCCATGGACTCCAAGAAGAGTTTGTAGATTAGGGGTCAGAGAATAGCAAAACTGAGTCTGGATGATTGGTTAATCTTTGCTGCAGAGAGCTCAAGCAGAATCAGGTCAAAAAAAAGAGAGAACTTCAATAGGTTAAAGGATTGTATGCCATAGGATTTCCATCAGGAGGTTAAAGCTTGTTTTGCAGCAGTTGCCAATAGAAGATAACCTCCTGTAGGATAGATTAAAAGATAAGAAGAAAGGTCTAAAAGTAGGAATATATGAGGGAAAAGAGGGATATTGATAGATGGGATAGGTGAAAGAAATTGCAGAATATAACCTAAATATACAGGACAATCCCAAAACATATGAAACAAGTGCCAGGGTTTTAGCCTGGCAGAATTAGCAATAAGGATCAAAGGATAACAGGATGGCATAGCATTTACAAGGGGTGAAATGTGAGAGGGGCCTAAATTTATAAATATATTTTATATATATATATTTATAAATATAGGACAATTACTGCTGATTATATCCCTCCTAATGATTGAATACACATTGTAGCTGGTGATTTTAATCATATTTAAACATTGTGCTCCCCATATTTGTAATATACAGTATGTACAGTGTTCCACTAGGGGGAAGAACATGCTGGACTGTGTTTATTCCAACCTAAAGCATGCTTACAGAGCCCTACCTCTCCCACTGGGCTTGTCTGACCATCTCTTAGTGCTCCTCATCCCAACATACACTCTCATCTGGAGAAAAATCAAGCCAACCATAAAAACTATCAAAACCTGGCCTGATGGAGCCCTCTCGCAGCTGCAGGACTGTTTTGCATACACAGAATGGTCCATATTTGAACAATTAGACTTAGGGGAGCTCACATAAGTTGTACTAGGGTATATTAAGTTCTGTACTGATATGGTTACTGTGGCTAAATACATATGGGTCTACCCCAACCAAAAGCCATGGATGGCTAGTGAGGTTCAGTCTCTGTTGAGAACACAAGACATAGCCTTTAAGTCAGGGAGAGGGCCCAGTACTGAGAAGCAAGAGCAGATCTGTGGAAAGGCATCAAAACTGCCAAGATGGCCTGTAAGAGCAAGGTAGAAGCCAATCTGACACCAATAACCCATGGCATGTGTAGCAGGGATTACAACAAATCACCCACTACAAAAGCAGTACACTTGTGCTGATCTGTACTGATGGCTCATTGGCAGAGGAGCTAAATCTTTTCTTTGCTCGCTTTAATGCAAAGTGGTCTAACACAGACACCCCCCACAAATCCCTGAACCAAGACCCCCCTCCACCCACCAACCAAACCCCATTTCCCAGTTGTCACATACTCACTTTACAGGACTTTCATGTGAATCGGGTGCTCAAGGCAGTGAGTCTGAGAAAAACTGCTGGATCAGATGGCACACTTGGCATGGTACTTAAAGTTTGTGCTGACCAGTTGGCAGGAGTCCTTACTAAGATATTTAATCTGTCGGTCATTAATAACTTTAATAACTACAGACCAATTGCATTAATATTAACAGTCATGAAATGTTTTGAAAGACTTATTGCTCAGTATATTAAAGCCACCTTTGGCCCTCACCAGTTCACTTATAGATCAAATAGATGTACAGAAGACGCCATCAGTACATCCCTCCATACAGTGATGAGCCTTTTGGGACACTCAAGGACCTATGTAAGGATGCTGTTTGTTGATTATAGCCTAAAGTTTAATACAGTCATCCCTAGCATACTAATTGATAAGCTGCATAACCTGATCTTTTCCCCCTCCTTCTGGGCTTAGATAAAGCATTTCCTCACTGGTCCCCCACAAACTGTTAGAACTTGTCCCCACAGCTCCTCCAACCTCACACTTAGTAACAATTAGACAAGACCACCTAATACCACTCAATTGATTTACAGTTAATGTTTCAAAACATCCCCAATAACAAGCTTAGGCTGAAAAATTAACATAAATGTTTTGAACCAAATTAAAAACAAAAACTGCTGCCAGTAAATGTCATGAAGCTGCCACATTTGACTAGGAAATTTAAAGAATATGCACTGCAAGATATGGAAAAGCAGGTAGGTTGATATCTAAAATTCTTTTCCGGACACCAGTTACTTTTCCTACATATTAATGTAATTGTTTTATATCTAGCCATGGAAGTTTTTAATCGACAAAGCCATTTCTGTAAATTGTTCAAGAATAGTTTCTCTCATAATAATACCTCTATCTTGTGGAAGGGACACAAATCCAAGAGAATTTTCTTTTACTCAAACATGTTTAAGTTTATGTGTGTAAACACAATTGCTTTCTATGGTTTTATTTATCTTTGTTTTTAGTGGAAGTACTGTATATCTTCAAATCTAATGACTTTGGTCATTTGTTCAATATGGCTCAACTTTGATGCACTTTTGAAAATTATTGAAAAATACCTTTGCAGTATGAGTTAATGTTTCTCTGATATCATTACATAACATTTGATTCAACTCATTTTGTATATTCTTTTTCAATAAACATGATGAGTGTCACTGTTTCTTACCTTGTGGATATGTTAATTTATAAGCAGGTCAAACAATGCAAAATATTCTACAGATCTGAGAACATTCCCATTACCAGTGACACACACGTGTGCATGGGAGGCAGCTAAAAGGCTCAAAAGACAGTAATTCCTTGCCAAACCAGGGGATGCACTAATCCTTGCTCTTTTCCATTAGCAGACCGATCACGGGAAATTCCGCGTAGGTCCGATAATGGCACTCCTGGTTCTGGTTCCACGTCACTTCTGGTGTCGGCCCCTGAGGACATCACTTCCGGTTCCTGCCTGATGACATCATTTCCCATCTACCTTACATATAAGCGCCATATTTTTCTGTTCTTGTTGTTTTTTCTTATTTGAACC
Organism: Polypterus senegalus; assembly: GCF_016835505.1. Lineage (NCBI taxonomy): Eukaryota > Metazoa > Chordata > Cladistia > Polypteriformes > Polypteridae > Polypterus > Polypterus senegalus. Next base: position 135,826,719 of record NC_053160.1, read on the forward strand.
ACATCTTTGCTACATTTCTGGCAGCCAATTACAAGTATGTGGGCCGCTGCCCCCAAACCTCTTTCCATGTTGTGTGGATCATTTACACCAGACACATGCGATTTTTCATTTACCCCTCTGAAAGGTAAATTTTGTGAACCAACGATTCCCACTAAAGCAAATAAATGTTCCAATATTTGTTGTCAAAATTTCTTTTAAATGTTGTACATTTTCAAAATCTTTTTTTTTTCTTTTTTAAACCTGATCAAGCATTCTGATTTTGATGGACAGCAGACCATCTTCAGACCAGTGATATTTTCATAACAAAAATGAGAACTAGAACTAAAAATATTGTTTTTCATTTTACAAGCACAAGAACTGAAATTAAGGTAAACATATAAACTAAAATTAAATAAAAATAAAAATCAGTGATATGTAAATGGACTAAAACAAGAACGAAAATTGACTAAAAACAAAAACATAGCATTAGCATTTTCTTGCAATCTAGTTCAGTCACGCAGAGGGGTTGTTTGTAGGTTGCCCTGAGTGTTCAGTTACATTGCGCTGTTTACTATGCGGTGATCTTGTACCTTGGGCTTACTATAGTCACGTGGCGCAAATTCCGTAAAGGACTATTGTTTGTTTGTTGAGCACATTTGGTTTGTTGGGTTGAAGCAGTAAGCACGTTTGGTTGATGATGGTGAATTTTGCACAGATGTTTGCGGATAGAAAGCAAGAAAGTAGCGTGTGGAAATACTTTAATTACAGCGCAGATGATAATAAAAGCAAATGTAGCATACAAGAAGAAGAAAATGAGTCTCAGAGTTTCAGTGCAGGACCAGCTGAATCAGTACTTAATGGAAGTCCAACCCTTCTCTGGCACCAGGACTGCACTTCAGTACTAGCAGCAGAAATCATCAACATGCAGTCTGCTGGTGCCAGTGACTGAGGACCCTTGTCTGTGCACCTGCAACACAGGCATTCGTCGAGCGAATATTGTCACTATGTGGCCATCTGTGCAACGGACGTCGTTGCAACATGAACAGATTGCTTGAAATGTTTGCTTTTTTAAAGCTTAACAGCAATGCGCTTGCACAGACTGGTTTCTTAGGTTGAAACATTTGATCTTGCTGACTATACTTATTAGGCCACTTAATCTGTTTGATCATTGATAGTCAAGCTGAGTTTAATGGCATTATGAAATGCGAGTGTATTTTGTTGACTGAAACATAACTTGCATTGAAATATGTGTAGGCCGGCGTTTGTGGTCTTGCAACAGGAAAAACACTAGAATCATACTAATATAATGCAAAAAGACCAGAACTAAATAAAATAAAAGCTAAAATTTTAAACACAGAACTAAATAAAAATGAAAATTGTTAACTCCTCTGAAAACTAGAATAAAATAAAAATAAAAATTAATTTTATAAACTAAAACTACAATAAATATCAGAACTAAAATATCACTGCTTCAGACACAGCCCTATTTTTCTAAAATTATAAATAATATTGCAAAAATTCCAAGAATATTATTTTCAACCATGAATCATCTTTTAAACCCAGCACAATAATTGGACTGCCTCCTTCATCTTAGCCAATAGGTTAGATCTCTTTGGTTGTGTCTTAAAATGTTTTCAGTATTATTTAACAGGTAGAAAACTTTTTTAAGTTGTGGCGATTGTTGTTTGAGGATCCATAATATTACATATGGGGATACCGCAGGGATCTGTTGTGGGCCCACTGTTATTATCCATCTACATGCTGCTGTTAGGCTAGATTATCTTGAAAGAGAAGGTTTACTATCACAGTTATGTAGCAGGTGCAAAGCTTTACTTACCTATAACACCTGATGGCCCTGAAGCTCTGTGCCCACTGGTCCAATGACTTACAGTTGTTGTATTTCAGATTAGATGAGTAATTATTTCCTGAAATTAAAACTTAGAAAAAAAGGAATCATAGTTATTGGTAAAAATTAAAAATGTGATGGTGTAAGAGGGTCTTAGGCAGAAGTAAAGAATTGACATGTTATTATGGAGTCTACACTAAACTTCAGATCGCATATTAAACATATTACAATAACTTGCAGTTAGATCTCTTATAACATCGCAAGATAGCAAGTAATTAATGCACACTTTTGTTTTTAGTGAATAGATTACTGTAATGCACCCTTAATTGGATTCCCTAAGACACAAATCAATTCCAGTTATTTCAGAATGCAGCAACAAAGAATATTAACCAGTGAAAGAAAGTATAAGCATATCTCACCAGTTTTAGAATTGTTACATTGGTTACTGGTGTATTATAGAATTAATTTTAAGTTGATATATTCCAAAATCTAAGCATAAAAGAACTGGAGAAGTGGTCTTTTGCTGTTGTGCAACAAAAATCTGGAGTATTTGCTGAAAATGCATAAATGTTGCCATTTGCGCATATGTGGTTTAAGAGCTAACTGTACTAATTTTTTTATAAACTAAACCCAAAGTATATGAAAATGCTGAAAGAATGAGGAAAGGAAAATGCACTTTTTATCTCAACAGATGATGAATTATGACTGCTATTAAAAGGTACCTGTGAGTCTTTGGAAATGTAGATGGGGAGTCCTGAATAATTAATAAAGTAAAATATTCAAGTGTTTTAAGGCACCATAACCTGTCTGCTTATGCAGGGAAGTCAAGAAAGGTCACTCCTGACAGCAGATGAGATCACAAAGAGTATTATCCGAATAAACTGTAGTCAGTGCCTAATGTAACAATTATACATCAGAGTTTCAGAAAAATCCATGTTTTCCCTATTCAATTGCTACAAGAGAAACAGCATTTTCGACATTATATACTTTGGAGAACGATTTCAAAACAATACATTTTCAGTTGTCGAAAATGCTTCTTAGTGTAGATGGGCAGCCACAGCAAAAACTGTAAAGGGTAGGGTTAGGGTTAGGGTTAGGGTTAGGGTTTTCATATTTGTCCATGATACTGTGGACTAGCTTTTATTCGTCACAGCTAACCTACATGTCTGTTTACTGAGACATCAACCTGTAAGACAATACTATAACAAAACAAAATTACAATATTATGAGACAGTTATAATATATGGCAAAAACAGGTAAAGTCCTGTTCTGGATTATACTGTAACAACTGTATACCTGACTTTTTCAATTTGTCCCTATGTAATCCTGACTCTGGGTGTTGTGGTTATATTCTGTTAACTCAGTTTTATTGGAAAGTATCCTCCATTTTTTTGGCACTGGTCTTTGTTGCCCATCTTGTATCCTATGAGATATACTATTTTTAGTTATGGACACAAATTTGTTTTCTGTGAAATGAGTAAGTGCTTCTCTCTCTCCTTTTGCCTGACACATGTCGTGATTGTCCATCATTTGTCTTTTCACACTATTCATATGCTCACTTAATAGTCACACTTATCAAACTTTCTTGTCTGATGTTTAGCTTCACTTCCTTTAAGCTCTTGCATGCTGGAGACTCAATCTGGCTGGAATTCATTACCACGTTTCATCAGCCATGAAGTATAAAAAAAACATCTGCAAAAATATGGCTTTGCCCAACCTTTTCAGGAAGTGCTTTTTAAGAACGTCTTGTTCTTTCTTTTTTCTTTAACAGCAAGTACTTGAGTTAAACTGGCCCCTTCTAATTTCAGTTTATTTACACAGCCTCTGTTCCTTTCATAAGGACTACAAATAATTTGGTTATGATTTCCTGATGTTGTAATTGGACATTAGCAAATGGTAAGGAATTTAAATTTTCATCTTTATATGTTTTTATTTTAGTCATGCTTCTCTGCAGTTCAGTGTTTCACAGATTTATTACAGACAGTCTTCAGCTCATATCCACTTTATGTATGGAGGAAGAATTATTTTCATTTAAAAAAACTGAATTAGGTTATTTACAACAAAACACTTTTTGATATCCCTAAAACAATTTTGATTTGTTCTTGGAAAGATGTATATCTGTTTATTTGTGTATCTATGGTACAAATTATGTGGACACTATAACTCAAAAAAAGAAATTGACTGATTCTTATGAAAGTGTAGGATCAACTAACACTTACTATCATAAGCGCTAATTAGGTTATAAGAAATTCCAATTATTTAGCTTTGAGTTTTTCTAGTTCGAAATATTAAAGCCAAAGCCAGCAATCTGGCATAAACATTTTAGGGCACTGGAAAAATAATTCTGAGAATTTTGAGTTCAATCCACAGATTTTGGTGTTTTAAACTTTGAAATTTCACATTTTGTAATGGTCACAAGTAATTTGTTTTGTTTAGATTTCAATTCACATCACACATTTTTACATACACAGCATTTAATAAAAGTTTTTTCCAATTTCAGATTACTTTCACTTAATTTTGCTTTGTTTTCAGCATTTGCAACATTGTTTTTGTTGCTTGAAAATTTGCTTTTGGTTTTGGACTCACTTTCCCATTTTGTATCCTGACAGGAAGCTCATAGTGCTGGTAGTGTCTTTGTTGTACTCATTACAACTCTTCTCTATTTTGACAGACAGACAAAGCTTTATTGTTTTTTCAGACATCATTTATACATTAGGTAACAATTGCTTATGAATGCAGTAATCACACCAAACTGATTTCCCCGGACAGAATTCTCATGCTGCCGTTTCCAATACAATCACACATTTAAAAACAGTTTAATCTGACATTCAAAAAACTTCTGTTTATTTTTATGGTTTATCTATAAGAATATCAAGACCGACTCATGAACTCCATAGCTATAAACAAAATTAGCAAAATTGCCTTCTGTGATTTCTGATACCAATCCCAAGGACTGCATGTTATGGGAATATGAATCACTTTTATGCAGTGTAATTAGGAATATGGCTATTTATGAGCTTCAGCAATTCAGGATCTTGTAAAGAGAGACTCGGTAGATCCTAACAAGACACTCAAATCTCAAGGAGCAGAAAACACACCTTCTAGATAGACAAGGAGTTTCCTCTGTAGCTAGAGTTGACTCTGCAACATCAGCTCCAGGTCATGTTAGCTTTACTCCTGCTCTTACTTATGATGACAATGACACAATCTGGGAATTTCAGCAATGCAAGTCAAGGCTGAAGCCTAGGTCATGCCATCAGATCATGATGATGTGCTATTGTGGGAGATTTGATTGTGCGCAACCTTCACTTTCCACCATTTAACCACAACATTTCTATGTCCTAAAGGAAGAGCCCTGTTGGTTTTTGAGAAAAGCAAGAACAGGACTTTTTGGCTCAGTAGTACTGCACAATGGTTTCAACAGCATTCTCTTATATTAAGACATTGTTATACATACAGTATACTTAGTTTTTCTTACATAAAGATTCCATTCCTGTGGTTTATTTTTTGTTTTAACTTAATTCAAAAAATGTTATTTTTTGCTTGTATATTGTTTTCTTTGTGTACATTATGCCGCTTGGAGACATCACTTGACCACAATCATCACTTTCATGGAACTGACAATATATAAATGCAACAGTCACTTCATGCACATTCCTTGAGTGGAAGGAAGTCTTCATTAGTTGGTCAACTCATAAACCCACACAGGCCCTAGTGCTAGATTTGTGCTTCTGGTTATGACTTCTTTTTCCAATTTATGAACAGTGTCTTGTCCCTTTTGTTTTGTTTTTTCGATTACACCTTACATTGTTTTACAAATACTTTTTAATGCTCCTTTAGAAAGGTACTCTGAATTTTTCACCCACAGTGTCTTTTTAAGAATATCTATTTAGTATCTAAACCCTTATTAAGGTAATGCTTTCTTAAAGTTACATTCAAGATTAAAATGTTTTTATTGCCGTTTGTGAAAATTTTATAACTTTTCATTAGAACACTCTAGACGAGAACAGGCCATTCAGCCCAACAAAGCTCACCAGTCCTATCCACTTATTTCTTCCAAGAAAACATCAAGTCGAGTTTTGAAAGTCCCTAAATCTTAATGTCTACCACACTACTTGGTAGCTTATTCCAAGTGTCTATCGTTCTTTGTGTAAAGAAAAACTTCCTAATGTTTGTACGAAATTTACTCTTAACAAGTTTCCAAATGTGTCCCCGTTTTCTTGATGAACTTATTTTAAAATAACAGTCTCGATCCACTGTACTAATTCCCTTCATAATTTTAAACACTTCAATCACATCACCTCTTAATCTTCTTTTGCTTAAACTGTATAGGCTCAACTCTTTTAATCTTTCCTCATAATTCAACCCCTGTAGCCCTGGAATCAGCCTAGTCGCTCTTCTCTGGACCTTTTCTAGTGCTGCTATGTCCTTTTTGTAGCCTGGAGACCAAAACTGCACACAGTACTCAAGATGAGGCCTCACCAGTGCATTATAAAGGTTGAGCATAACCTCCTTGGACTTGTACTCCACACATCGTGCTATATATCCTAACATTCTGTTAGCCTTCTTAATGGCTTCTGAACACTGTTGAGAAGTTGATAGCTTAGAGTCCACTATGACTCCTAAATCCTTCTCATAAGGTGTACTCTTGATTTTCCGACCGCCCATTGTGTATTCAAACCTAACATTTTTACTTCCTATGTGTAATACTTTATATTTACTGACATTAAATTTCATCTGCCATAAACCTGCCCAAGCCTGTCTGCTATCCAAGTCCTTCTGTAATGATATAGAATTGATATACATATACATGAATTTTTTGCTAATCCACCTATCTTGGTATCATCTGCAAACTTAACCAGCTTGTTACTTATATTCCTATCTAAATCATTTATATATATTAAAAATAGCAATGGCCCTAGCACTGACCCCTGTGGAACACCACTCTTAACATCGGCCAGTTCTGATGAGGTTCCTCGCACCATCACCCTCTGCTTCCTGTGTCTGAGCCAATTCTGCACCCATCTAAAAACATCACCCTGAACTCCCACTTCTTTTAATTTGATGCCCAACCTCTCATGTGGCACCTTATCAAATGCTTTCTGAAAGTCCAGATAAATAATATCATAAGCTCCACTTTGATCGTATGCTTTTGTTGCAACCTCATAGAATTCCAACATGTTAGTAAAACACGACCTCCCTCTTCTGAACCCATGCTGACTGTTCAGAATAACTCCTGTCCTTGCCATGTGTTGCTCAATCTTATCCTTAATAATTCCTTCCATTAATTTTCCTGTGATGCATGTTAAGCTTACTGGCCTATAGTTGCTTGGATCTGCCCTGTCACTCTTTTTATATAATGGGATGATATTTGCCATTTTCCAGTCCTTCAGAATCTCTCCAGTGCGCAGTGACTTCCTAAAAATATGTGTCAAGGGTTTATATATGTACTCACTAGCCTCCTTAAGAACACAAGGATAAATATTATCTGGTCCTGGTGATTTGTTTGATTTCATCTTATTTAATCAGAGCAGCACTTCTCCCTCTACAATTTCAAAATCCCTCAGTACCTCCTTAGTAGTCCCTGTTATTTCTGGGCGGTAATTCCACTTGCTTACTTGTAAACACCTCAGAAAAATGTAAGTTTAGGGCATCCGCTATTTCAATGTCTGCGTCTTTTAATTCCCCTTTACTATTCCTGATGCACGACCTCCTCCTTAACTGTTCTTTTACTACTAAAATACTGAAAGAATCTCTTGGGGTCTTATTTCGCCTTATCTGCTATATTCCTCTCCAACTGTCTTTTAGCCTCCTTGATATCCTTCTTAATGGCTGCCCTCATGTTCTCATAAAAAACATGTTTTCAGAATATTTCCCTAGAAATCTCAGAGCTGTCAGTAATGAGCACGATGAACAGTTTCACCAGGACAATTAAAGTCTTAACATGCTTGCTGAATACTGCTGAACACTAAAGGGCGATATTCTAAAAGCAGCAGAAAATTTGTATACTTCTACCTTTTAGGTCAAATACTCGCAGCATGTATTATGACCAGAATGGGGCACCACAGAGCCCCAAACACCAGACACAAATACACCAAACACAGTTTAGGGATAAATAACAGTTTTTTTTATTACCAAGAGAACAGTGCTTTGACATGCTTTCTTTAACAGTCCAACATAATATTTGTCAATAATAGAGCTCCCTTCTCCTCTTCCATCTCCTTGAATTCCTCCACAAGAGCTTTCACAGTCTGCCTCCCAACCCTAGAAAGAGGCAGAGTGGCTCCTTTTATGTTGGACCCAATAGCACTTCTGGTGTCACTGCATTTCATGCCAGAAACACTTGAGAGTCATACAGAGCCTCTCCAAAATAGTGATGTCCATTTATCACAGTACCCCCTGTGGTGCCCAAGAAACTTGCAGGATCACCCTTGTGGGCTACCATACACAGAGAACTCTGAGGGTGATTACACTAAGTTCCAGCGAGCAGAGCACAAATGGTTCCCTCATCCCTTATTTGAGCATCCTGACCGGGAGAGAAACTGATGATCATCCTAGTGGGGGGGAGGTTGTGTCTACAATCTTGGGTTCTATCCAGCCTGGCAGTCAGGATACCAGTCCATCCAATCTGGCACATACAGTAATAATAATAATACATTTTATTTATACAAGGTGCCTTTCTAAGCACTCAAGGGCACAGAACAAACAATAAATAAAAAAGCACATTATAAACAAAACTTAAAACACCAGAAAATTCAGAAAATATATAAGTTAAAACCAAACAAAGCCACTGTAATCATAAAGAAAAAGCCATTTTAAACAGATGGGTTTAAAGTTTACATTAGAAAGTTGAAAATGATTCAGTATTTCTAAGCTCAGCAGTTAGTGAGTTCCACAGCTTGGGAGCAAAACGGCTGAATGCTCTGCATCCAATGGTGGTTAGAAGAGCGAGAGGGCCGGTCAGGTGGATGGAGGAGGAGGAGGATCTAAGGTTATGGGAGGGAACCGCAACATGAAGAAGGTGAGGTTATGAACGGCCTTAAATGTTAAAAGGAGAATTTTAAAATCAACTCGAAACTTCAGGAGCCAATGAAGCTGCTGCAAGACCGGAGTAATATGGTCAATAGATGGGGTTCGAATAATAATGCGAGCTGAAGCTTATGGAGAGATTTATTAGAGAGACCAAAGAGGAGCAAATTGCAATAGTCCCGATGAGAAGTAACAAGACTGTGAACAAGGATGGCACTGGTGTGAGGAGTGAGGGAGAGGTGAATGCGATTAATATTACGTAGATGGAAGTAAGCAGACCGGGTGATGTTATTAATATGAGATTGGAAAGATAGAGTACTATCGAGGATGACACCCAGACTCTTGACCTGTAGTAGAGGAGAAACAAAAGATTTATCAATAACAATTGAAATATTACTGAGTGTTTTTTGCACCAAATTTGGGAAATGCAAGATAGAATGACACACTGTGCAAGCAAATCACATGTGTTAGGCTGGCTGCTGAGACAAAGTTGCGTGGCATCTCCCAGACAAAGTGCGTTCGTCCGCAGTTTTTTAGTGAACTGTATCTTTTACAAAATTTAGCTTATTATAATAAATGTGTATTTCAATGGTAGTAAATGATAAAAATTAATAACATTACATGTATTTTATGCATTTATGACTTACTTGAATTTTTTAGTTTTCTATACATTTTCTTGCCTACATGCCTTGTCTGAGCTTTTCCACAGTAGGTCGCAAACCTCAGAAAATAATTTCCATTTTAATTATTTGATGACAAACCCACGAATAGGCAACCCCGTGAATTGTACGTTTGTGAATCGCAAGAGCTGACTGTTCTTAAATCTTACCAACATTCATGCAACTAAGATGTCAACCTTCTTATAACTGCACAGAGATTTTTTGCAGCTTTGGTGAATGCTCATTCATCGTTGTGCCTCCTAATTTCTGGAACTCTCCCTAGTTCTGTTCATGAATGCCATTGGTTGACTAAGTCCTATATTGCTTAAAACACTCGACTCATCTATACTGCATTTAAATTCACTTGTCCATAATTGTCTTTGCTACATTTCTGTGAAATATGAATTAATCCTGATTCTCTCACTAAGGATATTCTTCTGTTCCACTGTACTATTCTTCTCTTTGCTTATTCACTTTTTAGGCTATAAATGCAACATGTAATTGAAAACTGTTTTATGTACTGTTGATTTAGACAATTTGTTTGTTGTATAAATTGCTTTATTATGATTACTACAGAGCGTAAGGAACTCTGGTATGCCTGCTCTGTTCCTTTCCTAGAAGAAAACAAAAGTGCCAAAAGAGAAAAGTTCCAGACTTCTGGACAACCAGAATAGCCTGCAGTCCTAGGGAGTGAGTCAATAAACCACCCTTTCTGTTTATTCCATAGAGGAATATAAAGAAGACAGCATCTGTGATTCTTCACTTTATTTCTCTTTACTTTGAGGGAAAGGGCTGTGTCAAAGAGACCACTGCTAACAGATTTGTAAATTACTTTAACTTGCTTAATAAAACGTATTAAATTATTAATTAAAAGTAATCTGGGACAGAGGTGATGCCTTAATAAAGCATTTGCAGAACAACTGGAATTAAAGATTACCTACAGTGTGACCACTTGGAGCAACTGTAACGGTACTATTGTCAATTGTACAAATGGTGCGATAGAAAAACAAGAATCGATTCACTGAGAAAAAAGTAAAGGTGTTCAAGTCTCGTTTTAATCACTGGTGTTTTTATTGGTACTAAAGATTTGATAGAATATGAAATAAACTAAGAGTACAGCAGCAGCCTAAACAAACAGTAGTGTTCCTTTCATCATTAATTCTTTCCCCAGGTGGTAGGCATTGAAGAGGACACCATACTGTTGCATTAAAATGTAATTATTATCAAATGATCTAAAGTTTTGACATGTTTTCAGAAGTACCTTTTATCATAAATGCATGCAAGCTGGGCTTCTCAGATCCTGTGGATTCTATGAAGAAAAGAAGGATGTATTTTAACATTTTAACAAAAGTTGATAGATTTTAATAGCTTTAATGCTTAAGTGAAGAGTGGATTCTTTTCCTGGTATGTTTGTGCTTGAAGTGAATACATTTAAATGTTCAGTGTAGTAAAACCTTTACACTAAACATTATCCGGGCATTTTTTGGAACATTCTGGCTATTTATAGTGTTTTCCCCATAGGACTGTCTATCTGATATATGTGCTACCAAAAGCTGCTTTCTACTTCAGTTGTCATTCTTTGTAGTCTTACAAAGAGTTTGAACAGTCAAATGTTAATTGGTTAAACACACATCACCCACTTGATCTTTATTATAACACAAGCCTGCCAGTCAATTTAACACACCTTTCCTAACTCACCAGCAATGGCTTTTGACACAAAAGCACACATATTCATTTCAGAAAGTCTGATTGCTTTTTTAGAAAAAATGTAATGGATACAAATTCTCAACTAGCTAACCTTAACAGGAAATGCTATCTTAATTTCCTTTTTAAAATGCTAATACACACCATGCAGCCGAAATAACATTTCCCAATATACAATGTTGTTGAGGGCGGCACGGTGGCGCAGTGGTAGCGCTGCTGCCTCGCAGTTAGGAGAGCCGGGTTCGCTTCCCGGGTCCTCCCTGCGTGGAGTTTGCATGTTCTCCCGTGTCTGCGTGGGTTTCCTCCGGGCGCTCCGGTTTCCTCCCACAATCCAAAGACATGCAGGTTAGGTGGATTGGCAATTCTAAATTGGCCCTAGTGTGTGCTTGGTGTGGGGGTGTGTTTGTGTGTGTCCTGCGGTGGGTTGGCACCCTGCCCAGGATTGGTTCCTGCCTTGTGCCCTGTGTTGGCTGGGATTGGCTCCAGCAGACCCCTGTGACCCTGTATTCGGATTCAGCGGGTTGGAAAATGGATGGATGGACAATGTTGTTGATTTTGAGGGAACTTTGCAGGAATGCACTTATATTCTCATTAGTCATATAACTTTTTGTGGAAAGTCCAGTACAACGTATTATTCAGTATTTATTGATCACCATGTGAAAGTTCAGAGATTTTGGAGTCTTGTTACAATAGATCAACAATGTTTGTAAGCAGTGAAATCTGAATGATGATAAGCATTCATTTATTTCAAGATACTCCTGAAGAATCAGTGAACAGCACAATATTGCATGTATAAAGTCTATTTGTAATTAGTATAGAAACCTTGAAATAAAAAAAAAGACTTCAAAGATCAGATTGGTCTGTTGGCTTCAGTTTATTACAATCTGTCACTTCCTTCTTTTGATGTTTGGAATGAATCTTTAACTGCAAAAACATCTCTCTTATTTTTATGTTAATTATTATTTTAAATAGAAAAATGAATACCATACAGAAAAATAAATATATTCTGATAATGGATGAATAATACTTCCTGATTTATTGACAAGTATTCTCATGTCCTGTGTCACGCATGTGCATCACAGGGACACCTTCTGGGCTCATTACAGGTATGCACTACTATTCCAGGGCACAAGGGGGCACTGTCACGGATGTCATTACCATATATACTCACGTATAAGTCGGATCTTGAAACACGAAAAATAGATCATAAAATCAGACCTGACTCTATATGCCCGTTCAAAAATATGACACTTATTCTTCTTATTTTTTTACATTGTCTTGCTTCCTCCAAAAACGCACCAGTTCTTCAGACACATCGAATTTTGTTGCAGCAGCGCAGTAACCAATTTCTTTTGCCACTTCAACGATTTTTAATTTAAAAACAGCTTCATATTTTCTTCTGATTGAACACTCCATCGTAGATAAGGGATGCTCTTTTGATAAAGGTGTATGAGAGTGTGAGATACAAAAAACACAATATGTGCAAACGTCACTTCGGAATTGTTTGGGTATTGCTGTGTAATCACTTAGGCACAATACATAGAAAGGCACTGTGCTCCGTCTTAGGTGGGCATTAGCATATCATAATCATTTGGACCAATAGTGTTAGTTTTCCACATTCAACTTATACGACTGACATTATAAAATATGGGATATTATACGGCAAAATCAAGCCCGACTTATCCACGGGAGAACTTAAATGCAAGTATATACGTTATATCTTTATCCACTCACAGCTCCAAGTACAAGACCAATATGGATAACTGACACTGCCTCTTCTGTAATGTGGACTATAAGACCCAGATATTCTCGGAAGGTGCTGTCAAATTTGGAAAAAGCAGACAATCACACAGAGCTTCTACCAAACCTAACTGCTTTGCAGAACCACCATCATTGTACTGGGCTGTGGTGGTGAAGACTACAGACAAAACTGTTGATTTACTGGTTGGTTTACATCCCCATTATCATCTATTGTCATAATTCCCAAGTAGATTCCTACAAATGGTTGCTTGGCTCACTTGATTATAGAAAATATGGGAGGACCTCATAACAGAACCACTGATTTTACAGATTAAGAAAAGAGAACTAAAGTGGGTTGAGAAAGTACTTAGGATTCCATAGAGAGATGTACAGGTATGGTCCCCATGTCCAAGGTGCAGACTCATTACACACTGGAGCAATTATATTTTTCACATGTATTTGGAGGGTGTATGTGTTCCCCAAATTAAGCTGAAGTAAAATTCTGGGGTAAGGAATCCCTGGTCTGGAGCAGTACCTTCAGTTCTTACCAAGAAAGGTACAAAAATTGTTTGAATATTATTTGAATGTTTCGTTGAATATATGTTTATATTCTTTATTTCTCATGTTGGTGTATCTTTACAAATTTATACACTGTGAAATATACTACTATATATAAAATTTTTTGTAAAAGTTTCCTCATTGTTATATATTTTTTGGTAATCGAAAATGATAATCCATAGGTTTTTCGATATAAATATTTATATTTGACATGTTTTCAGCAAAAATGTATGAAATTAGACTACTAGGTCTCCATAATAATAACAATAATGAAAATACATTCAATTCTTGGGAATACATAATTTATTACATTTTCTTTTGTTTCCTAGTTGCTATTAGTTGTTATTTTGATTATTTATATTTTATTATTGTTTGGGTGAAGTCATTGCATTGCCTTTTTTTTGTGGATTGTGTTATATTGGGTACCACCATTTTATGTGTCTACATTTAAGGAGATGTGGGAGACATTTGAAGAAGCTGTAAGAATATGAGAAGATTGAAAATAATGAAAAAGTTGAGCAATTTTGGTTTCTTTAAATGAAGATTTAAAGGTGACAAGATTTAAGCATTCAGAAAAGTGAAGGTAAGATGGAAGATGGTAGATTGGATGTGAGCTTAAAACCTGATGTTGTTTTGGAGTAATTAGGTAAATAATTGGGCTGAATGGCCTATTCTCATTGAAATTGTACTAATAAGTGCTGCCATTTTTTATGTCTAGTGTCTGTAATGCTGAATAATTGCTAGAGAGATGATGCACATGTCATGTAAACAGTGACATCATTAATGTTGTGTTGCAGCAACACAAAATGTCAAAAAATACCAAACACAGCTCAAAGTAATCTAAAACTTGATCAGGACTTCACTGGATAGCCACAGAAATGGGCCTCGCCCTTGGCATCCAAACAAACTCTAGAGGCAGGCTTTCAGGCTTTGCATTGGTCCAAAATAGGGTACTGGCTTTAAATGTTTAAAAATACTTTCACATGTCCTAGAAACACAAAAATGTCCTTCAAGCTTAAGGAAATAGTAAAACCTTCTGGCTTGGAGAATAAAAAAAACAATGTTCAAATAATGTAATAAATAAACAAAGGAAGAGCAAAACATGGCTAAATCAATACAAATTGCCAAAATGAGGCAAAATGCCTCCTAAAAAGGCAATCCAAAGCAAACAAGACTAAATCCACTGTCTGTGGTATAGTAGATCCGTGGCTCATAAAAAATGACAGTTTTAAATAAATAAATAATTGGCCAGCTCATTCTCCATTGTTGTGTGTGTTCATGCAGCTGCAGGGAGTTGGTGGGAATTTGGGAGGGACGCACTTGCACATAAAGTGTCACAATTGCTTTAACAGCTTCTGCGGTGCACAATTATGATGCTGCAATCACGGAGGCCTATAAGAACAAGCCGGCACAAGAAAAAAACAAGGAGAGAACTGAGAGTAAAACAATGAAGGAGGTTAAGGAAAAGAAGACAGAGAGCTGGTGGTTAGAGACAGAAGAAGGTGCATAGGAATGAAGTCCAGGGAGTAGTGCATGGCCAGCGTTCAGGAGGGGGCTTGAGGATCAGTCCTGTTGAGCGATTTGGGAGCTGGAGTGATCATCACACTGAGGAATGTCCTCTTGCTGGGTGGAGCCAGCGATCGGCAGAGGTGGGAGGATGGCACACTTTTGCCGGGTGGAGCTTGGAAAGGCAGGGGTGACCGGGAAGCACAGCAGGGTCTGGTGGAACACCATGGATTGGGCAGTGGGGACAAGGGTCGGGATTGAAGGGTGTCTGTGCCTGTTGGTTGACGTCTCTCCGTACTGCGAGGTCCAAATTGGATAATAGGAGTGGCGTCGGTTTTAAAGGGAAGCACGAGGGACTGAATTTTAAAGGAGTCTATTGCATTATTATGAACTCATTTTTAATGGATTATTTCTTTGGTTTTTACTTCCACTTTCACTTTTTAATGGATTTTTTTTGGCACTGTACTAATTGAACACATTGTTTTTGTTGGACTGTTTTAATAAAAACACTGAGCACTGTTTCACCCTCCCTTTTCTTTGTGTGGTGTCATCATTTGCTTGGCTCATCCTTTGGAAACGTTATCAGTGGTGGCAGGTTCAAGAGGCTCCCATTGGGAACCGATAGCATGGAGCAGACCCACACAGTCACACTATCCAGTACTCAGAATCCAAAAACAGTACCAACAATTTCACAAAAAACAAAAGTATCAATGCAACACTCACAGCTAAAATAGTTTTTCCACAAACTCTAATGATACAATACTTGGACCATCTCCTAAACCTCTACAGTATATAAAGACCAAGGATGGTCCCACAGTAGCATCATGATGGCCTCACCTCTACGAGTTTCATCCTTAGACACAAGAAACTTATTCAATTTATTTCAATACACAGTCTGTAAATACTAAATAATAAAAATATAACAATATTAACAAAAATTACATAAAAACTAAAAGTTATACAACATAATTCACAAACAATAAAAATAATAAAACAGAAATAAACATAAGCCAGGGAACAATCTCTGGCTATAACATAACAATAATGGACACAATATACAGTATAAAATTCCTAACAAATCTACTGGATAAGACTTTGTTTTGTTTTAGATTTTGAAGACTTGTTAGTGCTTTCTTTTTATTAATGGTCTCACAATATCATATACACTAGTCCTCTGTTTGTTATTAGATTTCTTATTTACTCATCTCTGTCTTGCAATTGTAAAACATTTTGTCCTTTTGGGCGACTTCATCAGGCCTAAACAAACATTATATATACTACATAAATGACAGCTGCATCTGTTCTCATTATGCTTTGGTTTTATAAAGCATAGCACTCTGTTAATGAACCACATATGAAGGAAAGATCATCATAGAATGAAAAAAAAAATTGCAAAAAAGAAAACAGATCAAGAGATGACCCAAGGGGAAAAGTAGAAATGAACAGCAAAAATATGGTGCATGGTCATTACTGGGAGGTCAGATGATCGTGTCCTCAGCACTGTTGCAGTGTGTACTTGAGCTTTGTATCAGCAGCAGATCAAGACTAGCTGAGTATTTAGATTAACTGCCATTTCAGTGTGTATCTTACAGCTGGCAAAGGGTAGCAAAGTTGTTCACTAATTTAAGCCAGCTTGTTATCAGGTCTAAATGACTTAGTAAGGTGTTCAATAAAATAAAATAAATTCCTGGTGATTCCATCATTGTTATCGACATGACAAAGCATGTGCATGCAAATACATAAACTGGAGCCATAACAAAAGATGTGACTCACATGTATACAGGCAAGTAATGAGTGAATTATACTAAGCTCATTATCATAGAACAGTGGCTTTCAGATGCAGTCCTACGGATGTCCTGTGTCCAGTCATTTTAATAATATTTGATGTTTTGTTTCCAAGAATGTGTGATTAAAATATAAGATTTAAAGTATAAAATATAAGGTTTAAAATATACATATATTTCTTTCCTGTCATCAGCATTTGGCATTCTATAGGAAAATGTGTATACAATGGTTAAAAATAATACCATACCATACCATACCATATTTATTTGTTGAGCGCTTAAAAACACAGCATTACAACTGACCAAAGCGCTGTACAGTTACAACAAGCAGGACTAAAAGCAAAATATTAAAAATAAACATTAAGAGAGAATTAAAACAGAGATACTAAAAACAGGTCAAGGGACCAAATAAAATAGAGAAAATAGCAAAAGGCAAGTGGAAAATGAGACAGGTTAAGAATTAAAAGCCAATGTGAAGAAGTGTGTTTTTAGGCGAGATTTGAATGTGGCGACTGAGGCGGCTTGCCTAACCACTAAGGGCAGGGAGTTCCAGAGCCTGGGTGCACAGACGGAGAAAGCCCTTTCACCACGAGCTTTAAAACGTGCCTTGGGAACGGTTAGGAGCAGCTGATCTGCGGATCTAAGAACACGAGGGGGATTGTGACAATGGAGCAAGACACTCAAATAGGCGGGGGCTAGACTGTTTAATGCCTTATAGGTTAGGAGGAGAATCTTAAAATCGATTCTGAATCTAACCGGCAGCCAGTGTAGGGTTTTCAAAATGGGTGAAATGTGTTGGATTCTGCTACTTCCAGTTAGAAGCCTTGCAGCCGCATTTTGAGCCAGTTGGAGTCTAGAAAGCGTGGCTTTACTGATACCAAAAAGGCAGGAATTAGAGTAGTCAAGCCGGGACGTAAATGTGCAGAGAACAAATTCATTTATATGAAAGAAAATCAAAAAAGTAATATTAGTCATATATGTAAGGAAGGAAGAGAGGCATTAGTACACCCTGTCAACCCTTGGTCCGACATTACCACACACTTAGTCGAGCCCTTCGACTGCTTTCCAAGTGCACGTATGTGATATATGCATTGTAGTATTTTTTTCGCCTGTTCTACATTGGAACATATAAAATTGTTCAAGTGTGAATTCTTTCCTCTAATACTTCTTTTCACTCTTTATCATGTGAAGGGAGTACAGGGGCATAAGGCCCAATAAACTGCTCCATTCCTCCCCCTCTCACTTTAAACATCTTTTCTGACCTTATGCGTAAATCTGTAGTGGATAAAAACGCAATGGCTAATGGAGCTGGAAAGGGGTCCTAAAACCATTTTTGCACCACTTCATAATATTTCTCTCAGAGACCATGTTAGTCTGTAATGCACTGTGATCAGTCTGCTGTCCAGTGTGCACTTTCAGAGGTTAATGTAAGTCCAGGGAAAATTTATTTGTTGATCGTTTTAACAAGATTGGTTGTTTGCAGAAACCCTGGTAATCCTCAGTGATGTGTATTCACATAAAATACACACACGTTCCATTCCATATCCATTAATATCAATAAGCATTTGACTATGTCTTATGCAAATATCAAAAATGGATTCAGTATAATGTTAATATTATCCAAAAATCAGTTTCTTTACAAACCTAATACTGTATATTGTAACTTTTACTATTCCGAATAACATTCCGGGCATGGAGTTAGGTAATATTTCATCTTTATAAAAAGTAATTTCCATAATCTTTGGGAAATAAACTGTACTATTGGTCACTCTTGCTTTTCCTCAGATGCAATAATTGTCTTTTTTATGACTCATCTGAACAGCTTGTAAGCCATAATTAAGGTCCATTTCAGTGTGGGTGGCACACAAATTGGTGTACAGGGTGTGGAACATGCAGCTGTTTGGACAAGTAGAATTAAGAAAAAAAAAATGGTGAAACTGTAAAAGATTTGAAAAAATTGAATAATTATAATTGTTTATTTATTTAAGACAATATTCAAAGGTCTAGAAAAAGCTTACTAAGGTATCGTTCTGATGTTGACATGAGGTGGCAAAGACCACATTGGTATCACTATGTTAAATGATGTAAAGGCATATTTGAAAATCCCATCAGGCGTGAGCCAGCACAGTGTGGTTAAAGCAGAATGGGTGGCCCTAGACCACAAAAATAATATGAACTAAAGCACCAGACCAGGTGAACATACAGTATACTGCTTACAGAGTATATGTATGCTTGAATTTGTGATTTGTGCATGAAAGTGTAAGAGTTTTTTTCTCAGTCCTTGTGAATCTAGAAAAGACCCTTTCTATTAGTAAAATAAATAAATGTTGAAAGTAGTGCATGTGAAATTTATTTTAAGTGTTTGACTTTTTCTTTATATTTTAATTTAGTCTTTTAAAGCAGCCCTATAATTACACCAAAATGTATATAAAGTTTTATTAAAACATAACACAAAATGCCATGCAACATAAACATACAACATAACACTAAAATGCCAAAGCAGAAAGAAACTTACATACATATGTAGAGGGTTTTTATATCCTAACTTAACTTGTGTGCATCTTTTACCTTTTACATCACAAATTATCATGAAAAATATGCAATTTAATCCTCCTTTCACAGTTTTCTCAGCTAGCTATCAGCTATCTTCCTTTACTCATTTGTTCTACCTCTTTTGTTCATTTTGGTTAAATAAAAATTAGTAATATTAATAAGCATCTAAATATGTCTCATAGCGCTGCTGCCTCACAGTTAGGAGACCCGAGTTCGCATCCCGGGTCCTCCCTGCGTGGAGTTTGCATGTTCTCCCCCGGGTACTCCGGTTTCCTCCCACAGACCAAAGACATGCAGGCTGGGTGCATTGTCGATCCTAAATTGGCCCTAGTGTGTGCTTGGTGTATGTGTGTGTGCCCTGAGGTGGGCTGGCACCATCCCTGGGGTTTGTTTCCTGCCTTGCGCCCTGTGTTGGCTGGGATTGGCTCTATCGGACGCCCGTGACCCTGTAGTTAGGATATAGCGGGTTGGATAATGGATGGATGGATAAATATGTCTCATAAATGTATTTCTCCCTCATATATATATATATATATATATATATATGTATATATATATATAGACGCCACTGTGCCCCAAACTCCAAACACAATCACACCCAAACTAGTCATGGGTTCAAATATAGTCCCTTTTTATTGACAAACGTTATATTCCACAGATAAAATAAAGACAGGCAAGGTAAACAGATATAAGATAACAATCCTCTTTCTTCCACATTCCTCTGGTCATGCCTCATCCACATCTGCTTGGTCAAAATGAGGTGGCACATTTTATCTTTGACTTCCGGAGCTAGGACAAGGTTCGTAGTAAGCACTTCCAGGTCAAATGGGAGTCCAATAAAGTAGGGACCATATCCTCTTGCAGCACCCCCTGGTGGCACCCATGGAAACCAACAGTGGTGTATTATAAACACTCCAATTCCAAAGATGCACTGTGGTTATCTGAAGGGGAAATGAATCCTAGAATTGTTGCCTACTAATGTATTGGACGACTTAGTACCTGGATGCTGGTGTCTCTTCTGGTCCTCCCAACAAAATGGGCTCTCTGCTGGGTAAGGATTCTCGTTCCCATTCCAGTCAGAGAGTCTATCTTTCCTCTTGGTGTCTGGTTTGGACAAAGCTTCAATATACTGTAGACCAATCTCACTCATAAACATTGATACCAATGTTTTAGTAAAAAGCGTTTGCTGTTCATTGTTAAGAACTGAGTGATTAGAAGCAAAATAGAGATTGTAACTGTTGTGTACTGGAGTCACAAACTTGGCTAAAAGAGGGTGTGTGGCCACCAAAAGACCACAAAGCAGGCCAGAGTGGCTCACCCAAAGCAGCAATTGCCCAAACTATCACTTACATGAGCATAAAAATGGGAATCATGCTTTTACAGTTCAAAATTTTATAAATGTCCTAAAATGACCAATAAATGTTTATACAGTATGGATTTATTCTCAAAAATAGAAAAATAGGAAAAAATACACAGGGCAAAAAAGATTTGCCTAAAAGGCATTTTGAAGTGAGCAAGAATAACCAACAAAAATCCAATAAACCAGAAAAAACAAGAAAAGCAGTACTAACACACTTCAATACTAACTCAGTGCTTCACTGCTGGGTCTTCTTTTTCTGTCAGACTTATAAAGTCAGATAGAGGACTGAGCAGCAGTGACGTTAGGCTGACCCTTACCTCTTGGGGTCCCACCCACAGAATACAAAGAACAGAGGAATATTTAAAAACACTGGAACATCCAACCTTAGAAAGTTACTGCTTAAAGTTAATTCATATAATGTTTCCTTGACTGCTATAGAAGAATCTCTATTAGAATATGGTATAGTCTTTTACCCCCTGTAAGTTATTTTGGGATAGAACTTCCTTGCTATATCTGAGATACATTGTGTTAATTAACTCAGTTGTAGTTGTTGCTTAGAATAGGTCCCAGTGCTAGCAGAGACCGAAACACTCATTTACAGTATGAAAATAGGATAACCATACAGTTTTCTGACCATTTAGTGATGGTCCAGCGGTATAAGCAAACTTAAAGAAATGAAACCAGATTTATTAGCTTTAAACAGAACTTTTCTTAAGAAGAACTTTTCTTTTCTTTGCTATATCGATTTTTTCTCTATTTTTGTGTGAACTGTTTTACTTTGAAATTTGACAAAAGTTTTTAAACTGAAGATATTTTGTCTGTGGAATAATTTCAAATGCATCGAGCTTTTGTCAGAATCCCATGAAGCATGCTGAAGCTGCAGAACTTTGATAATTTCGGGTAAATGCAGCTACAGACATAGTCCATAAATATTAAATCATAAACAAACATAAATTAAATTACATAAAAAGTAACTAAAAATAACTGGTGATGGTCAGAAACCAAAAAAGCAAAAGTTGGTGTCAAAAAAGTCAAAGAAAGCGGTCATAACAATACAGTCTTCTTGGATATGCCTTTTAGCTTGCAGTAAGACTAATGACAAAATGGGTTAAGAACTTTAGAAAAGAAATTCAATACACAGATGCCAAAAGCTAGCCACTGCTATCTAATATAGGAGGGCTATGATGTCATAATATATATATATATATTTTTTTTTAGATACTTTATTAATCCCAAGGGGAAATTCACATAATCCAGCAGCAGAATACTAATACAAAGAAACAATATTAAATTAAATAGTAATAAAAATGAAAAAAATTAAAATAAAATTAATGTTAGCATTTACTCCCCCGGGTGGAATTGAAGAGTCGCATAGTGTGGGGGAGGAACGATCTCCTCAGTCTGTCAGTGGAGCAGGACAGTGACAAAAGTCTGTCACTGAAGCTATTGTTTGTGTTTTGGTGTCAATGTAAAATATAAAAAATAAATTTGGTACATTTTTTTAGAATGTACCTAGCATTTATGAATGTTACATGGGGATAATTAATTTTTTTAACTTGGTTTTTAAGACTTTCATCATCACCATAAGTGTCATTTTGCTTGTCCAGGTGTTCTAATATTTAATCCATTATTCACTAATGAGCACATCTCTGACTCTGAAGTGGTGGCAGCTTTTTTGTCATTTTCCTAAGTTTCTGCTCTAGTCATTGTTAAATGTCATTATTACAATACATTTAAGGGATTGAACTACACTGAAAAAAGTCAAATTAATAGGTAAACAGAATAAGAGAGTTAATTAAGTATTTAAAGCTATAGCAAAAATACAAATAATTTCAAATGTCTGATAAATGTAAAAATCACATTAATGCGCTTTTCTAAATGTTGAATAAGTGAAGAAAAAAAAACTAGCTAATTAAATTAAATAAATTAGAAGTGAAATGACATGCTGATTGTGATTGTTGGAACAAAGATCTACAGTCAGAGGGGTCCCCGGGACTGAGTTTGAGAACCTGTGGTCTTAATATTTCACAAGACCAGACCAGTTTCATGAAGGGTAGACACCCATTTTTCAGTGTTAGATATTTATTTAATTTATACCTGCACTACTTGGAGAGTGGTGAGAGTTGTATTCCCACAGGGAATACAGAGGTGGGATGGAGGAGATTTTTAAACAAAGTAAATTAAGGTTATAGATACTTTTATTCTTAATTGTGAATCATATGGAAATGTCAGAAAGTTGTATTTATTGTACAAAAAACTCACATTGTGACTTAACTTTAGAAAATAGTATGTGTGAAATACTTGTAACAAAATCATCAATAAGAAAAAATCCATGCTAATATAAAAAATTTAAATTACAGTAACTACAATTATGAATTAAAAACAATTAGGAGAATAGAAATATAACCAAGAACACAAAAAATAATAATGGGTACTTGGGGATTAATTAAAAACAGCTTCCTAATCACTAGGCAAATTTGGAGGTACAATAGATAGATAGATAGATAGATAGAACATTATTTGTTCCCGGGGGAAATTTGGCTTTTTACAGAAGCTAAATAAATAACTAATAAATTTTTCTGTCTCTCCCTCTCTCACTATATATATATATATATATATATATATATATATATATATATATATATATATATATATATACTATATACTGTATATATACATATTGTGACAGGTGGCTGGGATGCCCTTGCTGCATATGTTCTGGGGAGCAACCATGGGCAACACAATACCTCCTCTGGGATGCTTGGTGGCAGCCTCCCTGGCCGACGGTGATTCCCCAACCTCCCACAGGGCTCCAGTCTTTCAAGATGGGTGGTGACCATGGTGGCCATTTGGAAGTCGGCCATTTTGGATCCAACTTTTGTTTTTTTTTAATAGGAAGAGGGTCATGTGACAAGACAAACTTATTGGGAATTTCACAAGTAAAACAATGGTGTGCTTCTTGAAAAGTTTCCCCCCTCACATATACTAATGTGCCACAAACAGGAAGTTAATATCACCAACCATTCCCATTTTATTAAGGTGTATCCATATAAATGGCCCACCCTGTACAATACTAGCTGTGCTTCCCGTTTAAGATGGGTTGAAAGCTAAATAATCAATGAAGATCTCTGTGTTAACCTTTGACAATGCATATGTCTGTAATATGTCATTTGGTACGGGATTTGTAAAAGAAGTTTTAATGCTTGTGATGCATCATCTACTTGAATGACAGACAAACCAACTGGATAAATCAACAAATCAACACAGACAGATGCAGACACTTACCCTTATATGAAGGTGGAGGATTTATGTTTGTAATCACAAAGTTTGGAGAACCATTATCTTCTTTTGCACTGCAAATTTTTAAGAAACCATTTAACTTTTTGGAACAAACATATTCTCATTTATTGGCATTTCTGATATTTTAATATATACCAATGTGCTTACCCAATAATCCATTCATTCTCAGATCTTTTGTACCATTTTTGGGATATAGGAGGCTAAATCCTATACTGGCAGCATTGGGTGCAGTCACTCTATTGCAAGGCACACTCATGACATACACCATTAGCCTCTAAGACTGAACATATTTAAAAATCACCATTCACCAAAGTATACCGGTATTTGGCTTATGGAAAACCAGAGTGCTCACATAAAAAAACACATTGACACGGGGATAGTGAGCAAACAATCCACATATTTACCGAGTAATTTTTTAAAATCATTTAACTAGTTTATATTTTTTATTCAATATCCTTCAACCTGATTAGATTTATCTAAGGTAGTGTGATTTCTGGGAAAATATGTATAATTAAGTTTTATTTGTGATTTCTACTTAATTGGGTATTTAAAAGGTGATATCAGATAAAGTTTTTTTTCCCTTTAACACATAATTTGTTTTAATAAATTCTAGATTAGTTTGAATACTTCAATAGAAGAAATCAAGTGTTTGATAAAAAACAGTCACTTAATATGATGTATAATTAAAGAAATAGATAATGCTTATAAAAGACTTGTCTGAAAATAGCTTGCTGTTTCTTCCTGAATGCTATTGCTTGCAATTGTACTAAAAATAACTCATCCCATTCCTTTCTCTTTAGGGCATAACGATAGCAAAAGAATCAGTTAAATAGTAATAATGGACTATAACAACTCTCAGACTACAACTGCAAAACTGTTTAATATGTTTAAGAATCAGGGATGATAAAAGCAAACACCATCTATCCAATATTATCTACTTCTTCTCCTTCAGGCTAAACAGCCACTAATGTAGTCTGCAGACAAAACATTTATATCAATAAGTGCGCAGAAATAGAAGCATCCCTGGTATAATTCACAATGCTTCATACCTCTACCTAGAGTTTTCATTCGGTCTCAAATGAACTATTGCCTTTAGGAATAATATATTTTTTTGTTGGTGTTGTTTGCTGTTATCCCTGAGTATCTTTAGTGTGATTCTCATGTCATATATGTGAAAAAGTAAGTATGCCCTGTGGAAATTGTTGACTTTTCCAACATATTTGTACTAACAGTTGATCTACTGTATATGCAGTCACTACAAATAAAAATCTGATATACTTGAATAAAAACACAAGAAACATTTGCCTTTTTAATCATTTATCAACAAAAATATCAAAAGATGTAATGGCCTACAAGAGAAAATGTAAGTACACCATTGTCCTTAGAAGCTGGTATTGGGCCCGTAGGAGAAGTAAATCCTTGTAGATGTTTTGCATAACTGCCCACCAGACTCTGACATCGACTCTGTGAAATTTTGTACCACACCTCAAAATACCTTCAGTTGCAATAAGTTTGTGTGTTTTCTTGTATGTGTTACCCGTTTCTAACCTCCCGTCTCTAAACATTTCAACTGAATTCAAATCAGGGCTTTATTTAGGCCAGTCCATAACCCTTTGTTTCTTCTTTTGGAGCCAGTCCTTGGTGGATCTGCTAGTGTGCTTTGAATCATTATTTTATCATTATTGAAAAGTCCATTTCTGGTTCAACTTCAACTTTCAGACAGATAGCTTCTTTCTACTCAAGCACACTTTGGCATTATGCAGAATTCATAGTTAACTGAATTAATAAAATTAACCCCAAACCATAACATTTCCATGACAATGCTTCACAGCTGGTGTGAGGTTCTTCTCCTGAAATGTTGTCTTCAGTTTGTCCCAAACACGTTTACTGTTACTGTGGCTAAACAACTCTACCTTTGAGTCATCTGTCCAGAGCACATTGTCCAAGATGGCCTGGCTTTTGCCTGTATGTTCAAAGGCAAACTACAGTCTTTCTCTAATGTTCTTTTTGGACAGCATAGGCTTGTTCCTGGCATACCTTGCATGCAGGTCAGATTTGTGCAATCTCTTTCAGACCTCAAATGCATGTACTTTGACATTGCAACTTTTACAAGAGCCAACTTGCAGATCTGAAAAAGAAATTCTGGAATACTTGGAGTCTTCTTTTAGTATCAAACATTCAGCTCTTGGGACGAAGTTGTTCAGCCAGCCAGACCTGGACAAATTAGCAGTTGTTTGAAGTCTATGTCATCTTATTAGATGACTTTCCTTATAGTGGAATGACTGGTTTCAAATAATTCAACGACCTTTTAAAATCCATTGGCTGACTCATAGCCATCCATAGCCTTATTTCTAAAGCTCTAGAAATCTGATTTTATCTTTGTATCATGATACCACACACGTCAATAGCAAAGAGAACACCAGACCCTAGATATCTGTGGTTTAAATAAGACATGTTCCACCTGCATACTCCCTAAGGAGATTCTAATCATTGATACCTAATTTAGAACACATGGTTGTAATTGTATGGATTTGAAGTGTTGATAAATGTCAGGGTGTACTTTTATCACATGACAAATCTATACTTTTTTATTTGAATTATTTCAAATTTGAAATAATTTAAATTACGAGAATGAATACTCCATGTTAATTTTATTTTTCATGTGTTCACCTTTATATGTAGGTAATGTTTGCATGACAGTCTAATGTTTGCCTGTTCAAACATTACGTCAGGTAAGCGTGGGGACCAGTCAATGATATCAATTCCTTCATCCTCCAGGAACTGCCTGCATACTGTTGCCACATGAGGCCAGGCATTGTCGTGTACCAAAAGAAACCCAGGACCCACTGCACCAGCATAGGATCTGACAATGGGTCCAAGGATTTCACCCCGATACCTAATGGCAGTCAAGGTGCCATTGTCTAGCCTGTCAAGGTCTGCACATCACTACATGGATATGCCTTCCCAGACCATCACTGACCCACCGCCAAACTGGTCATGCTGACTGATGTTACAGGCAGCATAACATTCTCCATGGCTTCTCCAGACCCTTTCATGACTGTCACATGTGCTCAGGGTGAACCTACTCTCATCTGTGAAAGCACGGGGCGCCAGTGATGGACCTGTCAATTCTGGTATTCTATGGCAAATGCCAATCGAGCTCCAAGGTGCCGGGCAGTGAGCACAGGGCCCACTAGAGGACATCAGGCCCTCAGGCCACCTTCATGAAGTCTGTTTCTAATTGTTTGGTCACAGACATTCACACCAGTGGAACGCTGGAGGTCATTTTGTAGGGCCCTGGCAGTGCTCATCCTGTTCCTCCTTGCCCAACAGAGCAGATACAGGACCTTTTACGGCACTGTCCAGTTCTCTTAGAGTAACTTCCTGTCTCCTGGAATCTCCTCTATGCCCTTAAGACTGTGCTGGGAGACACAGCAAACCTTCTGGCAATAGCACAAATTGATGTGCCATCCTGGAGAAGTTGGATTCCCTGCGCAACCTCTGTAGTGTCCATGTATCGCCTCATGCTAACAGTAGTGACACTGACTGTAGCCAAATGAAAAAATAGTGAAAAAACAGACAGAAAAGATGAGGAGGGAAAAATGTCAGTGGCCTCCACCTGTTAAACCATTCCTGTTTTGGGGGTCGTCTCATTGTTGCCCCTCTAGTGCACCTGTTTTTACTGTTGTTGAAAATGATTAGCAACCCACTCTGCTACTTAACTCACCAGATCAATATCCCAGATGTTTCATTAACTTGATGGTATACTCTGATTAAAAAGTGTTCCTTTAATTTTTTGAGACATATATATATATATATATATATATATATATATATATATATATATATATATATATATATATATATATATAGTGACCAGGCCCATGCATGGCTGGGACGCCCCTGCAGCATATGTTCCAGGGGAGCAAGCATGGGAAACAGAACATCTCACCCTGACGCTAGATGGCAGCTTCCCTGGGTTGCAGTGGTGCCACGGACTCCCCCAGGGCTTCATGGGGGTTGGAGTGTTGTGCAGCCCTGTTGGGTTCCGCAGGTGCCGCCAATGGGTGCTGCAGGAGGAGCTGCTGGATCCTTCTGGGCACTGGTTTCGCCACACCCGGAAGTGCACCTGGAGCATTTCCGGGTGCCCAATAAAAGGAGCCAGCAACCACCACTCAGTGGCCAGAGTCGGGTGGAGGTGGACAAGGTTGCCTGGGAGGAGTGGTGGTGCAGAGGAAGAGTGTGTTACTTTTGTGTGTTGGAGCTTTGGGACTGTGTTGTGGCTGGGGGACAAGAGGAAGACGTGCCCTCCAGCTGAAGAAAAATAAAAGTTTATTTATTTTATATGTGTGCATTCGTGTCCAATCTGTGTTGGGTTGGGCGCATATATAGCACCTTTATCACTATATATATATATATATATATATATACATATATACATACATATATATATATATACATATATATATATATACGAGGTGTGGCAGAAAAGTAATGAGACTGGCAACACTGCAAGCAGTCTGGCAATGCTGCGCTGTTGTCCTTGATAGAGCACGTGTATCAGTATCCTCCCATAGCTCAGTGCGAGTTTCAACTCCTTCCGTTAACTACGAGATTTTTGTGACTGCTATTAGCAAAGTTTTGTTTTTTGTTGTGTGTCACGCAAAATGGAACAGCGGAATTTGGAGCAACGTTGTGCCATTAAACGGCAAGTGTGACGTTTGAAAAGTTAAAACAGGCCTATGGGGAACATTCTTTATCCCGAGCTCAAGTTTTCACTGGCACAAATCATTTTGGAAGGCAGAAAACACATTGAAGATGAACACCATTCAGGGAGGACTTCAACTTCGAAAACCAATGAAAACATTGAACGTGTGAACACTCTCGTGAGATCAGACCGTCGTTTAACATTAAGAATGTTGAGTGAACAAGTAAATTTGAACAGATTTACCGTTCATCAAATTTTGACTGAACATTTGCACATGCGAAAGGTCTGTGCCAAAATGATGCCGAAAAACTGCCCTCTCCATAACAGAATTTTTGACCTCAAAAGGCATTCCTGTGGTTCCCCAGCCCCCTTATTCACCTGACCTCAGTCCATGTGACTTTTTCCTTTTTCCTAAACTGAAAAATGTCCTCAAAGGACGTCATTTCGGGACTTTAGAAAACATCCAAAAGAGTGTAACGGACATGCTGAAGACCATACCGGTTGAAGACTTCCAGCGCTGCTATCAACAGTGGGAACAACGTCTCCATCGGTGTTTAGCTGCCCAAGGAACTACTTTGAAGGGGATAACATTGATGTTTGAAAAAAATAAAAACTTTGGTAAATAAAAAAATCAGTCTCATTACTTTTCTGCCACACCTATATATATATAGTGAAGGACAGCCGGGTCCCATTCCCGGCAGGGACGCCCCTGCTGCTTATGTTCCAGTACCTCCCCCAGGATGCTTGGTGGCAGCCTCCCTGGCTGACGTTGATTCCCCAACCACCCGCAGGGCTCCATTGGAGATGGAGTCCTCCACAGCCTGGTTGGGGTCTCGGATGGCCACTAGGGGGAGCTGCATGGACTCAGCAGCCTGGCCGGATGAATCTTCAGCCCCACCCGGAGGTGCAATTAGGACCAGGTGGTCAAGCACCTAGAACACTTCTGGGTGGGTTATAAAAAGGGCCAGCTACCACCACTCGGGGAGCCAGAGTTGGGAGAAAGGAAACGAAACTTGAGGAGGCGTGGTGGTAGAGGAAGAAGAGTGTGTTGTGGTTCAGTGTGTAGTATTTGGGACTGTGTATTGCCTGTGGATCACGGGGAAGACGTGCACCCACGGGTGAAGAAAAATAAAATCTGTGTGCATTTTATACGTGCCTCCGTGTCCATCTGTGTCGGGTCAGGTGCCTATATAGTGCCTTTGTTATAATATATATATATATATATTGTCACAAGTGGCTGGGTGCGGTCGGCAATCAGCCGCCGCCCTGCAATCAAGGCTGGAATCGGGTGAGGAGGAAGACAAGGTTGTGGCAGAGGAGGCGAGAAGAGGCCCGAGTGATTTGCATGTGAAGACAGTGGTTATTGACTTTGGGAAACTGGGGGTTTGGTGGTGGTGCACTTGATATTTGTAAATACTGTAAATAAACATGGGGTGATGACTGAAACGGTATCCGCCTGTGTGTGTCCGGGTCGTCCTATTTCACAGTGGCGTAGTCGGCAGGATGCTCCACCTGGGTCGAGGTGGGGACCTGTATTCCTGATCAAGTCTGTGAAAGGCCCGGCACAACAGGGGAACCCACCCATGTGCCTCAGGGGCAGCGTGCACCCAACCCCGCAGCAACGAAGTGCAGCTTGGACCAGTGGAGGTCCATTGGTGGACTTTGTGATTAAGGGGCGTTTCACCGGGCCCAGGAAGGAGGCTGCCGAGAAGGTGAGGCTGTGGCTGCAGAAGCCGCAGCAGCAGCTGAGCTGCCTGGAGAGACGCTCTCCTGTGAGAGAGGAAAGTGAGAAGGCCGACCAGAAGTCCCTCCTCATTACACGCACGGGATTGGACAGCGTGTCCTGTTCTCTTGCCGGCGATTGGTCGAAGGCGAGAGCAGGGAATGTCCGTCCCATGCACCCAGGAAACCCGAGTGGGCCGCAGGGAAAGGCCCATAGAGAGCAGTCTGTAGGTGGAACTACTCGCAAGGTAAGCCCATCGCCGGCTGCTCTGCTCTCCTTGGCGGCGATTTTATAGGAACTGCAAGAAGAACTGCACCTTGTGCTGTCGCCGCCGGCCGAACGATGTGCCCTCCGGGTGGAGATACTGGAGTCAGGAGGGACAGCAGTGGTGTCGGATCGAGAGGCGCAGGCAAGAGAGGATCGGCGCACTGTGGGAGCTCCTGGACGGAGAGGCGCAGCGGGGAAGGTAAGTGAGACCGACCCTGTGAAGCTCCAGATCTTACAATGGGCAGATCCAAACCGCCGCAGCGTCCCACATTAAACGGAGGAAGCGGCTTGGGGAAGCCAGTTCCTCTGACATGGGAGGATGTGCCGCTGGGTGTGCACATCCCACAAAGGGCCGTCCTCTGTGGAGGCGGGGACTGCGGAATTGCCGTACAGGGAAGCTGAAAGAAGGAGCATCAGGGGGCCAATCGGAACAGAGAACGTTGGCCCAGCTGAGAAGATGAGCCGAGGGGCTGCGTCAGGGCAACGTCCCAGCCCCTTGCTTTTCTGTTTTATTTACAGGGTCGGGCCCTAGGCTGCAATGTGTCGGCTGGACGCCGAGGTGTTTTCGTCCTCGCCTAATGGTCCGCTGGTCCCGGGAGGTCCCAGCTAGCAGGGGAGTACTGTCACAGGTGGCTGGGGGCGGTCGGCAATCAGCCGCCTATTTAAGGAGCCGCCGTCCTGCAATCAAGCCTGGAGTCAGGTGAGGAGGAAGACGAGGTTGTGGCAGAAGAGGCGAGGAGAGGCCCGACTGATTTGCGTGTGAAGACAGTGGATATTGACTTTGGGGAACTGGGGGTTTGGTGGCGGTGCACTTGATATTTGTAAATACTGTAAATAAACATGGGGTGATGACTGAAACGGTGTCCGCCTGTATGTGTCCGGGCCGTCCTATTTCACAATATATATATATATATATACGGGTGGTCCACCTCCACCAAGACGACTCCCGTCTCGTCTTCCGCCCGATAGTTGGCTGCAGTATTGACAGTATTGTATTGACGCACAAGGAGATTACTTTCAGCATCTTCTGTAAATGTGAGTACCAAATTTGATCACTTTTCTCTTCACCATGTAATGCAGTCATCTTGGTAGAGGTTGGGCCACTTTTTCGTGGGCCACCCTGTATATCTTGTGAAAGGATTATACACAACACAGAGAATAGTTTGGGGGCAGGCACCCGTATACTTGAGATTGGCTGCTAATACAGAGGTTTGTGGTTCAAAATGGTACAGGTCTTAACAGACTTCAGTCCAACACAGAACAGTACAGACAGGCAAACATGGTGGTTTTAAAGCCGGGTAGGAGAACTGATTTCATCTGGGCAGGAACTGGAAGTGACATCATCAGGGGTTGGATCCGGAAGCCGGAAGTGACATTGTCGAGTTGAGACGAAATTTCCCATGGTTGGTCTGCCAATGAAAATAAGGAAGGATCAGTGCACTCTACCAACCCCTGGTCTGGCATGGAATTATCCCTTTGTGAGCCCTTCAGCTGCCTCCCATGCTCACACATGGGACAATATATTGTTAGGTAGAAACTGACAGAATGGAGCCTTCAAAAATTGAAGGAGCAAAGATCAATTTAGATAGGATCAAATACTAAGTAGCAGCTAACTGTGCACAGGACATCATCCCATCTTAGGAAACATTCACACAGGTACAGTATGTTTGGAGTCACCAATAATCCTAGCGTGGAGTGTTGGAGCTGTGTTGCAGCAGCAACCATCAATCATCGTTTAAATATTTGTAGAACCTTTCATATCACACATGAGCACAGTGTATTTTATATCACCAATAATAAGATTATGATACCAAATAGGAATACATTGCATGCACTGAGTATGTATAACTGCAGACTATATACAATGGAGGCTTGTTTAAGTGACAGCAGGGAGCGGGACTCATGGTTAGTCTTACTTTTTTCTGTTCATTGTTTTCAGGAAGCCATGTATGAAGTGTTGGCTTGCTTTAACTTTTGTTGAGCTTTAATAGCTATAAAGCCATCTCAAATTGTGAACATTATTGGTTAAAACTTGACAGAGGAATGGATCACTTGGTTTGGTTTTAAATGCCATTTGTAATTTTTCTCTAAGTGACTCCTGTTGCCTTTAAGTTCATTTTTAAAGATCCATGGTAAGTCCATAGGTAAGCTACAGATCTCACACCCAGTTCCTACATGTGTGGACTTTACAATTGTTATTCTGTTCATTTTTGTGTAGGGCTTCCTCAAGGTTTACTGGGTTTTCTCCCATGTCCCACATACAGCACATGCACGTTAGGTATTTCTAAATCAGCTCCCCTGAAATTGTGAGTGCTAGGTTTGTAGATGAGTGGTCCCTGAGATGCACCGGTGTTCTGTTCTGGGTTGGTTCAAACTTTTTACTTCATGCTGCCACAATAAGATGTGTACACCTTTGACCCTGAATTAGATTGAATAGGTTGAAAATGTAATTTAAAGTTATAGTTCCACTGTGTACTGGAAGGTGCTGCTATATAAGTTACTACCCTACAGAATTTTTATACTGGCAACCTTATCAGAAGCCAATATGAGAATTAACAAAACTTCTCATCACCACATTGCTGACCAACTGACTGCCAGAGCTTCATGTGATTGCTTGATAAGATGTAAGCAATTGTTATTCAGATGACAATACACATCTGGGGAAAGCTTGTTAAAATGTTTATAACAAACACCAGCAAAATCTGCTGCTGCAAAGGCTCTGTCCACATGGCTTCTTCCAAAAACACACGCCAGCCAATCCCTCCAGGGTTTTAGAAAGAGATCAAAAGAAACTAAACACCTGATCCTGAGAAAAAATAAAAAGCTGAAATTGCTTTTATCCATTCAGGAGCTCAGTAGCACAAGGTAACTGGAGCTTAATGATTAATTTGCGCGTTGTAATGAGCACTGCGTGAGAGTAGACAGTCGCACACATAACCACATGTAGATCAGCCAAGGTACTTGGCTTCATGGGTTTGGGAAGTGCTATCATTTGCTGCAATATCTTTCTGTCATTTTGACTATTGCATCACTATATGGCATAACAACAGCCAACAGAGCTTAGGTAAGCATTGCGCTCTAGGTATGTACTATGCGTTAAAATGCTGTGACAACATCTGGCCTGGCATGTTTGCATTCCCAATTACAGAATAATGTTCACTTACTTTAGTTATTCATTTAG
Organism: Polypterus senegalus; assembly: GCF_016835505.1. Taxonomy (NCBI): domain Eukaryota; kingdom Metazoa; phylum Chordata; class Cladistia; order Polypteriformes; family Polypteridae; genus Polypterus; species Polypterus senegalus. Next base: position 135,860,616 of record NC_053160.1, read on the forward strand.
ACGTTGTGCAGCATCATTCATGCTTCTACTGGTGATGTTAGGCAGATTTGTTGATTCCAGTGTTTTGAATACAGAAATCTATATCTCCTATGGCTCTTCATTATCAGCTCTCCTAATGGCAGTTCTTTTTATTTTCTTTTGACACCTTTTAGTTTGGAGGCATTATTTGCTGTTCATATTTTCATGAACTCAGGTGCCAGTTCTTTCAACCTTACATCAACTATTAGATTATCTTAACTGAAGAAAGCACACAAAGCACCCATGACAATGTATTATTCCTTTTTACCACTTGTCTATTGATGTCTTTGAATGCCAGTGTACAATCTGATATTACAGAAAGGTAATATTGTAAAAGGTTATGTTTATTTTTAATACATGCAATTTGTTCTCTTATATGTGTTATTAGTGTCTCTTTAGGAGACTGTTCAGCTATCGTAATCAGAAGCTTGCCCTCTGTAAGATCAGGTGACAGAAGAGACCAGTGCCATTTGAATTTCAGAAACACTGCCCTACTTTGAGCACTGCCTTCATGCGGTGTTGGTTTGGTTTAGAAATGTGACACTCACTGAGCCGTCTAATTGTTACCTCTCATGTTTAGGCACAATCACTCAAGATTGTCTCCAGATGTATATATTATATGTCTGATTGAACAAGAATACACTGTAAGAAAATTGAATGTAAATTTATAATAAATTACTGGCTCCTAATTGCATTGCCTTCACGATATTTTACTGTAACATATTACAACAAAAATACAATACTATAGAGTGACCTCACAGTTAACTATACCACAACATGAATATGATGTAGCAGTATGCTTCTGTTGAATTACAGTAATTTCCTGAATTTTTATATGTTAAATATAATGTTAACTGTAAAGTTAATTCAGTTGCTTGTAATTTACTGCAAATTTACAACCCCAAATCCAAAAAAGTTAGGATGCTGTGTAAAATGTAAATTAAAACAGAATGCAATGATTTGAAAATCTCATAAACCCAAATTTTGAATGGCAGCAATACATCTCTAAAAAGTTGAGACAAGGCCATGTTTACCATTGTGTAGCATCCCCTCTTCTTTTAATAACCATCCATAAACATCTGGGAACTAAGAAGACGTTGCTGGACTTTTGGGAGAGGAATTTTGTACCATTCTTGTCTGATATAGGATTCTAGCTGCTCAACAGTCCTGTGTCTTCTTTGTCATATTTTTCATTTCTTGATGCGCCAAATGTTTTCAATTGGTGAAAGGTGTGGACTGCAGGAAGGCCAGTTCAGCACCAGGACTCCGAGTAGAAAGCCATGCTGTTGTAATAAGTGCAGTATGTAGTCTAGGATTGTCATGCTGAAATATGCAAGGACTTTTCTGAAAACAACATCATCTGGATGGAAGCATACAGTACGTTGCTCTAAAACTTGTCTATACATTTTAGCATTGATGGTGCCTTTCCAGATGTGCAAACTGCCATGTCCATAGGCACTAATGCACCCCCATACCATTAGAGATGCAGGCTTTTGAATGGAGCGCTGTTAACAAGGCGGGTGGTCCCACTCCTCTTTAGTCCAGATGATGCTTTCCAAAAAGAATTTCAAATTTCGATTCATCTGACCACAGAACAGTTTTCCACTTTGCCTCAGTACATTTTAAATGAGCTTTGGCCCAGAGAAAATTGCTACTCTTCTGGATCATGTTCACACATGGCTTCTTCTTTGCATAATAAATCTTTAACCTGCATTTTTGGATGGCATGGTGCACTGTGTTCACAGAGAATGATTTCTGGAAGTGTTCCTGAGCCGAGGCACTGATTTCTATGACAGAATGCTGAATAATTTTAATGCAGTGCCACCTGAGGTCCCAAAGATCAATGGATTCCAATACTGATTTTGAGCCTTGCCCCTTGCGTACAGAGATTTGTCCAGATTCTCAGAATCTTTTGGTGATATTATGTACGGCAGATGATGAGATATTCAAAGTCTTTGCAATTTTATGTTGAGGAACATTATTCTGGAATTGTTACTCAATTTCTAAAAGCAGTTTTATTCAGATTGGTGAACCTCTGCCATCTTCACTTCTGAGAAACTCTTCCTCTCTAAGATGCTCTTTTTATACCCAATCGTGCTACTGACATGTTGCCAATTAACCTAATTAGCTGCAAAATGTTCCTGCATTTGCTTGTTTTTGTACTTCTTGCTTTTCCAGCCTTTTGTTGCCTTCGTCCCAACTTTTTTGAGATGTGTTGCTGCCATCAAATTCAAAATGAGCTAATATCCCACTTTCAACATGTCTCACTTTTAACATTTTATATGTTTTCTGTGTTCAATTGTGAATAAAATATGGGTTTATGAAATTTGTGCAGATTATTGCCTGCTGTTTTTATTTACATTTTGCACGGCATTCCAACATTTTTGGAATTGGGGTAGTACAAAAAACAATTTTATTTGAAAATAAATCTCATATTTCCGCACAATTTCCTTCTTCGTTTCGATTGTGATCGTTGTTTCTCAAGTTAATAATGACAGCAGTCGAGCACTCAGTTCAAAGCTGGCCATGTTGTGAACTGCTGTAATAATACACTCCAAAGCAACCCAGTGCCCGATGACATCATCATGTGCCGCGCCAGCCCGCTAGCTAACATCCCTTAACAATCACTTTCTTTACCTTCGTTACCTTCTATTCCTTCCTTAGCAATTATGCGTCTTGCTTGCCATGGTCTTAGTGAATTATATATATAGATAAATCACTGCACTGACCGAAATTACGTTCACAAACACATGTATCTGGGCTCGGACTGACGCTTATGAACGCTCTCAGCTGTTTGTTTACAATCGCACAAGCGGATACACGTGACCGCATTCGGGTCGTAACGCAAGATGTTGGTCGTAAATCAAAACAAAAATGTTGGTCATAAATCAAGTTGTTTGCATGTCAGGCCGGTTGTATGTCAAGGGTCGAATGTACATTGTTACTCCTGAATTTAGGTCTAGAAGAAGACACATGCAAATTAATGGTGTGTGGCGGAAAATCAAGCATGATCGTATGTTTCTTCCTATGTTTGTAATATTCAAGGATTAATAAAATTATAATTTAACCCATTACAGTAATTGTACATTCTACAAGATGATAGAAATAGCAATTTTGATCTTTCAAAAAAGTTTTACACAAAAAGAAGCTCTTCCCATTGAAACTGAATCTTTGCTTTCAAAATACAAAGGAAACCCCAGTTGTCTGGTGTGGTGTCCTTTGTGCACAATTTACTTTGTTAAATGGCTGTCCCATATAATCATTATAAAAATGAACAGATATGCAATATATCTAACTTAAATAACAAAGAACAAAAAGAGTGAACCTGATCCTTTCCTGCAATGTTTGGTCATATCCTGATTGAAGATACTTTTCGTTTCACCTCTGCACTCACTATTAATCACAACAGTCTTTTTACTTGCCCTTATCCCCTCATTACTCCTTGTTTACTAGAATTTTTGATTGAAAGGCTTTTTACAGCAAATCATCACCTGGATATTTAATGCACATAAGCAGCAAAAGTGCATTTTTGCAGAAAATCAAAAAATGAACCAATATTGTTAGTATTTTTAGATACTAGTAGATTAAGGAAACATTACACCCATCCCTATGTTGTAAGGCTATCACATTAGGTTTCCTGTAAAGCACAAGTGATCACTACTCATGCAAAACAGATTTTTATGGGGATTTTTTAGATCAAATATAATTAATTACATAACACACAATGTTCAGTGATTGCAAATTTCAATAAATTACTAAATTTCAAAAATTGAATGGCTGTGCCTGTCTTGTTTCTTTCCATCCATCCGTTATCCAACCTGCTATATCTTAACTGCAGGATCACGGGTGTCTGCTGGAGCCAATCCCAGCCTACACAGGGCACAAGGCAGGAAACACCCTGGGCAGGGTGCCAGCAGGAAGTGCGCACACACACACCAAGCACAATTTAGAATCGCCAATGCACCTAACCTGCATGTCTTTGGTCTATGGGGTCTTGTATCTTTATCTGCCCTAAAACCTGGGTTTTCCCTGTTTGTAGCCACAGTACTTCTCTTCTCTGTTATTGTGCCTCGAGGTGAACACAACATGAGCTTTGGTTAAACGCTGAGCAGATCTACCAGAGAAAGTTGCACCTGTTGCCATTGACAGGGTCTTGTACAACACAATAAATCTGTCAGGAGTTTGAGAATAAACCATTGCATGACCAAAACCAAAAACATACTCAACACATAAGAACAACAAAAAATAAAAATCTTAATCAAGTCCAGATAATACAAATACAATATGGCACATTTACTACTCCCAAGTTAGACATAAAAACAGAACGATTTTTAAATCTACAAATCTACAGGTGCGCTCAGTCATCTCAGTCAAATTTTTCAGGGCAATACAATTTAAATCAAGTATTGTTAAATGATTCCAGTTTTTTAGTTTTGCTTTTAAATTATAGTCCAAAGGCAAGTTAAACTTCTGTCTTAATCGGAAATTCTAAAGGGTAGCACTTTCTCAGACCTTTGAAGACCTCACATTCTTGATGTTGTGTGTGCAATTAATGTGTTTTAAAAGTTCAAATGTAACAGACTGTTGAAGAATAACTAGTAATAGCCACTATAAATACATGATGTTGTAATGAAGAGTAAATCTATACGCAGTTGAAGGTAAGAAAAAATGTACAGAGACAGCTTGAAGGGTCATGAAAGGCAAAACTTTAGGACTGTATTTGTCCCCGGGGGAAATTTGGCTTTTTACTGAAGCTGTTTATATAAATAAATGCATAAATAAAAAAAATAAATACACACAAACAATATCGTCTGAACACTCAACAGAATGACTAAAAAGCAAGAACATTAAAAACAAAGAAAACTTCTGACTTGGCTATGACAGTCACAGCGAGGCATTATGCTGTCATTTTGCTGTTGGTATAAAGGAGTCCTGTAGCATCTTTTGACACACTTCTGCTGAATAATTTGTTAGCTGAAAATCCTCAGTGTTAGTGTGTCGGACAGAAGATGTGCAGCATTGTTCATAATGACACTTATTTTTGTTTCAATTCACTCCTTTGCTGCTATCTCCAGGGGTTCAGAGTGCATCCTATAACTGAGCTTGCCCTTTTATTAGCTGTGTTGATTTGGTGAGCCTATCTTTAAGTGATGTTACCAGCCCAACATATCTCAGCATAAAAAGCTGCACTGGCCATCAACAAACTGTAGTAAATGTGAAGGATTTCACTTCCCATATTAAGGAAGCAGTCTCCTAAGGAAAATGACACTACTCTCCTCTTTCTTATATAGTTCCTCTATGTTCCAAGACCAGTCCAACTTGTAACTAATGTGGACCCCCAAACACCTGTAAGAGTGAACCAATTCTACATCCACTCCATAAATAGTGACACAGAGGTTCTTTGGTGCAGCAAAAGTCAATAATCAGTTCCTTGGTTTTGCTGATGTTAAGGTGCAGACAATCAAGCAAAGTTCTCCACCTGACTCCTATACTCTCATTCCCTTTATCAATACACCCCATAAGTGCAGAATCATCTGAGAAATTCTGCAAGTGACATGACCTGGTGCTGTTTTTATAGTTGGGGGTGTACAGAGTGAAGAGAAAAGGAGACAGGACTGGTCCTTGTGGTACTCCACTGTTTCTCATATCCACATCAGAGACACAGTCCTTGAATCTCACAAACTGCAATCTGCCCATCAGATGGTTCATTATCGAGGTCACCACAGGCTCAACCATCTGCATATTTCTGAATTTATCCCTTAACAGGGATGGCTGGATGGTATTGAAGGGGATGGAAACATAATCTACACAGTGCCACCAGCTTTGTCAAGGTGAGTAGAAGCCTTGTGGAGCAGATAGATAATTGCATCCTCCACTCCAATCTTTGTCCAATAGGCAAAATGCAGTGGGTTCAGGTAGTCTATCAGAAAAGGTATATAAATATAATTGAACTATAAATGGTCCAATTCACAGAACCAATTTACAGGTATTTTCTCTAGTTTGGTAGTTTTTTTTTTATCTTCCTATGTTCACCTGTAACATTGTAGAAGATAGAGACTTAAAATTGCTTTGATTTGAGGTGACAAAAATAATTACTGTCCTTTAATATAACTGAGTGGTGGCTGTGAGGCTAGGGATCTGTTCGTACGGCTTCCGGTTTGAATCCCACAGATCCCAGAAGAGATTAACTCTGTAGGGCCCTTGAGCAAAACCCTAAAACTGGAATTACTCTGCTATAGGTATGACGTTAACCTGCGTCCAGCCCTGCCAGCAGGTCCTCCAACTTGCAGGGAAAACTCAGGACTGGCACTCTGGCAACTGTAAAAAAAAACCTCACACTGGTACACTATTCTAACTGGTGTGGTGTGGGGGTGTCACCTGTTGTACGGCTGCACTTGGGTCCGAATTTGGGATCCGGAGGTGGTTCATTATGTGGTGGGTGCGGTAATATACTGTATTAGTGCTTGTTCCCAACCTCTCCTCTTTAATTTAACTATGCATTTACATCAAATTGTCCATTTATTGACTGGACAAAACACTTAATGGTACTAACTTAGTGATATTCATGATTACTGATAATTGTGAATGTATTTTTACATAAAGTATAAAATGATGCGTTGAGAAAGTCTGGAATGCATAAATTCGCATTAATTGGAATGCTGCTTTCTTATCACTATAATACTGGTTCTAAAAAGACTCCATTCATTCATCCATCTACTGTGGTGAAAGACTGAATGTTCTCATCTTATTTTAAAATTTCTTAAGTTCTTATATTCTTTTCATGGCAGCACCTGAAGCAAAATAGGAAAGAGCTTTAAACAGCTTGCCAGTCCATCACAATGGACACTCATCAACACATCTCTGTCACAGACACAGGTTTAATAAAACTAATATTCATGTCTTTGAGATGGAGGAGGAAACCAGTGTACCAGACTATAACCCATCTGTGTAAGAGGATAAGGAGTAAACTTCACACAGATAATGGTCAGTACAGTGCTTTCATTTTACCAGTTTTATTGTGTAATTCGTTTACTATCTGACATCAGATAAGTCCACAGGATAAAAAAGGAGGTGGCAATGAACGAGCCAAGTTTATGCTGACCTATTCTAACTTTGTATATAAGTTCAAAACTAGGAAATGTTCATTGAGATTTCTATTCTGGTAGCTATTTCTGAATGCACTAGTGGTAGATTCTGTGAATGAGAGGCTATGGGTGTGAAAAAGAGACCATCATAATGAGAAAATGATACTGCAATCAGGTGTAGTAAAAAATAAAGTTTGGTAGAGTAAGCCAAGTCAATTTGGGGAGCATGCACTGGTACAGTGCATTGCCACACCCACTACACGGCGAAACAACTCGGGATCCCGGTTGGCAACTCCCCAGACAGACACGCAGTCCAGTCCTACCCTCCGGAAATGACCCTCCATCTGCTGCAGCCAGGTCACTGGATAGCATCCATGTCTCACCACCATATAGCAAGACAGGAAGCTCTAAAGACTTGGACCTTTGTCCTTTTGCATAGATATCGGGAGCGCTACACACCCCTTTCCAGTGACCTCATAATCCCCCATGCTCTCCCAATCCGTCTACTGACTTCACAGGAAGACTCACCAGAGACATGAATGTCACTGCCAGGGTAAGTAAACCTCTCAACAAGGTCAACACTCTCTCCGCAAACAGACACACTGCTGATAGCTGTGCCCTAGAGGTCATTAAAGGCTCTCACAAGCCCAGACACTCAGACTCCTTGCTTAGTCTCTCCAGCACCCCGATCAGAGCCTCTATTGACTCCGTGAAGATCACAGCATCGTCAGCAAAGTCAAGATCCGTGAATCTTTCTTCACCAACAGATGCCCCATAGCCGCTAGACCCCACGACCTTGCCCAACACCCAGTCCATATAAGCATTGAACATAGTAGGAGCAAGAACACACCCCTGACGAACCCCAGAATCAACTGGGAAAATCTCAGCAGTCCTGTCTCCTCTCTGCACAGCACTCACAGTACCAGTGTACAGGCCAGCAACATTCTGTTGGCATCCTGGCAAGGTAATGGCCAAGGCTGCCCATCACAATATATACTGTATACAATACTTATTTATAAGTGCATTGTGCCTAATCACAGATGCATCCAAGGGCAAGTGTGTTTCTCTGAATGGCAGCTGGCTTTACTTTTTAAACAATGTGTAATGTTACAGTAAATATTTTGCCTCTCTAAATAGATAGCCAAAAAAAATAAATCAGAGTTCTAAAATTTGTGTGTGTACATTTCTTTCCAAATTACCGTTTATAAATCACAATCATCTTGTGAATATGTGCACATTAGCATGCCTTGAATACCATTCTGAAACATTCATATATGGAGTATGCTAATCAACCTCATACATATGCAGTAATAATGCTGCATGACTTCATTGGCTGGTACAGTAGCTTCTCCTTCCTGATGTGCTCTGAACTATAGACATATATAGATAGACGCCGCATTTACTGTGTTTCCCAGTCGACACAATATGTCAGCGCGTCCACCCTATTGCGAGTGGCAAAAGTGCCATTTAAACTAACACAGGTAGAAATGGAAACCAGGTTTTCTGATGAAAATACTTTGTAAAATAACACTTAAAACAGTATTGTTTACCTACTACAAATTTTGGCCAATCATTTACATGCAATTATTTATATCCATTTATACACTAATAATGGTAATTATTAAGTATTAATAATAATAATTATTATTATTAAATAATTCCTCCTATATAAGTAACATTTCTCGGACTGCCTTCTTCCATCTCCAAAACATTTCTAGACTTTGTCCTGTTCTTACACAACACAATACTGAAGTATTGGTTAATGTCCGAGTCACCTCACATATAGATTGCTGTAATGCTATTCTATCTGGCATCCCACAAAAACGTATCCATCACTTACAGCTTATTCAAAATTTTGCTACCAGGATAATAACCTGCTGTTCTAAATCCACTGAACATATTACACCTATTCTCTCTCAACTTCACTGGCTCCCTGTTCACTACTGAATACAATACAAAATACTGCTCTTAACATTTAAGGCTCTCCACAGCCTCACTGATCTCATACAGACTTGCACTCCTCTTGCTCACTCAGATCCCCATCTGCAGCTCTACTTTCTGTATTACACATCAGACTCAGTGCCATGGGAGCTCGAACGTCTCTCATAGTGCTCCTCAACTCGGGAATTCTCTTCCCTCTCATATACGTCAGCTTGATTCAATAACTCATTTTAAAACTGCCCTCAAAACATATCTTTTCAAACTGGCATACCAATTGTGAATTTAGAATTTAGATTTATCATTCTTTTGTTTTAAATTTACTAATGTTTTTTAACACTAGAATTACCAGAGCCTACGAAAAAACTCGTAGACTGGGCCCACTTTAAATCTGTTCGCACCTCTCCGCCAGCGTCTTTTGTCCTCTAAATGTGCCGATAAAGACAAGCTGCAAGCAGCCAGCTATTCCATCCCCCCACCGACTTAGAACATGAACGAACTACACCCAGCTCATGCCTCGATTGACTATCTGGGAGTGAAGTGGAGTTTTAGAGTGGAAATAATAGATCATTATTTGTAACACACGCATTTCATGTGTGTTCCGTTTCTACAGTAATCTGTGCAAACACATTTTTAAACAGAAACATTTTTCATATTTTAGTAGTAAATGACAAAATGTAGGCATAAACTATAGAATGTATGAAGCCTGAAGTCCAAAGATCAAGTATACACTTTCACAAAAGGTTCAAAGAAAAGACAACAGCTTCTGTGGTGCAGCGGTAAGATTTGCTGACTTGTAATCAAGAGTCCATGGTTCGATCCTGACTCTTAGAGTCAGATCAGGAGGGGCGGGGTGGGGTGACACCTGTCTGTGACTAAGTTTACTTTCCTGGGGAAAGCGGCTGTCTGGAACAGAAGCTTGTCGATGTTGAATCCTCCTTTTTTTTTCCATCGTCTTTTCTAGTAAGATGCGACAACGAAGTTCATCTGCAAGCTGAGTCATGAACACTCTTCTTTTCTCGGTGACCCCCGTTCATGTTCTTGCGCGCACTAAATAAGCTCCTGATCTGACTCTAAGTAACAGCGCCAGCATAAATTCACAACCAATCTGACGCTGTTCATTTTCAAATTATATTGCATTAGTGCGATGATATTTTCACATATATTGTCTCTTTCTTTCAGGTGTGTAATAGAAACCACAGCATAGAGAGCTGTGTGTACATTGTAACAGGTACACATGTTGTAAATGTAGGAAGGATGATCCTTGCGTGTGTGTGAATTGTTAGCATTTGAATCTGATGATTGCATATAACGCTGAAGTTACTGCTTTGTACTATTCTTTCCTCTGCATGTCCTGGTATACAAAAGAAACAGCATACAGCAACATGTGGGGACTGGCAAGATCGGGAAAAAAAAAAACACGTGGTAACTGATGACAAACCGCAAGATGTTATGCGAATGAATGACTAATATGAATAATGTTGCATCCGTATGTCTCTGTATGTTGTATGTCTCTGTTTTTTTTTGTTTTTTTTTTACATCATAGACCATAAGGTGCATACTAATTTAGCGTGAGCAGGAACACTCAAAAAATCAAGTGACGGTGAGATACGAAGAAGGCAGATTCACCAGCGTTTGTGTGTCAGCTTTAATCCCTCCAGATGAGAGAATGTCCAGTTCCATTATCTCAAAACATCATTCACATCTCCAGTTATTCCCAATTTCAAATAAAAACTAACAGCGTCAGATCCCTTAGTATGTATCGTGATTGTGATTTAGAGAGAATAAAAGTGAAAAAAAAGGTAACTTTTACAAGTCCTATAAATATACACCATGTGTTACAGACACAAACCAAGTGTATGTGTGTACTGTATAATATTAACAATAAGAGCAGGTCACTACTGAAAACGGCAAATATAGAAGTGAGTCGGGAACGAACCGGGGTCTCTTGATTACAAGTCAGCAAATCTTACCACTGCACTATGGATGCTGTTGTCTCTTTTTTGAACCTTTTGTGAAAGTGTTTACTTGATGTTTGGACTTCAGGCTTCATGCATTCTATAGTTTATGCCTACATTTTGTCATTCACTACTAAAATATGAAAAACATTTCTGTTTTAAAAATGTGTTTACACAGATTACTGTAGAAACGGAACACATGAAATGCGTGTGTTCCAAATAACGATCTATTATTTCCACTCTAAAACTCCACTTCACTCCCAGATAATCAATCAAGGCATGAGCTGGGGTAGTTTGTGCATGTTCTGAATCGGTGGGGGGATGGAATATCTGGCTGCTTGCAAATTGTCTTTATCGGCACATTTACAGGACAAAGGACGATGGCGGAGAGGTGCGAATGGATTTAAGGTGGGCCGGATCTACGAGTTTTTTCGTAGGCTCTGGTAATTCTAGTGTTAATTTTATTGTAAGGTGACCTTGAGTGCCAAGATTATAAAACGGGATTTTCTAATGGCCAAATATTACCAAAACAATTGCTCAGCCTTACCTATGAAATGTAATCCCTCGGGATCTGGTTTAGAGCATACAGCGGTTTGTACAATCCCAAGCAGTACATTCGTGAGGCATCTTTATCCATTACTTCCCTCCACAGCAGTGCCACTAGCAATATGGCGGCGACGTTGACGTATGATGCTGCTGATCATGCGGCATCTAGTAATTCTATGTCTATGCTCAGAACCCAATTAAGACAAGATCATGTGCAGCATTATACCGCCTCTTCCCTGTGCTCTGGGAGTCTGACAAAGATGTAAGTCACAATCGTCTAATCAGGCGGCCATTATCATCCAGGACATGTAATGACATGATTGCTGTTATACAGTACAATAATTTGTACAGGCCATATGAATCAATGAGGGTCAGCCAGTTATCATTTAGTTAATTTGACTGCATTTCCCTGCTTGATCAAGGGTGTCATCATTTCCCAGTTTCTCCGAAATGCTGTGTACTCTGCCCCCAGGACCTTTGCAATGACACTCAACTAAACCCTTCTGTTTGATTAAATGATATGACTGTTCCTGTCTTCACTACAGTACAGCCTATTTGTCTCGGTAAACTGGACTCACCTCCTTTTTTCTTATGCAAGTTGGTGATCTACACATCATAGTACACATGGGTCAGAGCTGCTGTAAATATATATACGCAAGCTTTTGCTTCAAGTTTTCTTTTATAAATCCTAATGTTTGTGGTGGAAGTTGCAAATGGCTATTTCAAGCCTCTTTTTGTGTGTACACAAGCTTTAAAATGAAGAACAGGAATATGTTATTGGGGAAATGGAAATTGTGTGTACCCTATTAACTTTGTTGCTGCATTGACTATCATAAAGTTAAGTTTATTTGTAAATGGATGAATGAAAAAACTAATGTTTTATGCTTTTCAAATTTTAGGGTTATAAAGTTTATGTAGTAAACTTATCAGCTTTAAACTTACCTTTATTGAGGATTTACATATTGAATCTCATTGTACCTACCATACAATAAAAATAAATGAATTCAATTCAATTCAATAGAAGAGAGTACGCATTTACAGATGATGACAACTGGCTTCTAAGTCGATTTAGATTTCCAAGAGCTATCTGCTTAGAGATCTTGATATCATTTTCTGCAAGATGAAATGCAGCAAAGTATGGATGTTACATTATAGATACATTTTTAACTTCATTTAAATAATGTGATCTGTTAATAATTAAATGTGTGGGCACAGTGGCAGCAATGAGATTTTGCTCCATCCAGGGATTGTTCCTGCTTCATGCTGTGTGCTGTGTGCTTGCTGGCACTGGCGCAACCTTGGATGGATAGATGGACGGAATAATTAAACTTGTACTACAAAGATATTTCAATGTTTTTTAAAAGCTGTGAAGAATTAGCGGTCTCAGCTTACCGATAGCTTGACATTTATTACAGTGCTTACTGTAGAACGATTAATTACGTGCAGAAAAAAAGGAACGACAGGAATTGGGGGTTGGTACATTTGAAACAGGCAGTACTGCTACAATAAATTATTTTATTGAATATAATACATGTCCCAGCAAGCATCTTACTGGAGGCAGGAACAACTGGACAGGCACCAGGTCACCGCTACCACTGTGCCACCATGCCCCCATGTTTAATACATGCTTTAATTATATCAAGTTTACATCTTAGCATTTAAATTGTTCAGAGAGCTGTAATATCATGAATGTAATGTATTCTGTGTCCTGTCGGCATAGGAGAAAACCCATTTGAGAAGTACATGATGATTAAAAAAAAATACAGTACACATTAGAACACATAGAATACGAAACATTTAACGTGCTACTTTAGTTACGATGGGATCTGAGAAACTCTAGCAAATTAAACATTGATTTTAAGATTAAGTTTATGATGTTCTACTTTAATGACAAAATAAACTACAAGATTAAAGTGGACATTTCAAATTTTTTGTTTTTTTCACTGTGTCCCTATTTTTTTTTCTTTTCTTTGTACCCTAATATGCTTCCATATGACACTCAAATGGTGGGCTACGACTTGCCTTCTCACTGTGACTGTGATATCTGACCATTACTTTTTTATTTTGGACACTGTGTGACTTGATTTCTCCAAGTTTTTTTTGAGTTTCTCCGCCACTCTGTATCACTTGAACTTCCTTTTGTTGTTTATACCATTGCTTAAGCCAACAAATTCGTTTTTCCTTGCCTCCACTTCGGATTCACTGACATTTTTTTTCCTGTGCTTTTGCCATTTTCGTTTAACCAAATGCCAAATGGAAGGTGATATTTATATTGATTTGCATATTACAATATGCAAAATTATGGGAGATGTTGGGGTGGGACGGAAGGTATGTGCACAAGTGGTACTTTTCATGCTGACCGGGATTTATGGAGCTGAAGTGTGTGGAAGTTGGCTTACGCACGGTTTTGTACATCTGGATTTTTTTGCGCGTACGCACTTTTCCACATTTGTCCGTAGGCCATGTTTTAGTGTAAATTCTGCACACGGCATTACACATGGGGCCCCAGGTCTTTCTGGGATATTTTTCATTCCTGCAATCTCAGTGATATAATCCTTCAACCATTTTCACAGTTTTCTCCCTTTCTGAACCACCTCAAATGGCTCCTCCAGTCATACAAATGCAGCAGTCCTATTTCAAAGTCCTCTTGTGTTGTTGAGATCCTCACTCGTTTAGCAGATCTCCACAGAAAACATGTCAATCTTACACTTAATTAAATCCTTAAAATGATCCTGCTCATCCTTTCCATTGTAAACTCCATTTTAGCAGTTTGACAATTGATAGAACTCTGCCATGCAGAATGAAAAGTCCTTTATACCAACAATTATACAAGACCTTCTAGAATTGTAAATAGTGGACTAGATAGAATTAAATTTGCATGCATCTCGTAATGAAGCAAGGGATCTCTTTGTGGTTCACAGTGTATTTTCCTTTCTCTTTCTTATTTTCTAATATTTTTGTCACTTTTTTTATTGTATATAACCAAATCCATTTCTCTTAGAAAGAGAGATATGATAATGGAAAGAAAACCATTCAGTCAATCAAGTTCTTTGTGGAATAACAAATTTTACCTTGACAGCAATGTGGACTTTGTCTGTTGTTAGTTTGTTACAATAGAATCAAGCACAATTATAGTATTCCTTTACAAATGCCTGTCAAACACTTTTCATTCAGACAATGTTTGAATGACCTAACTATAAACTATGAAAAAATAGTTTTAATAACCGCCTGTACAAAATATTTTCTGGGCTTTCCAAAAGAGATGAAAGCACTTTACCAAAATGTAATAATTCCAACACACTCTCACTGTCCTGCATTGTTTGTAATTATTACTTCTGGAATTCATAAACAAAATGTAATTATTACCCAGGTAAATGGAACAATTTAAGATCACCATTGAATTATATTTCATTTGTTCCTGACCCTGTTAATAAAAGCACTAATTACAAAGCTGCATCAATATGAACTGATTTTAATGATTTTTAGCCTTCTTCTTCATTGTATACCCCAACTTATCCAAATTAAATGAATGTAAATTCTTCTCTACAGAGGCATAAACCTTTACATTTTGAGTAAAATATTGCAGTCCAGTTATTTTTGTTAAGGACTGACATTGAAGAAGCACCTCTGGGTGAATTCTCCTTCATTAATTGTATAAATGAGACATAATTTTAGTAAAAACACACAAACAAAACTACAATGCTTACTGTATATTGTAAAATCAAAAGAATTAGATAGATAGATAGATAGATACTTTATTAATCCCAAGGGGAAATTCACATAATCCAGCAGCAGTATACTGATACAAAAAAATATATATATATTAATTTAAAGAATAATAAAATATGCATGTAAAAACAGACAATAACTTTGAATAATGTTAACATTTATCCCCACCGGGTGGAATTGAAGAGTGGCAAAGTGTGGGTGAGGAACGATTTTTCTCAGTCTGTCAGCGGAGCAGGACAGTGACAGCAGTCTGTCACTGAAGCTACTTCTCTGCCTGGAAATGACACTGTTCAGTGGATGCAGTGGATTCTTCATGATTGACAGGAGTTTGCTTAGTGCCCGTCGCTCTGCCACAGATGTTAAACTGTCCTGCTTTATTCCTACAATAGAGCCTGCCTTCCTCACTAGTTTGTCCAGGCGTCAGACGTCCTTCTTCTTTATGCTGCATCCCCAGCACACCACCGCGTAGAAGAGGGCACTCACCACAACCGTCTGGTAGAACATCTGCAACATTTTATTGCAGATGTTGAAGGATGCCAACCTTCTAAGGAAGTATAGTCGGCTCTGACCTTTCTTACACAGAGCATCAGTATTGGCAGTCCAGTCCAATTTGTCATCCAGCTGCACTCCCAGGTATTTATAGGTCTGAACCCTCTGCACACAGTCTCCTCTGATGATCACGGGGTCCATGAGGGGCCTGGGCCTTCTAAACTCCACCACCAGTTCCATGGTCTTGCTGGTGTTTAGGTGTAAGTGGTTTGAGTCACACCATTTAACAAAGTCTTTGATTAGCTTCCTGTACTCCTCCTCCAGCCCACTCCTGATGCAGCCCACGACAGCAGTGTCATCAGCGAACTTTTGCACGTGGCAGGACTCTTGAGTCGTATTGGAAGTCTGATGTATATAGATTGAACAGGACCGGAGAAAGTACAGTCCCCTGCGGCGCCCCTGTATTGCTGCACACAATGTCAGACCTGCAGTTCCCAAGACGCACGTATTGAGGTCTGTCTGTAAGATAGTCCACGACCCATGCCATCAGGTGTGAGTCTACTCCCATATCAGTCAGCTTGTCCCTAAGGAGCAGAGGTTGCCTCTGTCTAGAGGCAGTTAAGAGGTTTTAAGCATTTAACAATGCTATTAACTGTTCTGTTTTTCATTTGTATTGAAAGATTTGTTTTCTGGTTACCATGTCTGCAGATTCAGGTCTGGAGATAATGATTTGCATTCATTACTGAGGTGAAAGCTCACTACAGAGATAAACTGGAGCACAAGTTGTCACTGGCTACAAGCAGGCTGCAAAACATGCAGAGGGAGGGAACAAGAACAGAGTTAATGAACTGAACCAGTTCTTCAATAGGTTTGACTCATTCTTGCCAGTATAGTCTTCCCCCAACACTTCTAGCCATTGTGTACAAGCTGAGGGGGTTACAACTGAAATCTGCACCATGCACAACATTCCCCTACAATGACATCCCACCTATGGTCTCCAGCTCCATTCCATTTCCTGGATTGTATGTCTGTGTTGATCAAGTGAGCAGAGCAGGGAAAACAGTGCCTAAATAAGGCTGCAGGACTAAATGGAATCAGCCTCAGGTTGTTGAACACATATGCTGGCCAGCTCTGAAGGATCCTTCAGCACTTGTTCTCTCTTTCCCTGAATTTGCAGAAGGTTCCCCAGTTGTACAAAACATCCTGTGTAATCCCATTCCAGTGATCCTAAGGACTACAGACTAGTTGTTCTTACAATATGAAGACCTTTGAGAAGCTGATCCTAAAACAGCCACAAATCTTTATTTCAAAACATCTGGATCCTTTGCAGTTTGCCTGTCAGATACATATAGTCAGGTCCATAAGTAGTTGGACAGTGACACAATTTTCATAATTTTGGCTCTGTACCCCACCACAATGAGTTTGAAATAAAGCAATCATCTTTCAGCTTTAATTTAAGGAGTATGCCAAAAATATTGTATAATCTGTTTAGGAATGAAAGACATTTTTTACATGGTCCCCCTATTTTCATTTGACTAACAAGACTCTCCTGAGTCTGAGTGTCTGGGCTTGTGAGTGTCCTGGATAAAAACCAAGATCCAGGCATTTAATGACCTCTTAGGCACAGCCATCAACAGTTTGTCTGTCTGCTGAGAGAGTGTCAACCTTGGCGAGTGGCTTACTTACCTTGGCAGTGACATTCATGTCTCTGGTGACTCTTCCTACGAAGTCAGCAGACGGACTGGAAGAGCATGGGGGGTCATGAGGTCTCTGGAAAGGGGTGTGCGGCCCCCCTGATATCTATGCAAAAGGACGAAGGTCCAAGTCTTTAGAGTCCTGATGCTTCCTGTATTGCTATATGATTGTGAGACATGGATGCTATCCAGTTACCTGCATTGAAGACTGGACTCTGTTGGTACTGGTCTCTTCGGAGAATCCTTAGGTACCACAGGTTTGACTTTGTGTTGAACGAGCATTGTTCATGGAGTCCCGAATGAGGCACGTTACCATGTGGCACGATTCCCCGAGGGTGATTCCGGCTCGCAGGATCCTCAATGTTGAGGACCCAAGTGGTTGGACCAGGCCAAGGGGACGCCCACATAACACCTGGCTGCGGCAGATAGAGGGTCATTTCCAGAGATGGAACTGTGTGTCTGCCTGGGAGGGTTGCCAACCTGGATCCTGAGCTGTTTCATTGTGTGGTGGGTGTGACAAACACTGTACCAGTGCATGCTCCCCAACCTGACATGACTAACAAGCTGTTCAATAGCTAGGTGAGAGCAGTTCCCTCATCAATTCATTAACTATTAAGCTTGTAAAAGGTCTAAAATTGAGTCCAAGTGTGGAATTTGTGTTTGGAATCTGTCACTGTGAACTCTCAATACAAGGTCCAAAGAGCTGTGCATGCAAGCAAAAATAGGCCACCATTAGACTGAATAAACAACACAAACCCTTTAGAGAGAGCATACACATGGCGAGTGGTCAGATAAACCATTTGGAACATTCTTAAAAAGAAGGATGGCACTGGTGAGCTCAGCAGCTCCAGAAGACCTGGACAATCGTGGAATACAATTGTGCTGGATGACTGTAGAATTCTTTCTTTGGTGAAGAAAAACCCCTTCACAACATTTAGTTAAACCAGGAACACTCTCTGGGAGGTAGACCTATCACTGACGAAGTCTGCAATTAAGAGGAGACTTCATGAAAGTAAATAGAGAGGGTTTACTACAAAGTGCAAAAACCATTGGTAAACCTCAAGCATAGAAAGGGCAGAGTAGACTTTACCAGAAACATTTTAAAACAATGTCATGTTGTTGAAAAATTTTCTGTCGGCAAAGGAAACTAATGTCAATATGTACCAGGATGATGGAAAGAGCAGTATGGAGAAGAGAAGAAACAGCTCATTATCCGATGAATACGACATCATCTGTGAAACACGGTGGAGGCAGTATTATGGCACTGGCTAGTGTTTATTGATGATATGACTGCTGGCTGGAGTAGCAAGATGAATTCTGAAGTGAACAGGGCTATACTATCTGCTGAGATTTAGCCAAATCCTGCAAAACTGATAGGACGATGCTCCACAGTACAGATGGACAATGAGTCAAAACATCCTGTGAAAGCAAACCCAGTGCTTTTAAATGCAAAGTAGTGGACGATTATTTAAAGGCCTAGTCAATCAACTGACCTAAACCCAATTGGGCATGCATTTCACTTGTTGAAGACAAAAGTCCAAACAACTGAAGACAGCTGCAGTAAAGGCCTGTCAAAGAATCACTAGGGTGGAAACCCAGCATTTTGAGATGGCCAAGGGTATCAGACTTTAGGCAGTCATTGCCTGTAAAGGATTTTCAGCCTTATATCGAAAATAATCATTATATTTATGATTATGTTAGTTTGTCCAAATACTTTTGCGGCCTTTAAAATAGGGGGACCATGTATAAAATGTGTATCACTCCTAAACAGCTCATACAATAATTTTGATAAACCCCAGAAATTAAAGCTGAAAGTCTACACTTCAATCACATAATGATTGCTTTATTCCAAATTCATTGCTGTGTTGTACAGAGCCAAAATTATGGTAATTGTGTCACTGTCCAAATACTTATGGATCTGACTGTAGGTATGGAGGATGCTATCATCTACATGCTCCAAAGAGCCTAATTCCACTGGGACAAAGCTGGCACCACAGTCAGGATAACGTGGTTTGAATTTTTCAGTGCTTTTAACACCATTCTGACTCATCGACTGGAGAAAAAGCTGAAGATTTTGAATGTTAACCCCTATAATCAATCTTCTGGATCATGGATCACCTGACCAAAAGTCAGTAATTTGTGAGGCTGAGGGACTGTGTTTCAGAAATGGTAATGTGTAATACTGAAGCACCTCATGCAACTGTCCTGTCTCCCTTTCTGTTTACTCTTCCATCACAATGCCAGTCCTTGCCATCTACAGAAATTTTCAGATAACTCGTCCATCATAGGCTGTATTAATAATGGAGATGAGTACAGGAAGGTTGTGGAGGACTTCATCTTCTGGTGCAGGGACAACAACCTGCAACTCAACATCAGGAAGACAAAAGAGCTGTTGGTGGACTTCCAGCATGACAAGAAACCTTTGATACCAGTCACCATTCAGGGGAAGGATGTGGAAGTGGTGCAGAGCTACAAGAACTTTGGGGTTAACATAAACAACAAACTGGACTGAGTCAAATTCCTGTACACTAATTACTGGGAAATAAAAGTGATTTTGATTCTGATTCTTATTCTGATTCTGACAACACAGTGGCGTTGCACAAGAAGGGTCATAGCAGACTGTACTTGCTAAGGAGACTAAGGTCTTTTGATATTTGTAGCCAGCTGCTGGAAATGTTCTACCAGCCCATTGTAGCCAGTGTGGTGTTCTAGGCTACAGTCTCTTGAGGAAAGCAACCAGAGCTGAAAAGAACCAGAATGCCTGAACAAACCTACTAGGAAAGCCTGCACCATCACAGGGAGAACCCTGGACACACTGGAAGCTGTTGTGGAAAAGAGGATGAAGGTAAAAATGGATGCTCCTCCAGGTGGTGCTCTTTTGAAGCAGTTTAAGTCACAGGCTCATTCCAAAAATGATGTGCTAAGAAGCATCTCTGGAGGTCTTTTCTGCCCACTGCTATCAGGCAATTCAATGTTTACCCAATGTAAAGTTTCTGCTTATTAATTTATTTATTGATTGATTAAGTGGCTGTATTATTTGTCTTGTGAGTCTGTATCCTTGCTTTTTATGTTTCTGTGGCTGTATGTATCTACATTTTCTGATGGGATTAATACATTTTATCTAATCTAATCTTATCTAATATCCTGACATATAGACAGACATCATGTTGTGCACAAACTATATTTGGAGTGCTTTAAACTTGTAAATTTCTTATAAGCTTGAAGATGAAATATTGACTCTTTTACAGTATTCTCAGCAATTTTATCTATGGTACACCGTAAGGTTTCTAAACTCTTTTGGGACTCCCCCCAATGGGACGAGACGCTGAAGAGTATCCTGAAGCACGATCTCTGTGTCTGTGGAAGACAGTTTATCAGTTGCCGGGGCAACCGTGGGCTTCCAACGCTACAGCACCTTGCAGCTAAAGCAGATTGGAGTCCATTGTGATTGTGCTATAAGTGCTTGCCATTGATGGGTGTTGCAGGAACATTATAAATGCAGGGAACAGGATTCTTTGGTCACTAACCTGGCCACGACCCTGCCTGATTGCTATGTCTGTGATAGGAGAGTGGTAGATGGTACTACAATAAATGACCATCCTGTTCCTGTTTCAAGCTATATAAAGTTGTTTTTGATAAGTACCGAGACTCAGCCTCGTGTTTTGGCGTGCAAGACAGAAACTCACATGTCACAACATGTAGACAAACTGAACAGAAGGAGAAGAATGCAAAACCTGAAATTAGTGCAGTAACACACCATTTTCTTAGAAGGTAAAAGAATGGCTTCCCATAGTCTTTCTGTTTCACTCAGTCTGCATCTATCATACTCTGGCATTTTTATATTCAGGTTGACTAAAAAAATTAATAAATTCATCAGTTAATTAAAATGAAATCTTTTGGAAACAAATCAATAGGGCAATAATATAGGATACCTATGGGGTGTAAAACCTATTAAAACTCTGCATATTTGGGGAGGTGCACATTTCAGGATGTTTGTTTTGCAGACTGGGCTTAAAGCAGTCATCAGTCTGCAATTTTAACGTTTTCCATTTTATTCTAGCACTGTGTTACACTGACCAAGCGTAAGCTACAACAACTGAGTGAATAGAAGATTCAACGACCAAAAAGAAAATTTGTCCAACAAAACTGTGAAGACTTGTTTAATATATAGTCTGCAAGAGCTTTGTTAGTATTTTCCTTATTAGTTCCCACAATGTAGTAGTGCCGGCCTATTCAAATGCAGTCCAGAAGCAAACTCTGAGTGGGCCAGCCTGTGGTTCCACCAAAACCTCAGAGAAAAGCAAACACATTTTGCAAGCCTTCAGAAATTCCAGTATAAATTCCTATAGCAACACAGACCATGAATGCAACACTTTGCTCAGCCAAACAACATTCAACCCACAATGCAGTGCGTTGTTATATGTGTAGAAGTGGTGGTAGTAATCTATGATACGATCTAACAATATGTCTTTCTTAACCCAGAAACATAAAATTGACAATCAAAACCGTTGGTTTAACCCTGCCTGGACTGGTAAAATATCAGATAGGCTTCTAAACTCGATGTTGAATATCTCTGGGCCTACCCATTCAAATTTCAGTGTACAATTACTTCATCAAAAATATCCCTACTATATATTATGTTAAATGTCTTTAAGATGTGAAGAGAAAAATAGGCAGAGAATATTATAGTTATAACACTGACTGCAACCAGACCAAAACTGCAACATACAGTATGCTGTAGTCTGCCTGGGCTGTGAAGCAAGAGTGTCAAACACTGCCTTACCCCGGAAACAAGAGAAGAAGAAGTGAAATTAAGCAATACAACTATAAAAATACAAATTTACTTCAATGTTAGGATAACAAATTAAATTCCATGAATCTCTCCTAAACCAGGAATTTGGCACTTTTGAAAGTCGAGCAAAATATGGTGGTGATAAATTCCATTCTCAGAAACTAAGAAGAGATCAATATACATTATTGAAGTTATTTTCTTGTTTGCTAACACTTTGCTGTGATGATAATGTGATTTACTGTGCACATATGTCACAATTAATGTAAATACTCTATAGCCAAAACAACATTATCTGCATGGACTTTGATTCAATGAAGCTTAAATAAATAAAGCATACAACATACAGTACATTCAACAGTACTCACCATTCCCAGACAGCTCACACACAACCAATTTAACACAAACACACTAAAATATATTCATCAAAGTATTGTAGATGACTCAAGATGTTAAGTGCATGTATCTTTCTGATTCTGGATAAGTATTATTATAAAATGTAGTAGTTCAGCCTTGGTTGACCCAAGCTATTTTCTAGACACAAGGAGAATGAAGAGAGGGCAGATGTTTCAGTCTGCAAAAGTAGACTGAATCCATTGTTGGGTAACAGCTCATTTCAGACATGACATACACCACTCTGTGATAAAGTACATCCATACACTTTCAAATATGGACCTGTGACATTTGTGGAGAGCTTTCTTGACAAAAAAAACCTCACCCACATTATACTACTGTAAATGGTGGTGTCTAGAAATGTGAAATTCTCCTCTTCCTTGTCATTCTGTGTATTTGATGTATAAAGAAGCCAGTTATTTTTTCCAGTCTTAAGGTTCAGAACCAACTCTTTTGTTTTACTGACATTTACTGCAAGTCCAGATTATGAAGAATACACCAAGGATAAACCGATTCTGTTTCCTCCTTCCTATATACAGACTCACAATTTGTGAAATGATGGAAATGAGTAGTTTCTTCAACAAAACTGACTATTATTAAAGAATCAGCATGTAAAATGTAATTATTTATGTACAATCAATAAAAGAGTGATAAGAAGACAAAATGCCCTGGGGCACATGTATGCAGCCTGAGAAACTTTGAGATTTTTGTCTTTACCATCTGCTTTCTTTCAAAAAGAAAATCCATTAGCCAGTAACATAAGGACTGATTGGTACAAGAGTTAGAGGATCTGGGCATACATTCTCAGTGATTCTGGGTGTTGAAGAATGTCATAAAGATCCAGGAGAAGCTTGTTCTGAGTTTCTACAGCTTTTCTATATACAGTATGTTTACCATTTGTGTAATTCATCTTACCTTTATTTAGCCTAATTCCCTTCATGCTGACTCTCACTCAAACTTTAAATGTTTCTTCATTCCTCAGAATCAGTGTTTTGGAATAGATTTGTGTAGTGTATTTCTCCTGAAGTGTAACAACTTCATGCTAAAGACTAAAAATTAGTAAACAGTTCTAGAATTTAGAAATAAATTATGAAATTGAAAGAACATGCTTTCCCATAGTTGTGGTTCCCAATTTAACCAAGTAGTTAACATTTTGCTGATCAAGGAATATCAGTTTCCACTGATGTTAAAATATTAATTGCAAGGACAAATTTGAAGAAGGATTCAGAAACAACTTGCTGGTGGCTCATGAACAATGTATGAGGGAATGTCAGGATGCAACAAGGGATAAAATAAATAATCAGTGAAAAGAACTAATTTTAAAAAATACAACATGTACCTGCTGTTTCATAAATTGAACAGTAGTGGGTAAATGTAGCACAGCTAGGTGAATCATTCTTTACAATGTTCTCCACAAACGCATGTAGGTGTAAAGGCCACACAATTAGAAAACTGACACACATGAGTGCTTGGCACCAGTCACCAGTCTTTAGGGGTTTAATAGTAACGTGCATTTCCTTGCATAGTTTGGTACATTCATGTCTTAGGATGCAAAGTCAGTTCCAATGAGTTATAAATGATGCTGCATAGTCATCTTATTCCTAAAATACATAATTTCTTTCTTAAGTCATTGTTTTTATTTTTTTTTATAGTATAACAAAGTCTCATGAGCAAGGCAATGTTGTTCTTTATATGTCGTGTCCTTCTCATTTACTAGATTTGAACGAAAGCAATATTTATACTTTAGGTCAGTCATTTTCCAACCCTAGGTCATTCTTTAATCTCAATCAACAAATTATGATTTGATTGACATTCTCATGGAAGGACTTTTCAGTCAGTTGAATATTCTGGATCATGGGACAAACAAGGTGGTCTGCTGGCACAAGGTGCTTCAGTGTCCTATTGAATGATTCTTATTTATATTTCCAAACCATTATGTGTACATAAGGATACTTTCAGATTTTTTTTGATTTTTAAGGTATTAAGAAAAACAGTTCAAAATGTCATCGAAATGTTTAAGTGCTAAACAACTGGAAACTTGTGAAAGCTTGTTCGGAACAGTCCCCACATTGATGATGTAAAATCTGTAATTTGGACATACTTTTTAAACATTTTTAGCACTTGATGTAGTATGTACAGTGTTGTAGTCAGTAGTGACGGTATATGTTAGCTGGGTTTAAGTTCACTAATACACTGTACAATGTTTTTCTGTAGCTGTGTCTTTCCATTAAACCAAAACCTGAGTAACAGCCAATCCAGATTGTTTATGAGATTCTTCCAGATGATGTTATGAAACAACTGGATTTCTCCTCTAATGAACTAAAAAGAGAACAGCACTTCTAAGAGCCCTTACTTTATGCAGTTGTAAACATGTTTTGTATTAAGAATGCTATAATTTTAAATAAATGTATTAAATGAAACTATAATTTAAATTTACAAAGCTGTACAGTAGTAACACAGTTTGTGTGATACAATCTTCAAATGTTAATGAAAGTGTAAAAAAGGTTGCATTAGTTCAGTGATTATCTTTCATTTCTTGATAGTAACCTCAAATGTTTGCATAATTAAAATTTTAAGTCACATATTTAAAAAGAAACAAATGTGTGTGTCACACATATCAGCCCATGTAGAAATAAATATGACAATAATCAATTAATCAATCAATCAATCAATCACACCAAGACTTCAGGCAACTAAAAAAGCCAGTATCTTTACTTAATTGTCTGCAAAATACAAATAATACCTTATGTTCCAGCAGGAGAAATTTTAATATTTTCCCATTTTATTCTCTACATACAGCTGAATTAAGTCCCTTGAGATAAACAGATGTGGTTTAATTTAGTAATAACATCTTGTTTTCAAGTGGCGACAAAGTCCAGCTTATGCCGCTGTAAGCCTCTTTTTCTAGTTTTGCCTCAAACATTATCATTTCCCCATTTTTGTATTTTTTTTTTTTACTACAAGCTACATTTTGTACTACTGTTTTCATGGACACAATTTTCAGAAAACAATACAAACAAAAACAAGAAGAAGAAATGAAATATAAAACCAGCTGGAGCAATCCAAGAATTCTGTGGGTTTAATGCAAGAAGTTATGAAATACTTTTGAAAATATTGACATGTACGTTTCTTAATTTTTGCCAGTAAATGCAACATATCATCCTTCACAGAATTGACCTTTTGTGTTTTTTTTCAGGTACTACATGAATTATTGAGGTATGAGCAAAGAGAGTAGTCCAATAAAAATGATTTATTTAAGAAAGTAATCCTGGATTGCTCTCTTTTCTTTGGTTAAAATATATTGACAATAGTCTTCATGTGTGACCTAAAGTTTTCATGGTTATCAAATAGTAAATCTTTATTCTATCAGTCCTTTTTTAAAAATCTGTTGTGGGAGGAAACCAGCATTACCAAGGAGACAAAAATTGCATCTCATATTTTACCTTTTATCTTCTAAAAATCAGGCGGCACAAGCAATAATTGATAATATATATTGTCCAATTTATCCTTTTTGTAAATGCATATAGAATTCCAAATGCTGATTGAGACAATTGGCATATGTTTAATAAAAAGATAAATATAAGCAAGGTCAAAACAGTACTGATTGTAGAAGAAGCATACAGTAGATGTTAGAGGGAAGAGGCCAGATTAACTGACCAATGCCTGGACAAAGGAAGACATCATGACTATTATTATTCCATAATGAACCACTATATTCCCAGAGTAACATCAAACATATAAAGTTCACAACCTGACTAGGTAGTTGCAGAACTTTGCTAATGAAAAGTTCTAATCATATTCTAAGAACCTCTGTGTGTGCATGTTTATCTGTGTATATAAAATGTATATATGGTTCTATCAATTTTTAATTCATACATTTATAGATCAGGTTGTAAACGTCACATATTTAGGTGTTATGTGCTTAAAGGTAAAAGCAGAAAACATTGTGTGTGTACATAATACTAAGCCCTGGAATTTGCTTTAAAAAATTGTAACTTAAGAAAACTTTGGTATTGTATTTTCTTAAATTTATATTCAACTAACTTTGTGCTGTCTCATTCAATGAATGAGAACATTAAATCAGGGCTCTGCCCCAGAATTGAATAAAAAGTAATGCTACGCATAGCAATTAAATAAACTGGATAATGCCAAGTTTGACAAGAAAGAATATGATAGCTTTTATTTTGCTAATAATTAAAAAATAGAAATAATAGTAAAATAAATAAATAAGGGGCTGATGCTGATGAGAGTTGTGCTTCTCTTTCGGTAACCAGCTCCTTGTTTTTTCTTAATTGTTTTTGCTGCCATCTTTTCAAGTATACATTGATTAGGGGAACACAACGGGCTGACTGGCATCCATTTGTGTCACCATTGTCCAAACAGATTACAAGTTCAGTCACATAAAAGTCAAAAGACTTCATAGCTAAATACACAGAATACCTGAGATCAACAAAAGTTTAATATATTAATTTATTCTGAATATTTATTTTTCTTTTTTCTTTTCAATAACAGACACAAGTTTTGCGAAAGATTTGAAGTATGGGTATGTGGTGAAAATGTGGATTGTGTAGGTAATAAAAAAAACAACTTTAGCAATATACACTTGGATAAATATTTAGTGATAATTCAACTTTTGGCTTGGGACTAAAAAGAGAAAACATAACAAGAGACCTACCAACCATTTCAGAAACCTTGTTATTTGGATGTTTCCACTTCACTCCAGATGTTATTTACATAGTTTATGTTTTTTTCATTGGTCACTGTTATTAAGCTGAAGCTTTAGTTATACACAATGGATAACTGCCAGTCATATAATAGCAAGATATTGCTACAAAAGGACTGTTCCATACACTCAATATGATGAAAGGATTGTTTTGGCTGGTTACTATTATTAAAATAAAAAGTGTGTCCGATTTTGTAATAAACGAAAGAAAAAAAAGCAAACATTTGATACTGAAATGTGCAACTGCACAAATATAATATATCCCCACTAATAAGGTAAAACAATGCTTGCTATGACTATATATATACAAATATATATATATAGATACTCTATATAAAGTTATTTATATATATATATACATATATATATAGTCATATAAAATGTATGTATGAAAGGTATACACAAGCTTATTCATTTCACAGATTTGTTTTAGAAGATTCTTAATATTATATATAATTAGAAATACACTTTTTTAAACAAAAAAAAATTGTCTACAAAGAGAAAACAGTTACTTTGTTCAGCAAAGCGTGGATTTTTATTTTAAATTTTATTTTCATGGCTTAGAGTAGTGCTTTTTTCTATACAAAAAAGCTCATTTACCTTCTTTATGTCTATGACCGTCTTCTTCATTTAATTAGCGAAGCTATAAAAAAACACATTCTGGCTTGGATTAACTACAAAAAGCCACAAATGCTTTGCAATTTTTTCCTCTTTTTATGAAAATATAAGCAAAATGTAATGTACATCTCATTTATAGGTAATATTGTAATGCAGACCCAGGTTTTAATAATAAATTATAACTTCTGAGTATCTTTAATTTTATTTTGCTATTTATACATGTGTGGTCCACTTTTTCAATTTCATTTTACTTGTTTATTAATTTTTTTAGAACTAAGCGCCATAAAACAAATGGCTATACTTAAATTCTGGCAGATATATTTGGTGGCCTCTCTTATAAAAGGTCTCTGGGTACTGGGTCTGTCACAACATCTGTACATTTTCTTTAAACGTTGCATAACAGCTTTCTCTTTCAGTAAATAAATCTGCAAAGTCTGGCAAATTTTAAAACCCCCCATCCCCACCCCTCTATTTACATGTAAATACGTTGAACCTGCAACATGACACTATCTATTGCAACATACATTTTGCAAGGGAGTACAGCAAGGAAAACAAGTTAGCAATAAAACCTACTCTGTACAAGTGTTTAGTTGTACAACTCAAGTGCTAGGCTGTTATCTCAGCAATGTATGCTTTCATTGTATTCATTTTTATATAACTGAGGCAAGTTAAAAGTACTTTTACAAAACAGAGTACCTGACTTTTTTTCTGTCAACACACAGCACAAATAATGCATAGGTTCCCCCCCACCCCTCCAGCCCACAGTTTTCACCCGCCCCCAACCCATTCCCCATAATAATGTTACCCCATTAAATGTATAGCACACACACGCTGCAAGGGAAAAAAAAACAAAAAAAAAAAAACACAGCTATTCTATCATGTCGCCCATCCTTCAGAGAGCCTCACACGCTTGACAGAGGGGCTTTCTCTTTCATCTGTTGAGGGCCTGGCAAGTCCAATTGGCGAGTGGAAGTCATTCCTGTGATCTTCACGGTCACTGCCTTCGTAGGAACTACTGCAGCTGCTCAGGCTGTCAACAGGAGACCTTCCGGAGTCGTGGCGTGAGTGCGGCTGTGGGTACCCAGATGGCGTGGTGGTTCGGTCTCTAGGAGGAGAAACAGGTTCTGACTTGATGTTGAGGCTTTGAGTAGAAGGCAGGGAGAGATTTGAACTCTGAGATAAGTGAGTGCTATTGCAAGGTCTGTAGAAGGAAAGGAAACCCAGTTACAGAGTGAGGACCCTACATGGCCATGCACCGCCCTCTAATCCTACAATACTTACATGTCCGATGGAAAGTCAAACCATACAGCACACAAAGTTGATGTAGTGCTTGTGTTTTCTATAAATAAATATGTATATTAAACGTATGTGTTTTGGGTGTAAATTATAATACTACTAACTATAAATATTCCTTTATCCTGGTGTATAACACCAGTGTGACATTTATCAGTCAAAGCAAGAGGTAAATTATAGTAATTAAATTGTCAGAATTGATTCTGAAAAATGTTAAGTATAACAATAGCATAATATACAGTATATTGATTAAATGGTAGTCATTGCTTAGAATTACTAAATAGTTTATATAAATACAATACTTGGTCAAATTTCACATTCTCTATAGTTGATGTTTTTAATAAAAGGTAATGTTTAACCTAGTGAAATTATAGCATCCATGGAAATAGTGCGATACTGTGTAAGTATGTGAATAGTTTGAATTGTCAACTTGGTGGTTGGTTACTTAAAATTTCCTGTGAAAACAATTTCTTGTATTTCAGAAGCTGAATGGGTAGTAAATATACTTAATGTTGTAAAAAAGTATCATTAAATGAATAAAAGGAAAGCTGAACAAAAATAAACAATTTTAGCATCACTTCATAACAAATGTTTTATGTGTAAGTGTGCTTATCTGAATCATCCATTTGGAGTGAACTCCATTCATGACATTCATTCTACTTATTGTAAGTATTAATGATAGCAGGTGGTTTCAAAGCTCCAAGAATCCAGGTTTAATTTCCTGCCTGGTCACTGTTTATACAGGATTTAAAAATTCACTTTGTGCTCATGTTGGTTTTCTGGGTACTCTTGCCCTTCATAAAAGGTACCCCAGCAATTCTCGTCTGGCCTGGTGTGAGTGAATGTGGGTGTATTCCTGAGTTTGTCACATCTAGACCTGGTCCCTGCCTTATGTCTAAAGGCATTGTCTCTGTATAAGCCGGTTGTGTTAAGGTGGATTTGGAAAACTCGAACTACATTCAGCTCCCACAGTCTGAGACTGGATTACTTTACGCTAAAGTTACATTTTTACGAACAATCTTTGAAAGCTCTTATGTGGAAGATAGGGTCAGTTGAGTTTTTGTACACCATATTATTCAATTTATAAAGGAAGGACTTAAGAAATGTGGAGTAAGAAAGAAGATAGGCAGATAATTGTAAACAAATGTATAGAAGAAGGCAATAATAACAATATTTCGCAAAACAAAAAGCAATGAAATACAGAATAATAAAAAGAAACAAAAAACACCATGCTATTATCTGAAAGTAAGTTCTACAATTATTAAAAAATGTCTTAATAATCCAAAAAGAAGCTGCTATGTACATAAGAGAAGAAAAAAATAAAGAATTCCTCTTTTATGAGAGTTAGAACAGAACATAGATATACAGTACGTACAATCTGAAAAGCGTTATATATAATTCAGGGTTTTGAGGTGACAGAGACTACTCTTGAAGCATTGGGTGGAAGGCAAGAACCAACCTTGGATGGGTCACTAAGACCCCCCCCCCACTATTTGTCTATAGCCAATATGGTGTCACCAATCAAACCAGCTTGCATGTTGTTTTAGATGTGGATTGAAAACCTGAGTAACCTGAGGATAACACACACAGAAACAAGCAGACTGTACAAACTCCACATACAGAACTTACTGTGCACAATATTTTTAACCCAGGAAGGTAGACCCTTGAGTCACTAACACTATGCACTGCATCAACAAGTCGAAATAGAACACTATTACTTTTGGTGCCCGACTAATAAGAGATTTTTTAGACCAATACTGATATTAATATGTGGGCAGCAAAGACAACAGATTATCGATACATTCTGTACCAATATTCCAGGTGTGTTTATTAGGTTTTCCAAGATAAAAATGTGAATGAAAAGAAAAAGTTTATTGTATTGTGTTTTTATGAGTAGGTGAACATGTTTTAATTTAACATTCAAACAGATTAAATGCTAGTTTTTGTTTTGTTATTTAATAAACACAAAGCATAGAGAAATCTGATGTTTGTCACTCTGTCTTAAGTGGACACGGCAGGTGCCATGTGCACAAATACTTAATTGGTAAATTGAAGCTCATACAGATAATGCTAAAAACCTTGCTGGCATAAATATAAACTTCACTAACAGCAAAAAGTCTTGAATTATGGACTCTATTCTGATGATTACACGACGTAGGAATTTTTTTTTTAATTAATAAATGAATCAGTGGACATGCATGTATCCTGAGAGATTCTTGTATTAATTAGATTAATTAAACTGAAATATAAACTGATTTATATTTATGTAAATGGGTAAATTTGTGCATGGGATTAATAAAATGTATCTAATTTAATCTAATCTAATAATATGTATTATTTAATGAACAACATTATTGTTATACAACCAGGACTGTGCTTATCACAGGCATATTCAAGTTTATTTATTTACTTTTACTCTTGTTTAACTTTTAAAAGCTTTATCAGTTTGATTTACACAAATTATGACTTCTAAATGAAACAGTACCTGTTTATTAGACTTGAGAGTTTAGTGGAATGTTTAAATTTACTCATCTCCCAAACTCCTACTTGTCATAACATGGATGCCAATCTCTCATATTAGTAGATTTCAAATGCAAGAAGTCAAGTGCAAGGAAGGAGAATAAGCTATGACAGTAAACTAGGAAAGTAAATGGACAACCATTGTAAAAGAAGTATTTGAATTGAATTGAATTGAATTGAACTGAATTCCTTTATTGTTATTGTATGGTACAATGAGACTCAATATGTCACTTCTCCATAAATGAATTTTCCTATAAAATAATATGATAAAAAACAATGGACAGTGCAAACGGTTCATAAAGTGGCTCAGGTTGTGCAATATTATGGTTGTAGTGCAAGTTTATAGTGAGGTAATTGAAATTATAAGTACAAACAGTTCTACCGGGAGCACTTGATGGACTAATAGAGTGTGTTTATGTTTAATATATAATGCAATTTAATAACATAAACAACATAAGGGCACAAATCATAGATCATAATATTGGAAAGTTTTGACATTTAAAAACAGTACTATATCACTTTGATATACAAAAATAAAAAAAAATTCTAATGGAGGAATGTTTATCTCACTCTCACAGTGTACATGCATTTCAAGCAATCCCTGTGGCATAAACAGAAAAATGTCTAATAATTTGAAGGTGAAACTTGACGTGACTTTTGAAACAGAGATGATCTTAATTAATAAGGGAAAACCTTGTGCATTCCTAGAGTAGGCTGTGCAAAAACCATTTTGGCAGGGGTGAAGACAATGGGGAAACATAAAAACATATGGAATAACAGCATTTTACCATGGAAATTATTAATTAACAGTAAGTAATGTAAATGAATGATTTTAAACATTCTCCATAAAAATTTGAATTATTATTTTCATAACAATGAATGTGTGTAAAGCTTAGCGCTTTTTAGCAAATGGAATCATTTAGCATGTACACTGTTAATGCTGAATTTTCAAACTGTGGAATTCTTATACTAAAAAAAATAACCTAATGAATGTGATTGGAGGAATTTCACCTTCGTAACATTGGTGGAGGTTCAACTGATGCTGATATAGAGACCAAATATGGCCCGATATGTTGGTACTTGATATTATTGGACAGGCCCTATTTTATAACTTTTAATTTGATAACAATTAAAAACTTTAATTTATAACAATTTTTTGAAAATCTTAAAAAAAAGAGAAGAGTAAAATAATATGAACTAGTGAAATAAAGTTGAAACAGATAAGAAAAACAAATAAAGTAACCCTTTCATAGAAAGTTAATCGAAACCTATGGGCTTGATGAAATAATAGAACAAAATATTACATTTAAATGCTATCACTACAATAATATTTATTATAAACGCACATATTTTTGCATAAATTACAAATAATGGGATTTTAAACCTAAAATATATTTTTTTCCCTAGAAGAAATGTTTAAATTAATTAAGTGTATCTGATGGACTAGAGCAGTGTTTCTCAAATAGTGGGGCTCCATTAAGGGGGGTGCGTTTGACCTCGGGGAACATGCTTTTTTATTTTTCTTTTAAATTTTTTTTGAATTTAGAATGCACTTTAAATCTTTTCTGTTACATTTAATAAAGCTATTCTTTGTTTTAAATTGGTCCATATTTCTTTCTTTTTTTATTCTCTTATACGTTAATAAGGATACAATGTTATGCAGAGGTGTACTTATAACAATTTTATAGACAAATGATACTATTTATAGTCGCGTGGGGGGCACAAGATGTTTTCTTCTTCCTAGGGGGGGCATGACAGAAAATAATTGAGAAGCACTGGACTAGAGGAAGAAAATCAAAACCAGATGAAGGGCAAGTATATAAGGAAGACATCAGATCTATGTCAGCAGTGTAAAGTGTTTCTGGTTAACCAGATTGCCAGTATTTTCCCTTATGACTGCTAAAATAAATATGTTTTATAATGCAGATGTATTTGAATGTTCACTTCTGATAGCTAGATATTAAAACAAAGAATTTTTTTTTAATTATTAGAAAAATAGAAGTATTACACTTTTCTATGATAAAATATGACCTATGCTTTCTTAACAACTCCTTATATACTGTGGCAGTTGTTTAAAGCTCACTAATCTTCATATTAAACAAGATTTAAATTGATTCATTGAATACAAAATACACAAATAAGCATTAAGTTCCTAAATAAGCTTAAATGCGTACAAACCGTATGTATGGTGTCCTATTACACTGAATACGTAAACTCTGAGTTTATGGAGTCAGTCTGGTGCTGGTGAGGGAATGTGTGCATGTGCCCTACACTGGACTGGCATCCCATCCAGATTTGGTTCCTTTCTTAAGCCCAGTGCTGTCAGTATATGCACCAGTTTTCCATGACCTTAATTTAGTGACACAATGAAAAGGCAGATAGATGGATTCTTGTCTTTCCTTAGTATAAATCTATTTTGGCAGTTTTTGTGTAAAAGCTGTTTTGTTCTTTTTTGAGTGACTTGAACGCTTAACTAAACAATTAAAATGGCACGAAACAAAAGATAATATTTATTGAGTATTTTTTATTTAATAGTACATTCTATATAAATGTGTGTCTTCATAAACATGTATGCATACAAATTCATGCTTCTAATAATTTATTACCAAGGTGTCCAAATATTCTAATTTATTGACAGATATTTTAAATCTAATCTTCATCTTTTTTTCGTTACTCTTCCCCCATCATGAGATACTTTGTTCTATCAATGACTGCATACAAGCAATGTTGACCAGGTGCAAGATAATTGTACATGTGGTAGGATGCACAGATAGACCTTCTCAGTCTTATGCGCACAAATCCACAAGATCAATCTAGGAAAATTAAATAACCAACAACACAGCTGAGAGATCAACGTTAGATGAACATAAGTATAACATGCATCTTCATAAAGAAATTCAAAGATGGGAACTGTTCACTCCAAAGACACAATACGGACAACTGTGCTACTGTAACACTTCATTTTATTTTATTTCTTGTGCACGCATAGTGCTGGGACTCAGGCTTATTTTCCACATGGACTGCATTCAGTTTCGAGTGTGTATGTTACTCACATGTTTGCATGGATTGGCTCTGAAATATCTGGTTTACTTCTACAGTTTACAGACATACTGTCAGTTTGATTGGCAACTATGAATTAGATGATGTGAGTGAGTCACATGGTTCTTGCCAAGGTGCACCCATTGCTGCCATGACAGGCTCAGCTTACCATGACCTTGCATTGAAAAAAGCAGGCAGAAAAAATGGAAAACACACAGACAAAAACAAAAGATAAGAGCAGCTAAGTATAGAGTATATTTACCCTAACTGGCCAAGAGCTGAATGCTGCATGTTTTGCAAATGTTGTTGTTGCCAGCCTGTCACTGATCCCAAATGAAGAGTGCTAGCACTGTTGAATCCTGAGAGTGACGATAAGTCTGCACTGGTCAATGAATATTCTGCAATTACAGAACATAAAAGAATAAAATGGATGAATGCACTTTTTTCTTTTTAAGAATACAACAGAGAGGAAAATCACGGGTCAATTAAAACTATGTGCTGAAATATATCACAAGAAGGGTTATCAATTAAAAGACTAAGCATTTTCAGCAAAGTAAAAATCAATGAAAGAGTCATAATCTATAAAAAGATAGCTTCACTGGTTCAACTCACTCAACTTGGACTTTCGTCAATCCAATATACTGTATATATACTGTATGAGATTATGTACAGGTATATAATATACTGTTTATGTGTGTTACATGACTTTTCAGACATGTGAATAACAACATAAGAAAAAGAAGAAGATATTTCATTTATATGGTGCTTTTCAAGTTGTTCAAAGTGTTTTACATAGATTGCAGGGGGCTGTCTCTTAAACCACAACCAATGGTTAGCATCTACCTGGAAGATGCGGCAGCAGTCATTTTGCACCAGTATGCTCATCAGACATTAATTATTGGTGGTGATGGGGAGTAATAGACAGTTAGCCAGTTAGAGATAGGGGATGATTAGGAGTCCAGAATGACCAGGCTGTAATGGGCAATTTAGTCAGGACATCAGGAAACAACCAAGTCTTTACAAAAGATGCCCATGATTCTTTTAGGGAGTCCGGATCTCATTTTATATGTCTCATCTGAAGGATGGTAACATAACACAATCTTTTTAGTAATAGAGAGGAAAATGTAAAAGTACACATTCTTAATGTAAATAGAGTTATGCACAATGTGTCTACACATATAGATACAGCGATACAAGTGGATGACTCTTTTCATAATATAATCATTTATTTAATAAAGTAAGATTAGTTTGAATTATATTCTGTTACGGAAATGAAATAAGATTTATTAACTAAAATTGATAGTAGATATATCTGATCCATAGAAACGTCGATTTACTTTAGTTGCATGGCAACTATTTAGGGGGCTGTTAATACATATTAACTCATCACAATATTATACAATAGTGTAGTCTGTCTTGGACCATAGTGTATGTGTTCTCTGTTAAAAAGTCAGTCATACTTACCAGTACCATATGTAGTAGAAATGGCTGATGGGTATCCACCCATTCCTTGCCCTGGTAAAGTAGGCGTTGCTACAGAAACCACAGGGGTAGCCAATGATTGTGCAGACTGTGAGTTATTTATTCTCTGATTCTGCAATAATACA
Source organism: Polypterus senegalus (assembly GCF_016835505.1). Taxonomy (NCBI): domain Eukaryota; kingdom Metazoa; phylum Chordata; class Cladistia; order Polypteriformes; family Polypteridae; genus Polypterus; species Polypterus senegalus. Next base: position 135,897,055 of record NC_053160.1, read on the forward strand.
TATGAAACGGAACTTTAAGAACAAATATTTACAAATTTGATTTAATACATTTCTAACTTGAACAAAGGACAAAAAGAACATTTGTTTTTAGCCTTTCAAAAATTCAAATTTAAATTAATCATTTAACATGCGGCTCCACTGAACTTTGCCAACCCTATCATTTACAACACTTTTGGAGACTATCGGTCACCATAGTAACATTTTGCATCACTGTCTCCATGGCAACAAGAGCAGCACAAGTTAAAAAAATGGTTACTTAATTTTGGTAGCAAAAGGAAAGAATGAAAAACTCAAAAGGTGTATAACCAGCTACAGGATTTGTTATTCAGCGTGCAAAGTGCTATTCAAATACAAAAATAGACTATTGATTTTCACATATGCCTAGAGAGTAAAACATAAATGCTCTAAATCTGATTTGGAGTGATTATCTCTGCAGAATATAGTGTAGTTCATCAATTGGTCAGAAGATGGCAGACTTGCATCTTCTATTGTGGTTAAAGTGCTAAGCCACATGCATGAAATCATTAGTAGCATTTTCAGAATATTCCCTGGTGAACTAAGGGGTTGATGCTGTGACTGTAGGGTAAAAAATGCTCCCACTTACCAACAGCAGGTCAACATCCTCTGACTGACAGCACAGAAAGGGAGCAATAAGTAATAATTAGTTTATTTAGTTAAGTGAAGTAAAAGTGGGCTTGTATTTTAGAAACATTGTCTAGTATTCTTTCTAATGCAGCAAACTATATTACATTTAGCAGCCTCTGTTTGGTCAGAATGCTGACAATTCCGGGTTATTGACTGTTTATAATGTAAACACCAAATTAAGACAATACTCTAGAGTTTTGCAACTTTTTTTTAACTTTTTCCAGGAGAATTTAATATTTTAATATTTAAACAAATTGTCAATTTCATTTCTGTATTTGTAAACATTTAGATCTACTGATAACAGGAAGTAGTCCACTTTCTAGTTTTGCTCATGCTTTTGTACAAAGCTTCTGCTTATTTCTAAGTGCATTTCAAAACATTATTATGTGAATGGCCCTCAACAATACTTCTGCATTAGAGCCTTTGTTAATTAAGTTACATTTTTGGTTTAACATGCACAATGAATGGGCCTATTATAACACTGTTGTGCTTTATGACTGAAGCCTGAATGGCTGCTTCCAAATATTTCGTGATCATTCTGTTCCTGTTCTTATTAACACTGCCAAATGTTTTGGGGAATTTGGGTTACAATCTGATGACCAAATCCATAGTGCCACAAAATATAGTGAGGCTAGTGCTTGAACACAATGTTTTGGTCAATTACTCTCATTCTGCTGTACTGTACCTAAGCAATAGAAATACACAGAGTTGCTTATAGAAATAAATATCAATAAAAATAATTCACCGTGTTGGGGCAGTGACATAGAACACTTAACCTAGTAGATTCAAACACTTAGGTTACATATCCTGCTGTAGGCTGTTTACCCGGGCCGCTAAGCAGTCAGGATGAATATCACAATTTTGCATGCCAGGTCAGCCATTGTGTCAATGAACATAAATCTCTAAACTCATGTTGGGAAAAAATGTACACAAAAGAAACTTGGTTTATATTCATTGTAAAATGATGTAGTAAAACAAGCATATTTTGGAAGCTGGTAAGTATAGATAAACAGTAAATAACTACCTCAAAACTACCTGATTATGGGTCTTCTAAATAATATAGGCATGACCATGTTTTGTTTCTGTTAATTTAAACCCTACTATTTACATTTAAATACCCTCTGTATATAAAGACGTATTTTCCTTGGAGTATACCATTTTTGCAAATCATTTATCTTTTTTGACACTATTCAACTTATTACATCACAAGAATTAAGCATTAACTCTTCCACACAGTTTACAAGTTTTGACCACTTGTTTTTGTTACAATGGTAATCTGTCTGGGCTCATGGGAGCCCAAGGCAAGAAGACTCTGCACAAAAACAAACTAAGTTGGTTTAGAAATGCCCTTTCATTTTAAAACAGAATTTCAAACATAAATCCACACGACCACAGGGAGAATACAAAAAAACTACACAGATAACATTCAAACAATGAACCTGGAACTGGAACACCATTACATATTTCTTAGATTTACAGACTGTATATTACTTCTAAAATTAATAGAATAACATATTGGATCATAATAATACAAGATTCTTACTATTGATGGCATTGTGTTCTTGGAGCCTGGTGGAATGAGCACTCGGAGGTCTGGCTTGCGGTTATTCATCCCCAGGTTCATTGGGGGCGGTGATTTTGCTTGCAAGTTCTTGTTCATGCTTCCAGGCGAGACCAGCAAACCTGGTGAGTTACGATGATTTCCATACCCATTTCCTGTATGAGAAGAACACCTTAGATATTAGATGAAAAACTGAATCCTGTACGATATCCTGGCAACATCTGGTACAGTAAAGGATGGTTTTGCAGACTATTCACTTACACTGGGCCAATTTATAATCAGAAGTCAACTTAACATTACGGATCTCTGGGAAGTAATGGCAAGCTGTAACGTCCAGAAAATCCCACACAATTTTGGTAAAAACGTGCAAACATAGGCAGTGAGGAATTTGGGGACTAAACAGAGATCTCTGCAGATGTGAAGCTTTGTTTCAATTTGTCCAGCCTCCTACCAAACCTTTATAACTGAATCAACAAATGTTTTTCTCTACTTCACGTTTCTAATAATCACATATAAAATGTGAAAATCAGCACAATCATCTCCTGCAGTAAGTCAAAGAAACCATCATTTCTTTCTTAAATGGGTGTATTTGGCCATTTTTTACTTAAAAATACATAAAATGAAATTTCTGAAGCAGGAGACTAGGTTTACCTCTTTAAATGCATACTCTATGCTTAATATATAGGAATTTATTTTGATTACTTTCCAAATTGGCTTTTTTCCCCATTTCTCTTATTGCCCAGATATCCACAATCCCTACCTACAAACAAAGTTAACATTTCATAGTTTCCCTACATATACCATTGGGAAAGGACTGTAACAAGGTCAAAAGTTTTCAAGAGATTTAGATATTTTTTACAATTCTGCAAAAGATTTCACAGCTTTCAGAGCAATGTCTGTGTGTGTGTTGAGGGATGCAATTCTGTGGATACAATAGTTAAAAAAATTACCAGTTTTGCCAGCATTTTAAAATTGTCCCTGAAGATTTTTCTCTACAGATATACTATATACAGGGTGAGTCATAATTTGAATGGTGGAAACAATTTATCCACAAATCATACTTCATATATGCAAGATGATTTACAGGAATGTCTCAACCTGTTCGCCATCATGTTCAACACACCAAAACCAACAAACAGCAGTACCATTTAAAGCCCGGACACACAGTTTGCGGGGAACAAATGATACCACAGTCCGTATTCTGCCCTTCTGGTCATTGATATCACAAACTTTCCTGCTATACACGCGCTCCTTCACCATACCCCATAACCAGAAACCACAGGGTGTCAATTCAGGGGAGTGTGGAGGCCATGGTAATGGTCCACCACAACCTATCCATCGACCTGGAAAGGTGTGGTCGAAATAAAAATAATCCATTAGTGTTAACATAATTTTGACTCACACTATATACAGTATATATATATAAATATATATCATAGTTGTACTTTAGGAAAGTATTGTGAGTGTTTAAATATTTTGACTTGAGTCTTTGAGTTTGTTATGTATATACCTGCTTTAGGCACCCCTGATTGGACAAGATCTGACCACTTTCGAAGTGTTCTATTTCTGTGCACTCATCTGTGCTTTAGGATGTGATTCTCAAACATGATGAATCCAAAAAGAATTATTCCATCTGAATTTGAGATTTACATTCATTACAAATATTCATTATTTTATTGTGTCCCCACTTCAGTACAATTGGGGATAGAAAATATGCATTTTTAAACAAGATATGATTCTTTCATTTCATTGGGCACAATAAAATATGGATCTTCATTATTTAAATATTTTTATAAGCAACTAAACTGGCATATATTATATAATTAATATATTAAAATTTAACATTGTTGCAGATGGCCGGCGTCCTTATCCAGTCAGAACATCTCTGTAATGGAAGGAGCAGGGGAGAGAACATGCACAGGGCATTAGCCACTTGGGTCGCTATGGTACTGCAGGTTCCCACAGGGCTTCATGGGAGTTGGACTTTGGCACAGCCTTGTTGGGTTCCCTGGATGCCACCAGGGGGTGCTGAGTGGATTGCGGAGCCTTACTTTGTTGGTCTTCCGCCTCACCTGGATGTGATTCTGTACCACACTATTGCGCCACCAGAAGTACTCCCAGGTGCAGCATAAAAGAAGCCCGCTGCCTCCCAGAGTTGGGAGGTGGAGGACAAATCTTACTGGAGAAGGATTGGAGGTGGAAGACAAAGACAGACACAGAGACAGAGAGAAAACAAAGGGTTGCAGAGTGTGCTTTGTGCTGTTGTTACTGTGCTTACTCATGCTTTACCCCGTGATTGTGCTGAGGGAAAGGATTTGGGAAGAGTTGCTCACTAAATAAAGCATTTGTGTTGTGCTGGACTTGTGCCTCGTGCCTGACTGTGTCAGGTTTGGGGAGCTGGTGCATCCCCTGCTGGCCACAACATATATTGAAGTAATAACTAAACCTGATAATTGTGGACTTCTTTGGTATTCTTTTATTATCCATATACATTTAAATTGAGTAAGGTACACATTTTTGCCCTAGCAAACAATCCACATTTTGATTATATCATGAACATTATAGAAGAAAAAAAACTTTGGTTCATATGCTAAAATACATCTTGCATAAGACAACACTTATATTTGTCCATTTCACTTTATCTTTTTGAATATATACTGAGAATGTACATTCGTCATAGCTGTACAAGACTAGTGGTGAGGCCAAACTTTAGAAATCATACTTGGTCTGAAAACCATGCAGTCTTCTTCAGCTGGAATAGCAAATCCACATCAATAGTAAACCATACAAAAAAAAGTATCAGTCCTAGTTTCTCAGATTTTTTCATGATAAGGAAGGAAGTATGAAAAAGTCTGTCAATGTGCTGTGGTACAATATAGCAATTGCATTACTAAGTGAGAAGTTCTAAGTTGCACATCACAGTTTATCAGCTATCTGTAGCAATGTAATATAATTATTAACATCCACCAAATGGCCTACTTGTTCACACTGTGGTTTCTTGCATGTTCTTAATGATACAAGAATTACAGACCATAGGCTTTCTTCTCTTAAAAGGAGTGAAAATTGCAAATAATATAACCTATTCAATAATCCTAAAATAAGCCACGAGTTTATAAAAGACTCATTTTTTCTTATGTTGTCTACCATTTAATTACAAAAACTCCAACAAAAAATAAATTCTTGTATACAAGTAACATTTTGAAACTACTGTATATCTAGTGAAAACTACATTTATGTCCACTAATATTTTTCTGTCTCTTTTGACTTGACTGATATTTCATTCATTTTAAATAGTTATAGCTCTTACATTTTCAGACTGTGCCCACAATGTGATATTTTGTGAAAAGCACTATAATCTTGTTGTATTTATAATGATATGTTGCTTCAATTTATTTGTATATTTATTTTTGAAATAGTTAATATTGGCAATATGTGAATTTCCCCTTGGGATTAATAAAGTATCTATCTATCTATCTATCTATCTATCTATCTATCTATCTATCTATACAAAGATTATGTGCAGGACAGAACTAAGACCTTGGCACAATTTGTGAAACGGAACAAACACAGTCTGTTAATATAGCATACTGTATATGATACAGAAAACATATTGGTCCATCAAATGCAATCCATCCATTCTACCGTACAATGCAAACAGTATTAAAATGACATTTAAAGTGTAAATAAGGTTCTGTTTGAACTATATAAATACAGTATATGTATTGATTTTTAATGTAAAATAGGCACATTTGCTGTGACAGTGGTACACAAGAACAAAAGGTTATAACTGAACAATAGGTTAAAGTTACAGCAAGGCAATATATCAAGAGTCCAACAAAAAACAGAGGAGCACCTTTCCAGAAGGCTTTTTTTTAAACTAACAGATACCACTAGAGGGCAGCAGCCCCATTTCAAAAAAGTACAGTAAGTGCCAGATTGTGACATTATGGGGACACTTTGTTATGGGAAGTTTATCTGGAGACTGGCACAAAAAAATGCCCTAAATCCTGTTTATTCCTTAGAAAAGTAATGACAATCAAGAAATCTGGGGGCCCTGTGAGCTAGTAGAACAAGGCTCCTACGCAGCCTTACAAATTAAAGGGAGTAAACATCTGGGTTTGCACTGAGTTCCAGTAATGTTTGAATCTGGAGACTTTGGAGATTCATTTCTGGAATAACCACTGACCTGGATGATTTGACAGGCACATGAGTTACCCATATGGATAACAGAGAGGCTGGATTTGAGTTGAAATAATAATCCTCTCAGTAGCAGAGAAAACATGCAACCACAAACAGAAGAGCAGACAAGGTGGTGGGGAAAAAAGACTTTAAGAAATGCATTTAATTGGCAAAGTGGAATAGCTACCACATTTCAGAGCAATGTCCTGTGTTTCTGGAAAAGTATTAGGGTTTTTTGTGTATGTGTGTGTGTGTGTGTCCTGCAAGTTCTATGAGTTACCAAAATAGCACAATTTTACAAAATGTAAAACTTTACTGGTACTTGCAGTACATTCTTCAGATGTCTTAATTGATACTGAAGATTAATTAATTCCAGTTTCTTATAATTGCAACTTCATATTAAATGATCAGCGTATGCCTCAAGTTATACATTAATTTGTTAAACAAAAAATAAAAAATGTAGCTTATTAAAGTGACAAGACAATACCACTGAATATGAAATATAAAATGTGTGTAAGTAAGATGGTAGGACTTTTCTCTAAACAGTCCAGGGCTACAGAAATGCCTGGGTTCATTCTAAAAACAATTTATTTTTGAAATTATTAACTACCATATGGGATTTGATAAAAAATATATATGTATTTTTTCATCCATTTTCCAGAAATCCCTTTTCCATTATAAATTCATGGGGAGCTGGAATCTATCCTAGAGAAATCAGAAATGCAAAAAAAAAAAAATACATTTAATCAAAACACAGTAAGTCTGTCAGGGGCAAACAACTCTACCAGATCAATCACTTTATCTGCTTTAAACCATGTATTTATGCAAACTTTTTAAAGCTCCCATCCTGTTTTTTTCTGGCCAACTTGGGAAGTTCTCAGGAGCTGGCATCTGCATTTACTTTCTTTTAAAGTCTGAGTGCAAAGTGACAGAATCCATGCCCCACTTAAAAGTGGGAGGAATGATATGTCAGATGCAAATACATTTTCTAATCATATATTACTAGAAAACGAAAGACAGATGTTCTCCTAAAAAATGTAACCTTACATTTTTGTTTAATTTGAAGCATGGGTTTTGTTTTTAAATGACAGTTTTCAAGTTACAATTTGTAACTTGAAAAGGAGATATACAATTGCAAGACTAAATTACAACAGAAAAATACTAGGAGATAATTTAAATTCACATGGTTATGTATATCAAAGCACTTTATAATGCCGGGTTAGTACCATAAAATGAAAAGTAACATATGCTGAATATCTAACTAAACGACAGCATTTTGGAAAAATTAGGTGGATAGGTTTGGCAAGCTTCATTGGGCAGAATGTCCTGTTCTCGTCAATGGTTTTCCTGATTATTCCAACATAGTGTCCTGGGAAACTATTGGGCTTATTGTGCCAAGTCAAATATGTTGCCATATACTTCTTTAATTATTATATTTTTAAACACTATAATGTATAGAATACCATATTATATTAAAAAAAATCCTGAGCTGTGATTCTTCTCAGCTTCTGATATGGGTTGGCATCACTGTTGGTGTTGCTACCTTAAAAATTCATTTACCTGGGTTCTACCACAAGGTGTGTTGCTGCTTTACAACTTCAGGGGCCCGAGTTCCATCAGAAGCACAGAAACAACTTGTTTCGAGTTTGAATTTTCTTTACATGTTTCCATAAGCCTTTCTTGGGTATTCAAGTACTATAAAATTCATGCACTGGTAGTTTCAAATTCACCTGACAGAACTGATAGTGTTTGTGGGTGTTTATACAGAATTATGTCCTATGATGGAACGGCATCTTCCTTACACCCAGTACTTCTGGTTTCAACTCTCCATGGGCCAGTACTGGAAAATGTGGGTTCATCTCATTCTCAGATGTAATTAATCAAATTCAGACATTCTAAATATTGTTTAGAGTAAAACTGAGCTTCAATGGTGCTTCCTCCCAGCTCTTGGAGACTCTGTTCCATTCATAAACAGTATTAATACTCTACATGTGCCTGCAAAATTTTCTGTGTAGGTGCTCTAAATTTCCCCTCCATCTTTCCAAACATATGTGTAATTAGTTAACTGGCTACTTTAAATTCATTCACTTTGACTTAATGAAGGTGTATGTATGAGTGTGCAGTGTGAACAACTGTCGCCAAAGGTGGGTTTAGCACCTGCCTTGTATACCAGTATACCAGGACAGGCTGAAGCCTCCTGTAACCCTAAAACTGGACTATAGTTGCACAGATCAACATATTTTAGAAACACAAGCAAACATTTTTGAACATTTTAGTGGTAACATTTGAAAGGTAAAAGAGTTTGGTGTGCTTGTGCATACAGTAGGTGGAGAGTTGAAACAAGCGGTAAGGTGTAACAGTTCGAACATGTTGGAGAGGTGAAAAAAAGTAATTCTGTTGAGCTTTGTGCTGCCTTTGCTACATTAAGACTCTTGGTTTATTTCTGTTGAGTACCCCAGAGACTGTATGAGCACTGGTATGCTATTTTCCCTTCTAGATTGAGAGAACCTACTGTTGTCACTCTCACTCCCACTGTTAGTGTTAACAAAGGTTCCTATCAGGAACGCCTCTGCTCTTGCTTACATCTGCCACACTATTATTTCAAATTAATCACTCAACTGCTGTAACAAGTGTGTTTGTTTCCATGGAAACACCTTCAATATTGCCTGCATTTCTTAAGGAAGTCTTAATTTACTGTTTTTAATGCATACAATAAAACTGTGACTCCTGCTCCAAATAAAACAACATTAATGGTATTTCAGTTCATCTTAGAATAATTCAGAAAAAAAATTCTGAATGCTGAATATGTTGAAAAAGAAGGCAATATACAGAGGAAAGCAAGTTCACTGATATGGAACTACACTAATTGACAGTAAATGCTTCACAGAATATTCTAAAATTTATTTATAGGATAATATATTGTATATCTTGTGTGAAAAAGAGCCAGCATCTAGAGATATTTTAGGAACAGTGGAGTGGTTTGGGGGAAAAAAAAAATTAAAAGTACCTTTACTATTGTTCCTCTAGCAAGAAAATCATATATTACACTATATTTGCAAATTACTCTCAACATTGTCACAATCTCAATGTAACCTTATTATAATGTTACATATTGTTTCATGTTTTTGAGGTACTGTATATTTGTAATCATAACCCAACTACAATGCTTACGCCATAAAATCTGAGCAACAACTGGCATCATCATTAAGTTGCCTTCCAATGCATGAAAGTCTCATTATTTTATTTGTGATAACTACAGAACAAAAAAAAAATCTGGGATGCTCTGACTATAACATGTATGTTTATTAGGGGCTCCCATAAGTGCACTGACCTTCAAATAAAAGTCCATCTCTTCTCTATGGATAAATAGACATAAACAATGAATCACTTTTTCATTCCCTGTTTTTTGTCTTTTCTATTGTTGTATGTCTTCCTACTGCACTGTCTAAATCTACAACATTTATTTATGCATTATTTTTTACTATACTTTTTTCTAAAGGTTTTGTAAATCACTTTGAGCAGAGTGGCATAATGATAATTAATGCTTTATTTTATTTTTTAAATGTAGGTGTTTAAAATTTGCAAAAGTATTGGTTTTTAACATGCTCTATTATGGCTGCTTTTAATTCTATATTTACGTTTTATTAGAGGCATATTCATTTTTGGTTATTCCTTCAAGATTTCACTTTAATTTTCACATGTATCACTTTTTAAAATGTGAAATGCTCTTCAATATGAGTTTAATAATCTTATTAAATAATGAGTTCATTGACAACATAATGTAACACAAAAAAACAAGAAAAAAATTACAGTTTGTAATTTTTAAAATAAAAATATTGCCTTATTGATAGTACCTGTTTTGCTGATCATAAAACCTGAACCGTGTAAAGGAAGAAATACACTAAAGGTTCATTAAGCAGATTTCATTATTTTTGTTTCTTTAACAATAATAAAAATTGATTTCATGTTTGGAATCACAAGTTTTGGTACGCTATATGTTAGATATATAAAATAATGAATGTTTTTTTTGCATTCTAAAAGTGATTATTGCTGAATTCAAACAAAAGCTACTGGTAAGCAAAATTGATCCACATACATTTGTCCTGATTTCACTGTAGCAACTGGTATCAAAAGTAAAAGCATTATATCCTTTGATGGTACACTGACTGATATGATTAAATGCCATTTATTATTGCAATTTGGTGACAAGTTCAAGCTCAACTACCCCTAAGTCTGCCTTGAGAATTGTGGATACAGGTCAATGAAGCACAGATCAAGCACCAAAAAGCTTTGGATAGCCCCGTATAATACCTAAACATTCAGCCAACCTCCAGTCTCTCCTTTCAGACACACAAATACGGAATGGAAATATGCTCTTCTAACATGGGGCATTAATTTAGACAAATTACTTAAACCACTGCGCAGTCTGATATAGCCACTGAATCTCTCACTCTCCTGTTCAGCAAAAATACTAACTCAGTTTTATTGGCCAAGTATATTTGAATTTTGTTGAATGGAAATTGAGTAACAATAGTAAACAAATACAGTAAATACTTTACTTTGACCTAAAGTTAAAAGTTACTTTTTAGAAACAGAATAGTTGAAAGGACACAGTATTAAAGTACTATAAAATGATAAAGTGATTTTGGCAATACACAAACATGTACTAAATTCACCCAACTTTCAGCCTTTCATATTATATAAGCTGAGAAATTTACAAATAATATCATTGGGACACTCAAGAAAGTCTTGGATATTCGGAATGCTGATACTTGGGTATTATATAGCGTCATACACAATTTACAAATAATGTCAGGTTCAGTGAAGACATTTTTTGGTCTGAGGCTTGCTGGTGCTTTGATAGAATGAAGAGTCATTCACTACTATGTTTTAAGTAGAGGCCTCTCTTGGTCTATTCTATGAATTATGGAAGCAACTTGCTTGTCTGCTGCTGCTCAGTGGGTTAAATGTAACATGTAAATATTCATTCAGGACAAATATGCCTGATGCTTCTCACATAACACGGTGCAAGCTAGTATTCCTGTAAAAATGCAATATGGTATTGTGCAGCCTCAAAAGAAACTGTACGTATGATTCATTATAGCTTAAAAATTCTGAAATGTTGCTTGTTCATGATATTTGTGAGTTTAAGTAAAAGAAAAATACAGAAAAATAACTGATTGGCAGACAATTCAATATATATACATTGCACAGTAATAATTTAAATTCTAGCAAGGGGAGACCACAATTAACATTTGGCAAAACATGGGGCGAAAAACATGGAGCAAACCTAAAAAAAATCAAATGACAGAATAATGCAAGGAAGGATTTGATGGCTGCATTGATTTTAACGTATTCTAGCACACTACTGTATATATTTAAGTGCAACTTTAACACATTGGCCTATCTCTCTTTTTAGACATAGAGCTAAAAAAACTGTCAGTTTTGTTTTAGTCATCATGTATCAGCAGGTCGTACATCTTTCATTTTCATACAATGTGTAAATTTATTGTTAGGTAGCAAAGATCATGCAAAAACCTCCTCTCAGTGGAGTCTGAAAACAATTTTTTGACTTTGAAGATGCTCAAAGTTTGCAGGAACCTCATCAGACACTTTTACCAGCTGGTAAGATCAAAATGTTTGCACTGGAGTGGTCTCAACATTTAACCATAATGTACCTTAAAAATGAATATGAGAACTGTGTGTGTGGATAATTTTGGTTAAGAGCAATCCCAAGTAAATATCTCTATCGTTTGCAAAAGTTTTATTTCCGTCCTAGGAAAAAAACTGAGGTAAATGTGTGGGTGGCTTTAAGGAAGTTACTCAGCATAATAAACTAACAAAATAACTGGCTCCATGCTACACAACATATTCTGAACCAAGGTAAATGTCTCCATTTTCTGCTGTTGAAAAAGAAGCACATTTTTCATGTGTTTTAAAGTCATTCCACCGCCCAGTTATTTCATTTTGACACTCATAATTTTAGGATCAATAAAATATAAATGTAGATATATTTATTTATATTTTATAAAAATCTAAAATATACATTTCTAAATATTTAGATCGGCTTGGAAAGATAATGTCAAAAGATTTAGTAAAACTTAACAAATACATATTACCACAGGGCTCCTTATATAGACTCAAAAAGAATAAAACAATAAATGAGACTTGCCCACTATGTTTGTACCGTGTTTTACTATTTAAATTTTAAAAGTCAAAATTTTTACTATTCTAAGTGACTTCAATTAAAAACCTGCATAACATTATATATAGGTAAACACCAGAATAAGTATTTGAGTTTAAATCATCACTAGTCATTTCTTGGCAACCTTTTCAAAATATGATAACGTCTAGGCTGTATTGTCAATAATGAACTCTTTATTTTTAAAGCTTTAACACAAATGACATGTCTACATTTTTTGAAACATATGCTGGGCAGTGTTGAAAAATGGCTGAATAAAAAAGTGTTTATCTGAAAACCAAGAAGTAATGATATTCCAGGATAATTTCTTAATTGACATCTCTCTTTTATTCAGTCAGCACATAAAGTAACAACAGTGCCTTCTGTTCTTCTAAGAAGGAATACATTTAATGGTTGTTTCTCAGTATTTGGCAAAGAGAATGCATGCTAAAAATGGTACTTTTGTCTAGTCGATGACACATGGCCTAGACGGTCAAACCTCTTTTTGACCTTCTGCTTATCCTTTTCCACTGTGGAGCGTCTATCCTGTCACTGCATGCAACTCAAGATAAACAACAGGCTTTGCTACCACTATGCATTTTTTCAAGTAAATTTAGGTTCGATTCTAATTATAGTACTGTATCTTATGTCTGCTCTGACTGTAACAAAATCATGGAACTCCTATTTTCAAATGTATTATTTGCTTTTAAAACTCCTTTCATAAGGCAAATGCAGTTTTTGTGTTCCCTTATTGATTATACTAACAACACATACGAAAAATAATAATTAAAACAAACAGATTACATATTTGTCGTGACCTAACATAAGCCTCTGGTGAAAACATACAAAACTGACATGTTTAAATCAAACTCCCTGCATTAATTAATAACATCTTTTATTTCACCTCATTTACAATCATATGCTTGTCGATATTTCACATCCATATAAAACACTGTTTGTAAGTCTTTCTGCAATTCTGCATATTTTGGTTGGTTTAAAGGTTTGCTGGAAAGAAGCTGTGATAAGAATTCACAAAGCAACCAGTGGACCTTTGTTGGCCGAAAGTGGGCCTGGCTGGTATAAAATGAAAATCCTTCTAGTAGTTGTTACTGGGAAACTACAGCCAGATAAAAAGTGGTCCTATTTTGTATATTTGGAGCCCCAGAAATAAAGCAACAATGTCCCACGATATATCAAGACTGTGTGGGTGAGGGGGATGGCGTAGTGAAACAATGGTTAGTGGTATTGGCTCACTGCTTAAAGAATATGGGCTTGATTCCTGGTTTAGTCAATGTCTGAACTGAGACTACATTCTCCCTGCATTCCAAAAATGTCCATGTTTGGGTAAATATGCCTGATATGCATGGGTGTGAGTGTGTGGATGCATGGTGTCACACACGTGTGTTTAGGGGATAACTAAAGGGCCTGAATAGATGTAATTCCTTGCCCTGACCAGGGGGTGGCGAAGTGCACCGATTCTCTCACTCAATTCCTTGCAGACCATTTTCAGGAAATCCCGCCTGGTTCTGGGGCAACCAACGACGTCACTTCCGCTTCCGGTCCAGATGACATCACATCCTCTACAAGCATTTAAAAGCTGCCATCTTAAGACAATAGTCAGTTCTGTTTTGGACTTGGTCGTGTGAACAAGTCTGTTCTTTTTAATCGATTTCACAGTCGGGAAATATTATACGGGTGGCTGCCCCAAACCTTTCCAATGTTTCTTGGTTATTCTTATAACAATGGGTTTTGTGATGGATTTGTGTCTCATTCATAGTTGGGTTCCTGTTATGTGTCTTAATGTTGCCATCATAGAAATGGGCTCTTTCTGACTATACAATAGACAAACTATATTGAGAAAATTGATGAATATAGGTGACACTTGTTGTGTGACTAGGTTCAGCTGTCCTTCCTCTCCCTAACAAGTGAAAACAGCACGTACATCAACAATTAGATGTTGTTATGGTGGGAACAAGCAGAAGTGGGTCATTTTACTTGCTATATTTGTTTTTTTTTGGTGACTGCAAATGGATGTCCTATAGTTCTATTCACATTTTCTGGTTTTTAATGTCTTAAATGAAAGGGAGAAGATGATTTTAGTGGAGATTAACTATTTCTATTAATAGAAATAACAAAACTTTATTTTATATATTGTTTTTTTCTTTAGCAAATGTTATCACACGTAGCTGTACAAATACAGAGTCATTGTGTATCTATTTTAAAATGTTACTATGTAATAGTTTAAGTAAATTGTACTGGTTTACATGGCTAGATAGAGTAGTACCTGCAGCGGAAACAAATAAATGTTGGTAATCTGTGTTTTTGTTAACTTCTTAATTCTCCTCCTGATGTGTTAAAAATTTTACCCGATTTATTAATTGATGGTGGTGGGATGGGGTTACCTGTATGATATACATACATTAGATTGGTGAGAGATACCTCCTTGCAGTTTCAATCAGGATGATTTTCTAGCATTACATCAGACAGCAATACCTGATAGGCACCATTTACTGCTGGTGTGCTCCAATGAAAAATGGAAAAATGCAGGACCACTACAAGCCCCAAGCTAGAGATGTAGAAAGAACAGGCAGCTTTGCGGTTTAATATCCAATGTGGTAAATGGTCACATTATGATTAAAATAATATTTCTTTGAAATGTATTAATTTTCAAAGCTGCTTATTTCATTAATGTTTTGTGGGAGCTAGGTCCTAGCTAGGCGACTCCGAGCTCAAGGCAGGACTTTAATTCAGATGGGATGCCAGTCCATTACAGAGCTGCTTACTATGTGACTATATTACGTGGTAAGTAAACAAATTATTTTTGAAAAATGTACTGCAATTTTTGAGAACATTTTAATTAAATAAAGTCTTATCTGCCACTCCACTCTTCAGGGAATGAATGGAAATATAATTGTCACATGTTATTTTGCCATCTGTACATACTGGCACATTAATATTCTCAATTTTAAAACTTTAAGCAATTAATGCATGCTTTTAGTTGATACTTTTATTTTTTTACATGCTTCTTCAACGTTCAGAGTAGTATAAAAAAATGACATATTTATGTGTGTGTATATATATATATATATATATATATATATATATATGTATATATATATATATATATATATATATATATATATATATATATATATATATATACTGTATATGTTTAAAAACATGCTTAGGTGATTCTTAGTCTATGTCACTGTTTTAAATTGAACTTTTACATGCATAATGAGTGGCACATTAAGGCACTTACCAGCACTGGTGCCAGCACCAGTTGTGAGGTCTGCACCCAACAGGCCACCTAAGATTAAAAAATAAAACTGTTCAGGGAAACTCTTTGTTATTATTGTAAATTTAAGTCATTTTTGCTATAATATTCATCAAGTATGGCAGGTCTAGCTCTGTCCTTTCAACAAATATTCCCCTAATGACAAGCTTACATAAAAAAAAATACTTTTACCAATTTCCATCGACACATTCTAGAAAAAAAAGACTTTCTGAGCTTATGAAACAGTCCAAGAAAAATTATATATTTTTAAAGGCAGAATCTGTGTGGTTTAGGTATTGCTTTCACTGCCAAAAAACATATTTTGTTTTGCTCCTGTAATCTGAAGCAAATTGCATCAGGAAGCCAAAGATAATCATGCTGCTCACGGCATGGGCACAAGGCAGCTGACCAGAAGAAAAAAATACGGCTTTTAGACAATAAAAACAAACCAACTGAAAGATTAAACTGGCCACAGATTTCACATTAGAAATTCAATCTATGAAGTGAATATCTCAAGTTAGTGTTTTTAATCAAATCACTGGCTTCACTAACATTTTAGTTCTAGAATGCCAACCCTCAAAACTACAGATTTTAGAAGAAGAAAAAAAAATGATAGGGAGCTTGCTTAAATGAGTGCAGATGCTTTTATTTTAAGAATGTGTAAAGTTTTTTTTTGCCATTATTCTGATGGCTATTACATCCATGTATTATTAAAAATAAAAACAACTATGAAACCATTATGTACTATATATTGAATTTTATACATTATTCTCAAAAACCTATACTTACACACATTACTAAATCTAGAGTACTGCAATGTCATCACATGCAGCATGGCATCAATGTTCACATCACATATAAAGGACAACGCATAAAAGGTAGTTTTTGTGGTTGATCTGAGATTTTAAAAGCAGCCGCAGGCTCAATTACAAAGCTTTGTACTTCTATTGGATTTCAGAGTGCATTCAGACCTGTATTTGAGAACTATAAATCTTTCTACTAATGTTCTAAACCAGCTGATCAACTAAATATTGCTAGTTGACAAGGAAAATGATATTAGTGCTGCTACCTTTGTTCAGAATAAAAAGGACAGTATATGAATATTGTGCTTTTCTGTAATGGTTTATCCTGTAGTCAGCAAGCTGACTGAGGAGCAGTTTTAGAAAACAAAGAATTCCTGAACAAAAGTTGCCTATAAACAGAATCAAATACTTTAGTTAGAGATGGATGACACTGTAGTGTGACAGAATGCATTTAATATAGGGTATTAATATAGGGCTGAAATCACTTTGGATTAGCTTGTTCCATTTAACTTCATCTCTCTGCAAAAATAATACTTTTTAACATCTGTATGGACTCCATCCTTAGCCATCTTCAATCTGGGACTTTCTGTCGAAGACATTAGTTTAAATAACAGCTGGTGTCCAACTTACTCCCTTTTTTGATATTTAACACTTCTGGCATCTAACCATTTCTGTTTAAGATAAAAAAGATTCAACTTCAGTCCTTCCACACAGTTCATATACAACAATCCTGGAATTTATGTAGACCTCCTTATGTAGTGCTGTTATACCCTTTATGCAATACACACATTTAAACTATGGCTCTGCAAGTCAACTACAATGCTTTAGTATAACCACATTTGGTTTATACTTCATACAGCAAGGTACATACTGTAACCCAACATCCTATAGAATTTAAAAACAATGTATCTGGTTGTAAAGAGTAATCAAGCTCCAGAATGCCCTAATCTTTCACTGTTTAAAACCAACTTACAACACAGTTATACCTAATATTTTGACTTTCAATGTAAAATACATTACATTTATTTACAATAAAACTTCATTTACTACCACCTACAATGGTTATGCTAACACTAGGGTAATCTATTTAGTTTACTGAATTTTAAATATTTAACCTGTCAGTATATAAAAATGCTTGTTGAATGTGTATTGCATGCAAGATTTTGAAAGTTACCAGTAGCCTACCTATTATATAGTACATTTGGCAATTTGTTTATCCAGAAAACACTTCAAAGCCGCACACTTTTTCACCATAAACAGAGTATCAAATGACCTGTAAAAATATGAAGAATATGGATTATGAAATAACCTACCTGGGTTGCCTGCACTAGGTGGCCGATGCGTTACACCTGGAGACATGCTGTTTCTTTGCAAGGATGGGTGAGCCAATGGCAGCAGGTTGTGGTTTCCCAAAGAGCTGCCAGGATGGCTGTATATCAGGCTGTTTGGGTTGGTCACCGGGATTGAAACTGGCATCTCATAGTTTGAAGGCTGAACTGCCTGCACATTAGAATTAATGAGATGAATAGTAGTGCAAATAATTATATTTCACCATCAACATTGAAGTTTTCATTCTTATTATTTTACTTTTATATTCCATATGAAAACTCACCAAGTTCATCTAATGCTTTCTATAAACTATTGAAAAAATACGAAACCCACTGTAATTCTGCAAATACTGTAAATCCTTCTGCCAAACATTCAAGTTTATTATTGGTTTAGTTTCTATTTCTGAATTAATGTGACTATAAACTATACTGTATATTTCCTACACTAGATTTTAAAAAGGCATTAATTTCTAACAAACAACCTTTAGGAACTTGTTTTGTTTGTATTTTAAGGCAAGCTCTACTCTTCAAAATGTTAAAAAATTCCTTGTGTTTCCTTTTGTGTGGAATTTGTTACATTTCTTTAAAATCATTTATTTTCAGTTTTATACTTCTGCAGCATCCACCAGCAGATGTCTCCAAGAGGCTGATCAAATACCTTCATATGACACAACATCGGGACATGTCTGGGTTCCTTAGTGCAACATGTATTATTTTGTAACAAATGCTCATCAGTATTAATAGAGCCAAAAATGACATGAAAACCAAAATGCTTACAAACCCATGCTTTAACAAAAAAAAAAGCTAATTTCAAACAAATTCCTTGTTTAGATGCTTCTGATAGTACAAATAAATAAATTACTATGTGCGAAATAAACTTTTTTTTTCTGTAGTTGATGATATAGATGCAATAAAATGTCATAACTAATCAACAATAACAAATCCGTGTCGCCATATCTAATGCTTAACCATAGCCAGGCCCTCTTTCTAATTTTAGCAGTGAGCAGGAGCTCCAGTGAGTGAGTTAATGTTCACCCCAAATTCTACACTGTTTTTTCTGAAGCACATCAGACAGAGTTTGTGCAACTCTTTAATTATTGTCTGGACAAGCCTTTCTTTTTCACCATTTTATCCATTTTAGTTTTCTTTTACAGAATCCCTGCCTGCCTGCTTGCCATGCCTCGTTTTGTGGTCGAGTGGGCGCAGTGGTATCAGATGAATATGCTTCAACTTGTACACTTGGTCCTTCAGTAGGCTGTCATTTGGATGGTGCCATCCTTCCTGTGTAAAATGATCACATCCAGCTTTGGAATCTGAACACCCTATACTTCACAACCATAGTAACCACATTCTGAACGGCTGCAAACAAAATGCTCATTTTCTTTTTCTTATTCACTTCCACAGTTTAACTTTTAACTTGCATTTCCTTCACGATATATCTAATTTATTACAGCAATTTTCTTATCTAGTGCTCAAAGACTTTATCAAAATAATAAAATTTAAATAGTTAATGAATAATATTTTTTAATACCAACTATATTAACTTTTACATAGGATTTTTGAGGGTCATTTTCTACAGTCTAACACAACTCTGGCTAAACCTATAAACTTTATTTTATTGTTGTATTTGGGTTTTGAACAAGTTAAAGTGAACGAAGAGACTTCATTATCACAAGGCAGAGGAAGCTCTTTCATCCGGCCAACTATATCATTTCTCATGGGAGCACTGAATTGCCTTTTATTTGACATTTATTTGAATCATTCTGCCAAAAAGAGTAGAACAGAGGTTTGGGAACAAATGTACAAAATGCATTTGGTATAAGCAGGTTTACAAGTTTTGCAAATGGAAAACACATGCAGAATATAAAATTAAAAACATTTTTTGTTTTAACTGCCTGGCACGGCTTATGAGTGTTAAACATTAATTTTTGTTTTGAAAAAAGCATTAGGACATGGATAGTGGTGGTGGGGCAGTTGGCGTTATTTCTAATTCAGTAAATTGGGGTCTTGTGGGCTTAGGTTAAATTCACCTTAACATGCTAAAAGATTATAACTCAGTGAGAAATGCCTCATGCATGAATCTGACACGGCAGCCCATAGCTAGCTTTAACCCTTTAAGTGTAGGTCAGTGAGGTTATCTTTACATGCCAGTATCATGTAATCATTTTATGATTTAACTTTTGTAATTTTGATATACTACTAGTAGATGGAAACGTTGCTGCTACAATAAAATTTATATATTTGAATTTCCTCCTTGAAAATCAGTTAAATCATCTTGTCATCCAATTACAAAAAGTCCTTTTCTGATTAAAATTGTAGCAAATTAATCAAATTACAGAAGTAAACACTTATAAGCCACTTTATTAAATACATCTGACTAATAGTAAGATCACCCTTGAATCAGCTAAATTTGTTGACGTGTGGATTGAACAAATTTGTGTGACAAAAATGCTGGTGCATGTCAACACCAGTGTGCCCCATGACCGTTGAACATTTCAATCCACAAATGTCTGAATGAATTGAAATCTGATGAAAATCAATTCACTTCAGCTATCTAGTGGTAATTCAAATGTTGCTGTATTTGTATGTTGAATGACAGTGTGTAAGATAAAAGCACATCCCATTCACAACATAAAATCACCAGTCTGTATTGTTGACTCTTTGCAGAATGGCCCCCTGGATTCATAGGTTTTTGCAAAATTCTGGTCCTTGCATAACCATGACTGAGCAGGAACTGAGATTACTTAAACCAAGGAATGTTTTTCTGATTCTTTAATAACCAGTGTTTGTGCTAACCCACTGCAAATGAATCTTCTTTTTGGGTTGTTTTCTGCCATGAACAAATATTTGTGTGTAATACTGTATGCTTATTCTTCTTCTAATATTTAGCTGTGAGGGGAATGAAGGTAATATGTTTCTTATCTGTTGTGCCTATCTCCATGGGCCTCTTCCACTAGCAGTCTGTTTTTAATCACAGGACTACCATTGGCCTGATGTTTTGTGGTATGCCTTAGTGTCAATACACCTTTGCCACTGTCATGTATGAAATTTTTAGTAGTTCCCAATCTATTAATTTCCATTCTTCCTTCAAATTGCACACACACACACACACACACATACGATCTACTGGTTCCTCCCAACCTGCCTTAATAGTGGTGCCTGTACACGTGATGCTGTCACTGACTAAGCTGTGAACAAAGCCAAAAAAGGCAGGTGTACCTAATAAAGTGGCCACAGATTTTTTAAAATTTCATTATTGAGGAGAAACTAAGAAAAATATAATGGTGAATTTAGTAATTTAGGATATAAGAACACCCACACTAGCAGGGTTAAGACAATTTGCTGCATCAGAGAGCGGCAGACCAGCTGTCTCTAGTACTTACGGGCATTTTAAGATTCTTGATCATATTATCAAATTCTTCATTAATTGATTTGTATTTTTCTTCAGTGCGTGGGGTAATACTGTAATAGGAGTCAGGATCAGGACTGTCACAACCCTTGTTCTCCTTCTTGCTCAATGCCTGCCGGGTTCAGGGAAATACCAGAAAAAAATAAAAAATAAAAAGGCAAGGGTCAGGAATACTTACACATAATCTTTGTCTGTTGATCATTAGATCAATATCTTCATTAATTTTTCTGTACTTGTCATCAGACTCGGGACTGTGACCTACTGAATCATCAGCATCGGGATCAGGACTGTCACAACCATTAAGGCCTTTCTTTCTCAATGTCTGAAATAAATAATTTTTATAGTTTCAAGTTTTTGCTAGTGCATCTCCAAAAGCAACTTACAGACTGACATTCAAATGTAGAAATTAAAACAGAGTTAGGTTGAAAAAAAATGTCTGTGCTGTACTTAAAAGAGTTATTTTAAAATTCACCAAAACAGAAAAGAATTGAAGTAAAAATGATATCCATGCCTAAAATGCCAGCAACTAAAAGTAAAACCCTTATATCACCAAACCCAATGAAATCATCTTTACCCTTATACACTTTGCAAAAAACAGCAATTACCATCTGTTTCCACCTGGTGGCCACCTTCTAATAGAAATAAAGCTTACCTATAGATAACAAGTCAACAGCACGCTGCCAGTTACTGCACAAATTCTTTACCAAATAAGATGTTCTTAAAAATATTAAATATTCTTGTATTACTGCAAAGAAATTAAGAATGAAGATGATTCTTACTGTGTCTTCTTCAAAACTTTATCAAAATGTGTGAGGTTAACTGGAGAAAATGCCCTTCTGTTGCCATATCATTTTTAACCATGCATTTATCTTTGATAGATTTCATATATATGAAGTCTATGAATTTGTATGTCCAGCACCCACTACTTTGTTATTCAAAAACAGATAAAAAAGGAAGACTGTTAGGTGACAAGTCATTTAGAATGTAACAAACTCTTACAGCTGGAAGACAGACATCTGATCGTAAGACTGCAAGACCAAAGCATTTTTAAGAGACAGTTAATCATTCCCTTTCACATTGGCTTGGCTTAATAAAGGAAGATTAACATAAGGGAATATTATCACTGGACAGCTATCTGAACGTTGATTACTGTGTTCTCATTACTCTAGATGCCTTTGTGTCAGTGTTTGCTTGAGACTACAGTAATTAAATTTACTTTATGAAAGCCTACATTTGATGTGTGATGATAAAGCATAGCCACATGACATGCTTTGTCTTTAGCTTATTCTACTAATTTACAATGCACAATCATAATAATTCCAAGATACCCATTTTCAAAGAAATGAACAGAGATGTATATGAAATCATTCTATACTTAACTATTCCCAATTTGTAACTTGTACTATTAGAAACTCTAAATTCTTCATGCTTGTATTTCTGGCATAGACATCACATGCCAGTGTGCTTCCTGTATGTGTGTTTTTTTAGCAGCATCTGAGGGCTGGATTCACATAAACTAAAACTGAATGCACTCAAATTCTTACTCTCACACAGCTAGATCAAATACTTTAGCCTAAAGATGTTATATTTTAACCTAAACAGAATCTCATTAATGCCTCGACCCTGTAGTCAAGCACACAAAACAAGAAGATTCTTACTTTATAGTCACAATATTTTCAACTCATGGTGAAAGGAGAAGAGCAGTCTTTACAGGCTTTTCACAAATGTTAAATAATCAGTGGTGTTTAAAAAAAATGGAAAATAAGATAAAGAAATTGGCAGGCTTTTCAGTCACATTTTAATTATTATTAATTTCAGTTACAATTACTTAATCAAATTAATTTATTTTGACAGTTTCTTTTAGAGTGGCACAGTGGCGTAGTGGTAGCGCTGTTGTCTTGCAGTAAGGAGACCAGGGTTTGCATCCCAGGTCCTCTCTGCATGGAGTCTGCATGTTATCCCTGTGTGTACATGGGTTTCCATCCACAGTCCAAAGTCATACAGGTCAGGTGGACTGATGTTGCTAAGTTGATCCTGCTGTGTATGTGCGTGTATGTTTGTTCACACTGTGATGGATTAGGTTTAGAAAATGGTATGGTACAGTTTCTTTTAAGCCAAAAAACTTTCATTTTTACTGTAAGGATTTTAATAATGAGGTGGATCAATGTTACAAATAGACTGATAAATGCAAAAATACGCATTCAAATATACAGTGACCTACTGCTGAGGGGCAGAAACCGGTTTTGGTATGGTACTGCATCAAATAGTGGGACTGGTTAAGGCTCCACATGACCCTGAATAGAAATAAGCAGGTTAAGAAAATGAATGAATGGATGAATAAATACAAAATCAAAAGATTTTTTTTTTAAATTTAGCAATTATGAAGAATATTCATGTTATTTTACATGTTTACACTAATTGGATCAATGTTGACAATATGAGGATAGAATTTCAAATGAGATCATCTACAGTAAATCTCATCTAACTGTCTTTACACACATACAGACACACACATATATACATATACCTTTAAAACTTTTGCCCTATTGACAGTGTCACAAAACCTCACTTTTTGACAGACAACATTGATTGCAACAGTATTAGGATAGATAACTCAGTTATGGGGGATTTCTAAAGCAGCTTGGAAAGCGCCAGCATCAAGTGATCAGTAGGTATGCAGTTTGGCATTGCTTTCTCTTGGAGCTCAGCAGTTTACAACCCAGCATGCGGCTACATCACTAGCCATCAGCAATTTTACTCATGCGAGTTATTCACACCTGTCAGCGGGTCTGCACCTGTTGTCTAGCTTGGTAGAAAGGGATGCCAAAAAGCAGCCAATCACAACTGACAGCTAAGAAGCCTCACCATAGAAGGCTTGTTTTCTCTTCATCCCTGCGTGGCATTCAACCACTTGGATTACTTATTTTTCAGTCCAGTGCCATGTGTCAAATGTTCAAAACAAAAATGTGGCACTTTACTATAAGGCACTAATGTCATTTGTTACACAAAGAAAAAAAAATGTTTATTCTGAAATGTTTATTCCAAAATGTTGAATAAATAAATACGCTTAGGTAAAAAAAAAGTTTTATATTTCTGACTTTGCATTCTTGCATTCTCAGCTGGTCTGAAGTACAGGAAGGAAGCCTGTAACCTTATATTTCTACAGTATTTATTCACATTCAATAATGTCAAAATCTACATCACAAGTAATAGACCTGAGGTGACTGGTTTGTTGTGGTGTTATCATACAGAAAGATTTCTATTTTAAAATGCATTTAGGTATATAATTTTTGGAATAAAAACTGAATAGTTTGAGTTAGGAAATGGGGAATGCATCTCATTTTAAAAAAAGCTAAATCTTAGCATATAAAATAGAAATAAATCCCACTTTTAATCATTTTTATCATTCTACAGTATTTGTCAGTCCCATAGCTTTTGACTGGTTCACTATCACTCTGTTGAATAAAGTATAGTCATCAATCCTGTATGAAAGTTTCATAAGTTTATTACTTGCAGTTTAATGGGTGACAACAATGCACATGTCAGAATCAATAACTTTGATTACCACATTGTGCACATGCTAAAGTGATATCCATTGGCTATGGAAAAGTGAATGCTCACTTTGAACATATATGAAAATCATTATAAATTATTTAATTGCTGAAAGAGTACCTCCTAAACTCACGAGTGGAACTGGTTATATGTGCTTAATGATTACTCTTATTGTACAGGACAACTATCCCTCAAGACAGTACATGTTGCACAACAAATTCTTCAAAAACACTATCTTATGTTCACTTTGGAAACAAGGCTGAATTAGCCAAGGGCAGAACTCCAGTACATCACGTAATGAACTCATGCACACAGTCATATGTGCCTAATTTGGATTTCCCAATTATCCTAACATACACATCTTTTGAATGAATATTGGAGTCACCACATTCAGTGAGGGGGTGTAGGAACTGCACACTGACGGTAACTGGACAAGAAATTAAATCTAGTCTTCTGAAACTATACCATTATACCATTCTCTATATCATCATCATTATCATCATCTTTACCAGTTTGACAGCCATTTTCTGGGTTAACCCAGATGAGGCAGTTGCCCCTCAAATCATTTTCCTCCACTATCCACAGCATCCTTTGGGGTCATACTCATTCTTTTCCAGCCATCTGACACAACCTCTGCTCGGGCATCCCTCCTATGTTATACATACACAAATACTGTCATCTTATTCATTGCCTAGTTAATGTAGTCTGGTAATAAATGATTGAAAGATGAGGTCAAAAGATATTCCTATAACTTCAGACATTAAATTATTTTTACTTAATGTTGAATATAGCTATATTGTATTAAAACTGATTTTAATTACAATTCACTATTATACTATATTTAGGATCAGCAACTCTGTATACCATAGTGTATTTCAATGAACACATTTATATAATAAATAAAGGAAATTTTACAAATGCTTTTACGCGGTGCCATAATGGGCTTTTCTTACTTTCCTGCATTTATATCCCATTCAGACACTTTTTGAATGGATTTCACATGAATAAAATAGGTTACCTCTTCTTATTACAAATTAAAAAATGTATTGTGCTTGCTAATATATAAAAAAGTCAGAAATATGTTAAACCAAAAAGAAATGTTTCTAAATTGCTATAATTATCATAATACAATTATCAAAGATTTAGATATCAGAAATGAAAATAGGAATTATTTTGAATGTATATTTTTTTAATCTATGTCTAGCAAGCTAATATATTACTAACAAAAATGTACTCATCAAAGAAAGAAGCAAGAAGACAAACAATATTTCTTTTTCTTACAAAATCCTTTTACTTTAACAGCAAAATTGATTGTGATATAAGCAAAATGGGAAAATGTAAAGAAATATGTATAGAGCCAGGCAGAAATAAAGCGAAAGAGTAGAAAGAGTAGAAGAGAGTGAGAGAGAGAGAGAACTCTGTTCCTTTATTCCCTGCTTTCCCCTTTGAGCTCTGCTCCTAATTAAACTCCTTCCTCATCAATTTCCCTCATGGCTCTACTTGTCAGGGCAGAGCTTTGTGCCAAGCAGAATGTAGACATGGTGTCCTACATATTCCCATCATCTGTAACCTTCAGCTCAAGATTTGTAGCTGTGGGTGTACATTACAAGGCTGGCGCAGGCTGTACAGCTGGTCCATCTGACGCCAGTCCATGGCCTTTCATGGCAAACAACTCACTCAAGTCTATGCCATGAGCATACCAGACCCTAATTGTGTTTTTTAATCCACTCCCTATATGCACACACACACACACACACGCACACACATATTTGCATTTAAACACACCTGCATGCTATCTCTAAATCTGTGCATTTTACTTTGGTGTTCATTATGCTAATATTTTCAATTCATTCCTTTAGAAAGTTAAAATAAATAACAGAACGATATTTCAGTAAAGCCCTATAAACCGTTTCAATTGATCAGTTTATAATTTTATGAATCCTCACTTTTCAAATGTTAAACAAATGCTGGTGGTAATTTAGTCCTCCTAATGGTACTCAATATAAAACAGTTCACTTACATGCCACAAGCAAGCAAACAAAGTAAAAAAGATGATTTTGTTCTAAAATAAGATGTCATGTAATGGCTTTTTTTTTTCTATTTCTGATCCTAGTGAATGATTCCAGGAACCTGGATGACAGATTCCTGTCAATATTTAAACATTGCTCATTGGATCACAACCAAGCGTAGAAATGTAATCATTTAATAGCCTCTAACCACTAAAACATTTATTTTTCTTCAGCAGAATAGAAACCTGTCCTATTCTCTGCCTGTGTTTTATGCTGCTCCACTAAATCACCTTCTTTACTAATCTCTGATGGCACTTTGCAGTAATCCAATTGTGAAAAACTGTTAAAATATCATCTTTTAGATTGCCTTTAAATATTGTATCTGAAAAAGCATTGTCCACATATCTTGCTAGAAATGTGATTCACCATATCAGATTAACATTGATTATTTCTAGTGAGAAGCAAGCAAGAAATAACTAAAAGGTACAAACATTATGCTCAAATGCACTGTATTACAAGAAATGACCATTTACTGCAGTAAAAAACATCGTTTTCAACTTTCGCTCTTTAATAAAAAATATTAATATAAATAAAATTTCACATACATAAACTAATCAGACTTCACATCATATAATTCAATTATATTTTAAACCGATCTGATGAATAATTTAGCATCCACGGATGCCATGTAAAATGTATACAAAATCAGTTTAATGCATGAACACTGAACTGTTTAATTAGCAAAGCACTGGTGTAATGTAGCACAAATGCAACATATACTGTATACTCCATATGCAAGACTGTATATTTATAGGCTTCAGAAGCCATTGTTCTCTCAATATGATTACAAACCGTATTCGACTCACAAAAAGGTCAGGAGTGAAAGGTTTAGAAGTTTTTCATATGATCTTCCCCTATTTCCTTAATCTGTCTTTTTATTGCAAAGATGCACTCAGCCATCAGTACAAGACACAGGGCAGGAACCAAACTAAAAGTGGCAGAAACTCACAACAAGCAGATTTAGTGTCCTATAAATCTACATGTCTTTGTACTATGGAAAGAAACCAGAGCCCACAAGACAAAAGGGAGAACATGCTTCGTTTGAATGGAATGGGGTGATAAATAAAAACAATACTGCAATCATTTTTACAATTAAAACATGCTATTCATTTCTAGATATTTAAGGGTTTAGCTGTTACAAGTACTGTATATGCATACGCAATCAATACATTATATATTTAGTTTTTAATGCTCATGTAGCAATACATAAGTATATGCAATACATTTTGGATTTAAATGTTTTATTTTTACTAATTACATCACAACATGGAAAATTGTAAAATGTGATATTAATTTAAACTAAAATTAAGTATAAACCTTTATACTTAAAACAGGCAAAAAGTATTAAATAGGAGTGCAAATAAAATTTAAAATTGCAAATTTATCATTTGTTAAAATTGGGAAAGCACAACAATAATATAGTTATAAAAGTCACATAAAGGGCACATGCCATTCCAATAAAACAAACTGAAATAAATTTTAATTTTCCAATTTTGGTACACAAATCTGTTTATCTGTGTACCGTATATTGACACAGGTTTCCCATTTGGCAAAGGGCAGCTGGGACAGAAGAGGCTTATTACAGACACACAACAGGGGAGGGACGTACAGTGCTAACTGCAAAGTAATCCAACTACCAGTGTGGTTAAGTGGCTACTGAGGGAATATTCCATAAAGGGTTCCCCTGGAGTAAATACTTCATGGGGCACAACATGGGAGAGATTGCAGCATAGGGTTCCCACAGGGAGAAATAAAACCTCATTGCATATTACAGGCCATATGTAAATACCTAAAGTGACTGATCCTTTAATTAGGACTTAGGGCTCAGGGATGTAGGCAAACCTGGAACTTCATAAGGAAGCTTTGTGGCAACAGTCCATGACTTTTGAACGTTATTGGTCATTGGAGTAATTCTGGAGTTCTACCCTTCAGCGAGGAGGTTTAATGGCTGTTACCTGCCAGACAGCCTTTGCACTTACTGTAGAGGAAGATTTTGGGACAAAGCTGAACTGGCAAAGACAGAGACAGACAGAGAGAAGAAGAGAGATGAGTTGCAGAATACTAAGTTCTTAAGACACAGTGTCTGTGGACTGAGGGTAAGTGTATGCCCCTGGCAGTTAAGAGCCAAAATTAGGTGAGAGAACTTTGGTTTGTTTTATGTTTGTTTATGCTACTCATTTTTGTCCTTTTTTTTTTTTGGTTTTAACTGAAGAAAAAAAGAACAAAACTACTGTTGTGCACAGAGGTGTCCCCAAGCACTGTATATATAAGTTTGTGACTGGTCTTTCACTGCCAATTTAAGGAACATTATATTCCTTATCAACTTTGAAATAGTAAGTAGTAAACACTTTGTCACCCTTTTAAAGTTCATAAGATATGAATTCAAAGCAAAAAAAAAACAATCAATAAAAAACACAAACAATGACATGGATTACACAACAAATACACCATGACAGATTCAACAATAAATATCAAATCTGATTAATCCAGATGGAGATGGAAGTTACCTTAATACTGCCAATTACAGCAAGTACATGTACTATCACTCTTACCAGGCTAGTTGACTTGCCAGGTAAGCTAACACACGTCTTTGGGAAGTGAGAGGTACACTGGAGTAACCAGTGAATAAACTACACAGACGTAGGAAGAATATGCTAGTGCCACACAAACAGCAATCAGGCTGGAATTTTAACCCAGGACTCTGGGGCAAAGAGGCTGCAGTGCTAACCACTATGTTACTTTATTACCCACCAAATACTGTACATCTATGTGATTTATTTTTTCCTGACATATGGAAATGGCTGTTGTTTATAATTTTCATGGAATAAAAAGTAGGTGTAATGCTACGAGTTCTATCATTTGTGATGTTAATGTCACACTTCCACTCTTAGATCCTGTTAAGTGAGCTATCATATTTAAACTTATAATCATTTTGATTATTTTCTAGTGAGGAATAAAAAGAAACAAACAACTTGCAGATAAAGAAATATACTGTTTGTTGTAATTATTTCTAACTTGTTGTAATTATTTCTAACTAAAAGAAATCAGAAAATTTCAACAGATATATCAATATTGTGTTTCCTCCCACAATCCAAAGACATGCAGGTTAGGTGGATTGGCGATTCTGAATTGGCCCTAGTGTGTGCTTGGTGTGTGGGTGTGTTTGTGTGTGTCCTGTGGTGGGTTGGCACCCTGCCCAGGATTGGTTCCTGCCTTGTGCCCTGTGTTGGCTGGGATTGGCTCAGCAGACCCCGTGACCCTATTCGATTCAGCGGGTTGGAAAATGGATGGATGGATGTATCAATATTGTTTCATATTTTAATGATGTTCTGTGCATACTATAATTAGAATTATACTGAATGCATGAACAGGATGATATAAAATATATAGAATCCATCAACTGTCTTAATAAATCTGGCTCAAAAGAGTTTTTATGTTATAATTTGCTTTTTCCAAATTCTACATCCTATATATGTTTGTTAGCTGTTTAACTCCCTTATATGATTTGGGTAAATATTAAAAGTACTCTCAGACATGAAATGATGAGACATGTTTTCTGATCTATGTAACAGCAATGTGTCATAACTGCCAAAAGGAAAAGGCATGTGTGCAATACAAAGGTATATCAAGTGAATTTTTCTGGCTAATAAATTAATTTCACTAGTGACTGTACCCTAAACATTCACAAGCATGTAACTCAAACATTTAGCATTTACAGCCTGTGCTAATGAATACAAAGTAGCATTCTGGCTACAAGCAGAATAAGTTACTAATGTCATTGTGCTAAGATATTATACAATATTGTTCCAAAACAGTTATGGTTTCAATGATGGCATGGCAATCAAATCTTAATGATTTGATATGTGAAAATGTTGCATACTACATTCATACATTTCACAGGACCAATGACAACTTTAGAAAAATAGAACTGAAATAATAAAAATTTAGTAATAGTTTTCCATAGTATATTTTATCTTTCGTTACACAATTTATAAACGTAATGTCAACTTAATCATATAAATGAATACAAATACAATACACGCAGTCTTCAGTGTGATCCATGTAATGAAAAGAAAAGGTTTGTATGCAGGGTAACCATAACATCACTTTACAATGGATACTCTGTTCACTGTACAGTATAAAATGACAATACTGCTTGAATTAAACAATTTAATTACATGCACTGTTACTCTAATAAGAGTTCAAACGGTTTTCCTTTACCAGACTGAACTGATAATATTCTAGTTTACGTATAATTTTTATCTGCTTTCTTTTTTTCAATTATTAATACACATTACACCAATAGAAAAACAATCATAAAAAATGAAAGCACCTAATCCTGCACTTCATTCCATCTGCCATCCATCAACCATCATATATCTGCATAACATCCAGTACTCTGAAGTTTTGATTGTTGCTTTATCTGCATCCCCTGCTGTTGCAAAACACAATAAGCAGGTTTTCCCATAAATATGATATCTGCTCTTGTTTCTGTCTCTGAACAGATTATGTCAACAGTAACATCCACCCTTAGTAGAGATGATGGAATTCTTACATTAAGGTATCAATGCTGCTGAGTGTTAATAAAAGTCTTGAAACACTCAATATCTGACTACAGAACAGTGTTACAGTAGAGTTTATAAAAGCAACCATTGAAATGCACTAATTTTTGCATAATCTTAATAGAGTTCAGAGTACAACTGCATCAGGGTGCTTTTCTAAAAATAGGAAAAAATGTACAATATTAAAAAAAAAATTAGAAACACCATCTTTGGAAAGTTCAGCAAACATTTTCATATTTATGTGTTACCACTTGAAAAGCAGCATGTACCAAAAGAATATTCCACTCATCATCTCCTTTCACCCCCATTCACAGTATTGTTGCTTCCAACTGAACTTTCCACCGGAGTTCTTTTCCCCAAAGTCTCTCATGATATTCTTTTGTCATTCACCTCACCAAAGTTCTTGTCCAGTGTTTCCATTTTAATCTAGTACCACCACCCACGTAATTTTCTGCTACGGCAAGAGCCTGTACATTACATAGATAGTATCGTACCTTAAACAATACTGTCGCCTATAGACCTTTGGTCTACATTAATTTTAATTTAATTGAACTGACTTTTTAACTATAGCTCTATTAGATTTTAAAACACATCCATCAGTTTACTGTAAGTAAGAAAAAAATGAACTGACTCTTAAACATAGTTTTCAAATCTCCTTAGCACTTAATCTTTCAACCTCTCTGTTATCTCCTCAGGTAGCTACTTTCCCACCCCAACCACAGTTTTTCCCCACTCTCCTCTAAACTCTATATCAGCATACTCCACTTCAGGTACACACCAAGAAAATTCTAAGTATCTTTATTTATTTTAAATTCCATATTGGATTTACTATCAGATTTTTTCCTTCTATAAATAAATGATAATGCCTACTTTAACAGAAGGAACTATATGGGTGCCAACCTGACACAGACAGGCACAGGAGGCAGACTTATAAAAGAAAAAAACTTTTATTTGTCTGTGGGCTACGTCTTCCCCGTACCCACAGACACAACACAGTCCCACACTAAGCACAAACTCAAATAACACCAATCAAATCTCTTATCTACTCCACTCCTCTCCAGCAAGCTTAGTCCCTCTCCTCCTGACTCTGGCCTCCGGAGTAGTGTCTGCTGGTCCCTTATACAGGTCACCCGAAAATGCTCCAGGTGCTCGTTGGCCTGCTTCCGGCAGCACTTCCGGTTGTGGTGGAAGAACCTCCCACATAGGCTCAGGGACAATTGTAGCACATTCTGGCAGCACCCCTGGACCCCAACAGGGCTGTAACAAACTCCAATTTCAATGAAGCCCTGCGGGAGTCCGAGGTATCGATGCCATCCAGGGGTTTTGCCATCTAGCGTTCCGGGGAAGGTGATGCTCTGTCCACACTTGCTCCCCAGGTCCTTCCAAGGCAGAGGTGTCCCAGCCGGGCAGGGGCCCCGGCCATCCATGACACTACATAAATACTTCTGAGCATCAGTACATATTATCTGGCTTTCTCTCTTTTCACCATGTTTCAAACAGAAAAATAGATGCAAAGTTTTTATTCTATTTGCTGTTATATACCAATCTAGGATGTTGTAGGATCTTCATTATAGACATATCAAGCCATAAGAACTCTAAGACTTCAGTGTTTAATATAACAATAACTTTAATGCAGTACTATCTTTTTCAGTCAAACTGCTATGTTTTAACTTAAAATATAGGTTAATGAAAACATGGATTTTAGAAGGTACCTATCGAAAAGCAGTTAAATTTTCAAGTTGTGTGAAAAACACTACCTGTGTTTAAAGCAGGTGTGACTTGAACTATCTACAGGTGCTGGTCATAAAATTAGAATATCATGACAAAGTTGATTTATTTCAGTTATTCCATTTGAAAAGTGAAACTTGTATATTAGATTCATTCATTACACACAGACTGATGTATTTCAAATGTTTATTTATTTTAATTTTGATGATTATAACTGATAACTAATGAAAGTCTCAAATTCAGTATCTCGGAAAATTGTGAAAAGGTTCAATATTGAAGACACCTGGTGCCACACTCTAATCAGCTAATTAACTCAAAACACCTGCAAAAGCCTTTAAATGGTCTCTCAGTCTAGTTTTGTAGGCTACACAATTATGGGGAAGACTGCTGACTTGACAGTTGTCCAAAAGACGACCATTGACACCTTGCACAAGGAGGGCAAGACACAAAAGGTCATTGCTAAAGAGGCTGGCTGTTCACAGAGCTCTGTGTCCAAGCACATTAACAGAGAGGCGAAGGGAAGGACAAGATGTGGTAGAAAAAAGTGTACAAGCAATAGGGATAACCGCACCCTGGAGAGGATTGTGAAACAAAACCCATTCAAAACTGTGGGGGAGATTCACAAAGAGTGGACTGCAGCTGGAGTCAGTGCTTCAAGAACCACCACGCACAGATGTATGCAAGACATGGGTTTCAGCTGTCGCATTCCTTGTGTCAAGCCACTCTTGAACAAGAGACAGCGTCAGAAGCCTCGCCTGGGCTAAAGACAAAAAGGACTAGACTGCTGCTGAGTGGTCCAAAGTTATGTTCTCTGATGAAAGTAAATTTTGCATTTCCTTTGGAAATCAAGGTCTCAGAGTCTAGAGGAAGAGAGGAGAGGCACAGAATCCACATTGCTTGAGGTCCAGTGTAAAGTTTCCATAGTCAGTGATGGTTTGGGGTGCCATGCCATCTGCTGGTGTTAGTCCATTGTTTTTTCTGAGGTCCAAGGTCAACGCAGTCGTCTACCAGGAAGTTTTAGAGCACTTCATGCTTCCTGCTGCTGACGAACTTTATGGAGATGCAGATTTCATTTTCCAACAGGACCTGGCACCTGCACACAGTGCCAAAGCTACCAGTACCTGGTTTAAGGACCATGGTATCCCTGTTCTTGATTGGCCAGCAAAGTCGCCTGACCTTAACCCCATATAAAATCTATGGGGTATTGTGAAGAGGAAGATGCAATACGCCAGACCCAACAATTCAGAAGAGCTGAAGGCCACTATCAGAGCAACATGGGCTCTCATAACCCCTGAGGCAGTGCCACAGACTGATCAACTCCATACCACGCCGCATTGCTGCAGTAATCCAGGCCAAAGGAGCCCCAACTAAATATTGAGTGCTGTGCGTGCTCATACTTTTCATGTTCATACCTTTCAGTTGGTCAACATTTCTAAAAATCCTTTTTTTGCATTGGTCTTAATTGATATTCTAATTTTCCCGAGATACTGAATTTGGGACTTTCATTAGTTGTCAGTTATAATCATCAAAGTTAAAAGAAATAAACATTTGAAATACATCAGTCTGTGTGTAATGAATGAATCTAATATACAAGTTTCACTTTTTGAATGGAATTACTGAAATAAATCAACTTTGTCATGATATTCTAATTTTATGACCAGCACCTGTACATACTTTAGACACAGTATGAGCAAAACTGCAAGACACGAATCTAAAAAGCCTTGATGTCTGTCAGTGGTTCCTTCTTCTAAAGAGAAAAAGAGACTACTTCTGAGTTCAGAAGATTTGTACAATGTTGAGTTTGACAATATTTAATGTTTAGCTGCTAAATGACAAAAATGTCAAGCACATTAAACTCAATATGTTGCCGACCTTCAGAAAGGAGGTATTCAGGTTTATTTCCCACCTTTCATAGCTTTTTTACTTATTCACAATGTGTATGTCATTGTTATAATTTACAAATGCAATTTCAGCCCTGTAGCCACTGTGAGGAATTTCTTTCTTTGGCTTACACTATGACATCAACGTCTTTCTCGTATTCAGTTGCCCAAAAAGGTGTTTCTACTCTAATAATGCTCTTGCATGTGGAGGTCAAACACCCCAGATCCCACCCTATTCTCTCTCAATGGTGTGCTGAAGTGTTCTGTCTCTGCCAGTGCAGTGGTCTCTCTACAGATCTGCATCCAGCCCTGCACAAGGTTGGTATTGTCCTTGCTCCTGTGAGCTCCTTGTTAGCCAGGTACCATACATCACAATATGGTGTGATTTCAAATACGTCAAATATATGCAGTTTAGCTTTACATCATTTACCATTATGCACATCTGTTATTCCATCCATCCATCCACCCATTATCCAGCCTGCTATATCCTAACCACAGGGTCACAGGGGTCTGCTGGAGCCAATCCCAGCCAACACAGGGCACAAGGCAGGAACCTGCCCTGGGCAGGGCGCCAGCCCACCGCAGACATCTGTTATTCTCTTTGGTTTTCTTGTTCTACACATTCCTTTTGAAGCCCTATATGGCAGCAATTCAATATGCACTGAAATAGCTGATAAAGTGTTGTCATTTATTATTTTCTGAAGAGTCAAATACATTAGGCATTATACAAATTTAAAGCTATACAACTAGTGATTAAAGACAATACTGAGGACCATTTTTGAGCCATTTTATTTCTAAATACATGACCCCTATTATAAACTGAAGGCAATAAACTTGGTAGCATGCGTTGTACATGATTTCTGCATATGCTCTAATAGGACAATCAAACACAGTCAGTACAGTTGGCTAACCCTACAACGTTTAAGAGTAGTGGAGCAGAG
Source organism: Polypterus senegalus (assembly GCF_016835505.1). NCBI lineage: Eukaryota > Metazoa > Chordata > Cladistia > Polypteriformes > Polypteridae > Polypterus > Polypterus senegalus. Next base: position 135,933,170 of record NC_053160.1, read on the forward strand.
CAAGATCAGATTCTTTACTATGTTTCAAACTGTTAGACACCAAGCAACTAGATGGTAAGAGTAAATAGCATCCCCTGTGTGCATTTAGGGGCAAGAACTGTGGTTAGTGAAGCCACCTGTTGTTTTTTCAGTTCACCAAAGGACTGTCGCAAATGTGGTGTCAATAATTTCCTGTTACCTGTCAGCTGAGCATGAGAAAAATATAGTTTTTAGGAAAGATAGCCAACCAAGCAAAACTCAAATGAAATACTCAAAATTGCTATCCAGTATTTCAATATACTTAGCATTACAGAAATTGTGGCTGGCGCAGTAGTTAGTACTTTTACTTATTCAGGAGGCTGGATTCACATTCACATACTATCTGTCTATGTAAGTTTCCAGATATCAATTATATGTAACTTAGCTTAACTGGCAACTGTAAAATGTATGAATGAGAGAGTTTGTGTGCCTTCTGAAGGACTGGCTTCTTTTTCTCAGTAGGATCTTTCTTTATGCTCAAAGTCACCAAGATAGGCTCCACCCCACACTCCCCTAATGTGGACACAGCTGATACAGTTAATGGATACATGGATTCATATATAGTATTAGATTTTTAATGAGCCCTTTCTGAAAAGAAAAAGTTAAAATGTTAGTTATTTCAGAATCCTCAGAGACTGAAAATTAAATATTATTCTCATTACATTTGTAAGAGATTAAAAAGTTAAATCACTTAAAATACAACATTGAGTTATCAGTTTAAGATAACACTAGCAGCTCCTTGATTTGGTAAAGTGTACTTTGAAAAATACCACACTCAAAAGGGCATTATAGTTTTTCAGTTACTGTAGTTACTTTTCTTCCCTGGATAAAATCCCTCAAAAACATGAAAAAGACCAAAGAACATCCAGTTTGCCAATTAGAACTTAGCACTACTTGAAGTAGTATGGAGCTACTATAATAACTCACAGGGCCAGGGCAGATATACATACTCTCCTACTTCCAGTTTTCACATATTCTTATCAGAAATGCTCCTATTCAAACCTACTCGTGTTCAGTTCATTAGATGCAATGATTTCCCAAAGTATGAACTAAACACTGTGATGAACTGGCATCCCAACCAAGGCTGATTTGAGACCAATGCTGCAGGCATAAATTATAGTCCCGTGCAACCTGGGACTGGATTAAGCAGATCTGAGGAGATTATGCTAGATTGTATAGGGTTGATAACTCATACTTGCAAATATTTTAGTGGGATTTTGTGTAGTACAAGAAATGAAAATAAAGGGGGTTCACAATAATCAAAATCTAACCATAGTATTTCAGAACATCTGAATATAAAATATAATTAGACTTTGCATAAATAGTTTCTTTAATAATAATGATGAATTCTCTTTCCATAATAAATGTACCTTATCTAGGCTCCAGTGAGAATTCCATCACAGAACAATAGAAAACTCTGCACTACAAACAAAAAATCATTTTATTTTATTAAGTTTAGTTTTAACATGTACAAAGCAGCAGTGCAGTTAACAGCAATTAATTTTCATATGCTGTGGATAACTTTTGAAGCCACCATATTTAACCTCCTATGAACAAAACCCTTTTATATAGCATTTTATGAACTGGGCTGCTGCCAATGGTTTTCTCCACTGAATCTATAACAGCTGTGCATCATTTTAAAGAATCATATTGGTAATTTTTTATATATTTTTCTTCTTTGAACTGTCTGAATGGTACAATAATGGAACAAAGAAATCAACAAGTGATTTTAACAACCAAAATTAATGAACTGACTAAAAATTCACTTTTTAACAAACATTCCTTGTTCCTCTGTTCAATGTCAGAAGGGGTTGCATCAAAAATAGCTTTAATTATTTGATACACATAATAGATTTAGTGAACTGTTTCAATTATTACACTGAGAATCACAAATCATGCATTAATGCCAAAAAAAAAGAAATGTGTTTTCCGTGACGTTCAATAATTAACATAACATAAAAAAAAAATAAAAAAAAACAAGACAATTGTTTAACAAAGAAAGCTGATTACTAGATTTTAACCAACTATAAATATTAAAACCAAAGTAATTCTGTTTTCACTACCGGTATGAATGTTTGCATTTCTGTGCCAGCAGAGAATGGAGCGGTACAGTACAGCATTTATTCTATTATTGTCCCTCACCAATAAATGTTTGTATTTGACCGGTAAACAAATCCACACTGTTGAGCCTATGTCCACCAAATTATGTGCATATTTGTACAGAAACGCACCATAGTCTACATTTCACTCTAGAATTTAGTGGGTGATCCCAAGCAGGGTGCCCCCGCCACTTAAGTATATATTTTAGCTTCATATATTGCCTTCTCTTCATTTTCAAACTTACTTATCTAACTCGGTAGATTATCAAATACCACGGCTAAGCTATGAATTTTTCATCTACACCCCCTGGGATTAATAAAGTATCTATCTATCTATCTATCTATCTATCTATCTATCTATCTATCTATCTATCTATCTATCTATCTATCTATCTATCTATCAGTAACATTTTTAAAATCCATTGAAACACCTAACTACATATACAAAGTTCAAAAGATCCTTATACGTTTGTAATGAAGTGAAGCTTGATGACATACAGTAAACCTGCTTAAATGTGTTTTTTTCTGCTATCAGTTAATTCAAACAAAGTGACCCCTTTTTTCTCTCTTTGGCTTTCAGCTGGAAAATGAGTGACTTAACCCATCTATTACAATGCTTTAAACAACTTAATGTTTCCACAGGACTGAAATGTGACAAAGTGCCTTTTGATCCAATCTAACCAATTATGCATTTTTCTGCCAGGGTGTATGAACTTTGTAATAAAGATTCCTAAAGATGTGAGGTTAGGATTGTCAGTCTTCTGCTGATATTCTCAGGTTCGCCGGCCATTTGATACCATGGACATGTCTACCTTGACAAGAGCAGTGGTGGCGACACTGACTTACCACTCAATTTAGGATTCCTCATCAAATACTAGGACTTGGCTAGACTCTACATTTGAATTTTACAACATGCTGTTATGTTACTGCACACTTTGGAATGTGGTTGAAATATCAAAAAGGTTTACTTTATGAAAAGCTATTCTGGAAACATTATATTGTATCAGATGCTTGCAATAATATAATTCAAGAGAAAAAAGAGACTATGCTGCATATAAAAAGAGCTTGGAAGGTTAGGCACCATATCAGGGCGTTATGTGAATCTTGGCATTGATCCTGTGTACACTCCTAGTAGACTGAAATATGCCCTTCCCCCTCTGCATCATGTCTGTGACATCTAAGGAGAGGATGACTCATAACCATAAGTTCTGTAGACAACAAAGAATGACTCAGTATCTCCATTTTGGAGATAGCATTATTTGGACCATTTGTGGGAGAGACTCCTGCTTCTATCTGTATGGCAAGGACAGCATGTAGACTGGTATCGCTCATGACTTCGCTTGGAATTTACAGCTGAAGAAGGCAGTAGTAAGGAGAACTGCAGATAAACCCTTAAACACACCTTGAATTCTTAACTAAATCTCAACCATGAAGTTATTAATAACGTCATGATATCCATCTTAATTAAAACTTATTTGTAATCATTTGACAGTTCTTCTTTTCAGTTGTCTACAATAAAAAGAAAAATTAACTGAACTTGTTCCAAATTGCACAATCACTATAATGTAACTATTCAAACTGCAACTCGAAAAGTAAGCTAATGAGACTATTAAAAAACATTTGTTCATAACTTCCACTCATTGTAGTACAGTATATTCAACCATAATGACAAAAGCAAAGGGAAATCATGTTAATAGAAGTTAAAAATACTGAAATGGTTATCTATGCTTTTAAAGACTGCACATAAGAAAGGTCCTTGCATAACACATCCATGCATCCTACACAAAGTGACATCCCTGAGGCAACCACATAAATTACCTCTTCCTCATGCTGATACTGCATTTATGCAGTCTTGCAACACTGACACTCTAAGCAACTACTTAAACTATATCACCTGTGCTATGGGGCTGTCCCTATCAGGCATAAGACTGAAACCCACACTCACCCATGCCAAATTGTTGCTGTTAATCAAGTTAACACATATGTGATTCAGATGCAGGAGGAAAAACAATTCTAGCAAATGTAAAACAGAATATAGCGCATGCATATTTACATGAGAAATGGGGATGATCCTGTACTTTGACCCTCAAAGGTCATGCAAATAGACAATTTACCCTCAGGGATTATAAAAACATATCAAAATCAAAAAATCATCATCAAAAGGAGAACAGCAGATGAGGATATAAACAACCTTTTAACTGTTGTCATGTGTTTCCAGGCTGACTGACTATAACCAGGATTCTACCCATTTCTGTAATACTATACCTCCTTCTCTGCTTCTGTTTCCATTCAGACGTCTTCCCAATCAATAAAGAGTCTTCTGCTTTCTCCCAGTTTGTAACAACTAATCTTTGTAGAGCATTCAGCTAGTATTATATCTCATTAGCTGGAGGTCAAAAGGACTAAGACCGACATACTTTTTCTTACGTCTGCAGTCACAGAAGCCCCCTTGGCTATGTGAACTTCAGATATGAAAGTAAGAACTTCAGATGTGAAAGTAAGAAACCTATCTACGCACCTGCCTCACACTTTGATGAGCACTAATTTTTCATCGTTTTTATTACAATATTAAGAAGTGGAAATCTAAGGCTGTTACAGTAGACACCAGTCTCACTCAGCTCTACACACGAAGGAGACTCTGCTGAGAAAATAAACATGAGGGTCAGTGCACTTATTGCACATTCTTGTTTGGCCAACATGGCTAACACAATCCTGGCCATATCTCCTGGAAATATAATTTAGAATTTGAGAAATGGAAATTTTGATTTTCATACACATGAGAATAAATTTCATTACACTTTCTTACTAAACTTACTGTATTTGACTAACAGCTAATTCTCATGAAAGCTAATATCCCTACCGCTGGGTCAACTGGCTTTTGACACCGTTTAACTAATGATTACAATTTTTCCTGGTTATCTGTGCTTTTTAAATTACTTTTGATTTTATGCAGTACGTTTTAAATCTTGAGCATGCATAATTGAGTAACGGTATAGACTATTAGCTGGCTATACATTTCTAAATAATTTGTCAATAACTAAGATAATATGGCAGTAACACCTTCTTATTTATTGGTAAATCATTAAAATGTGTTTTAGTATAATTAATAACTTGTCTTAAATGAAAACAAAACAATACACTATGGTATCAAACAAAAGAAGAAGGTAAAGATTGGATTTAATATTTGAAAACATGGCAATATATATTACATACAGTAAGATATCCATACTGTATAACATAAGTTGGTGTGATGGGCAGCCATAGCCACTACCTGGCCGGGACACCAACAGAGTGGAAGGACTAGGGGAGAGGGCACTGGGGAGGCAATAACTCCATTGGGACACTAGAGGGCATTCATCCTGGGTGGCTGTGGCACCAAGGTTTCCCGCAGGGCATGTTGGGAGCCAGAGTTTGGTGAAGCCTTGTTGGATTCTGTGGGGGCCGGCAGAGGGAGCTGCAGAGCCCTATAGGGGACCTCCAGCGTTCTTGGGAGTGATTCCAGGTAATACTGATGAGTCACCTGGAACACACCCAAGACCTAAATAAGAGGAGCCACCTCACTCCATGGAAGAGCCAGAGTCGGGAGGAAGAAGACAAAGTCTGAGGAGGAGTGGAGGCAGATGGACAGGTGGCAATTAATCAATCAATCAATCAACATTTATTTATATAGCACATTTTCATACAAAAAAATGTAGCTCAAAGTGCTTTACAAAATGAATAGAAAAATAGAAGACACAATAAAAAATAAACATAAGTCAACATTAATTAACATAGAATAAGTAAGGTCCGATGGCCTGGGTGGACAGAAAAAAAAAAAAAAAAACTCCAAAAGCTGGAGAAAAAAAATAAAATCTGTAGGGGTTCCAGACCACGAGACTGCCCAGTCCCCTCTGGCAAGAAGGATTGTATATAGATGTGTTGCGGTGTTGGTGTTTTGTGCATGTTAAGCTGTAAATAAACAGGGTGCTGTGTTGAACCTGTGTCCTGTCCATGTGTGTCCGGGTTATGGTGGCTTCACACTGGATAAGTTTTAAAATGTGTATGAATAGTCAGAATGATGAACTACTTAACCCATTTGTGAACACCGCCAATTAAATCTCCTTATTTGGATACAGTGGATGACCCAAAGCAAGCTTTAACTAAAACTCATTCACGTGGATTTATTTACAACATGTCGTTATCAAAAATTTACATACGCTTTCATAGTCTTAACACTACAGTACCATCAAATTAAGAGATTCACCTGAGATCAGACAAAGAGACAATGTTGGAAACTGTACCATCAAAGTTGTAGGCTACAGACTAGTTTCTTGGGTACCATGCTGCTACACTATTTTAATTTTTCAGACAGTAATCTTGTATTAAAAATTTTTTAAAACTCACAATTTTCATTTTTCTATTCCATGTATCTATCTACAAAAGATATGGTATGGCACTAATGAAGCTGCAAAGCTATCTTCTATCATTTATTAGATCTGCTACAATCATCTGGCATAAGGGGTAAATAGAAAGTAATTAAGCCCTCTTAAAGAGAACATTTTACATCTTATCACACATAACAATGGCAATCAAGCCAGTAAAAGATTAATATATTTTTTTGAAGTTTCATAATCATGTAGGTCCTATAAGCTATATAGAATGCAATGTTGCATTTGAGGGTTCTGGCAGTTACAGCCATTTTATTTTGTTATTGTTATTTATTGAAAATTTGTCAACCCTAAAATCTTTTTCTCTGTCTGTCATCTTTAAAGAGAAATGGTGAGGTAAGAAAAAAAACCAGTATACTACTACCAAGGCTAAGATGACTTAGGAGTAGACAGGTAGACAGACTTGCTTTACTTTTAGTTCAGTGTACGGGTTATGAAATTAAAATAAAAGGTAAAGTAAAAGTGGACTGAAGGTCATTATTTGCCTGGCCAGAAGGACACCATGCTGGAGGGAGCAGCAAGACTGATTAGTGTACCGGCCTGGATGAATGCTGTCCTCTGCCTCAGGTGTAAGATAATGGAAGGACAATGGGAGACTGCCCATGGGGGCAAACAGTCCCCCAGTTGACTAGGTGGCAGTGCTCCTTTGGTGTGTCTCCAGTTTGGTCTCCCATAGAACAGCCCTGTTGGGTGCCCTGGGGGTCACCAGGGGGCACTGCTGGAGCAGGTTTCTGCTACTTTATGCCTGCTCTGCCTGAACCAAATGTGCAATACTGCGTCACCTTAAGTTCTTCTGGGTCCGGCCTTAAAGGAGCCCACCTTCCTCACCTAGGGAGTCAGGAGGAAGTGGAAATAGAGGAAATGTAAGGATTGGAATTTAACATAATCTAACAATTACGTACTGTACTTTGCTGGACTGACTGAAAATACCTATTAAAGCTATTTGTGAAAATAAAAGCAGTCATTTGAACCTGGGACTGTGTTCATCTAGTCGTGCCTGGTGTTTTGGGGCTTGATGACACCGCACAGTATAGAAAGGCAATATCGACTGTACATTACATACCAGTATATATGCTGTATAACAGGTTTCCTAAAGACACATATTCACAAGAAAATGTGAAGTTCTCTTTTTTGCCTACATACTTTATTTCTTTCTAAAATAAAAAAAATCCTTTTGGCTATGGAGTGATTTTCATCCTGGACTCAGAGAAGCACTATAGCAAACAGTGTGCGCTTTTTAATGTCTACAAAGAAACAATCTGGTAATTCTTCTTAAATAATTGGTAATACATGACACTAGCACAAGGCCACTCAGTGTAACTGGATAAAGAAGTCACTTGTGGTCTTACTTCTTTTCAGACAGGCGCACAGGGCCCCAACAAGAGAAATGAACAAAATGCTTTACAATGAAGGGAAGGGGCTTTAGAATAGACAATGTATGGAGATACAAGGAATCTGATTCTTTTCTAAGTCACAACTCCCTTCATCAATTACCAGTTTTTGTCTGTAGAGCCTTATCACAATCAGCATTACAGGAAAGGAAGTGGCATTCAATACAACAATACTCTGGCGTCTGACCCTTAGTAACTACACAAGTTTTTCCATTATGTTTACAAAAAAGTAATGACAGAGGAAAGATTCTCAATTAGGCACTACTGTGATACCTCTTTACGACAGATTATGTTCTGCATTTGTAATCAGGTGCTGGCTCAATGCTGATCCTCTTTAGGGGTCAACAGGGCCTCCCAGAAGGCCAGAGGTGGGTAACCCTTGACTCCTTCTCAATTAAATTTATTACATGTATGCTTGCTTAGGAATGCAGTAAAGGTTAGTGCTACTGGGAGGCAGCATCTGCAAAATGGTCAAAGACTTTTTCAGGCGACCCTGACATGAGACAATTGAAGTCTGGGTGGGGGGCTGAGTAGAAAGCCTACACCCATTATATCCAGGAAATGTGATGTCTAGAAATGAACTGAGGCAATGCAAAGCTTATTAAGTTGTGGGAAAATTCATGTACTGATGTTAATTAAAGTGTGATGGGGCAAGTGAGAAAAGGTGAAATGTTTGTTGTTTAAAAGAAAGGGACTTGTGCTCTTTTTCATTTTTCCCAATTTTATTAATTTTTCTTTGCAATTTTGTTCATTTGCCATTTTTACCTAATGAAAGAGTGCATGACCAATGAGAATGGACATGATCAACTCAAGCATTCCACTATATGACTATAATAGAAGAAGCAGCTACAATATAGCTTGAGTTGAGGAATGTTATTTTCATTACTCTACATGCCAGTACAGAATTCAATGTGTTTGGTGGGTCATATCTGTTACATCGGTCAAATGACTTGTAAAGAAAGGCAGGGTGATGTAATGGCTTGGGCATGGTTGTGTGACCCTGAACAACTCACTTAATTTCTGCTTTTGTAAATTCATCCACCATCCATTTATTGAACCTTAATCTAAGTTTAGAGTTATGGGGTTTCAGGCAGTAACCAATCATGGATGTCTACCACAGGGCAAAGTCATGCACATTGGGCCGGTTTAGGCTTGCTAGTTAATGTAACATGCATAACTCTACAGTGTCAAAAGAAAAATGAAGTATCTGGGGACAACAACACAAACTAAAAGGAAAAAAAAATGCACAGGTGCTGGGATTTGAACTGTCTCCCGGATGAAACTGAAAAAGAGTATAATTTAAACTGTGGTCAGTTTAAATATAACTTTCACAATGAAGATTGGCATGGTATTCTTTAGTAAAAAATATTAATCTTGTCCTGTAGGGTGACCGCATGAAATTCCTTTATTGTATATTATATATATTAATATATTATGTTATTATATTCATGTAAAGTACAGAATGTTAGGGAAAGACTGGGTATAAACTGGCTACTCTCAACAGTTCATTGTACATGGTGACATGTTAGTAATAAGCTAAAAAACTATTAATTTTTTAACACAGTCTTCAAGAAATAAGGAGCAAGTTGGCTGCCACTTGCTGTTGTTATGCAGCGTAGTCTACACTGAGCTGGAAGAAAGTCAATATAATAAAAATATCATTTATAATTATTTACTTTAACAAAGTTAACATGTAATAGTGGCATGTTTAACCTTCATTGGAAGAAAAGAATGTTTATTTTTGGCAAAACTTTCAGAATTTAAAGAGAAAACTAAAAAAGACTTTGTTGAACAGTTATCTTATCCAACGATCTTGACTATACATTGTTCTCCTCTCTTGCTAAATGAATCTTAGCCTGAAGGGGTGTATTAATTTTTTACATTTAAGATGTCTCACTTAAAGGTTTTCCAATGTTGTTATTTGTCCTAGTGTGTAAATAAACAGAAGGAACTCCAGTTTTTGTATTACATTTTGCCTGAAGAAGGAGCTTGAGTTGCCTTGAAAGCTTGCATATTGTAATCTTTTTAGTTAGCCAATGGAAGGTGTCATTTTGCTTGACTTCTCACTACAGAGGAAAATGAAAACAACAGATAAACAAATTAACAGTATTTGCAGTTTAAACAATATAAATGTTACACAAACTGTAGAGTCTCAAGGTTTATAAAGTCTCCAGATATTTCAAGGTCTTGCACTTATCTCCAGTCACTCTCTGCAGCTATTTTCCTGAATCAGCTTTTATTAGATTATTCAATTCTCACTGTATTTCATTATAAAACCTCATTCACACAATGTAACATGCAGAAGTGTACATCTGACAAGGGGCAGTAATGACCTAATAACTAAGAAGCATGAATGCATATCACACAATACCCACTAAAAACATCACTTTCATTCCAGCTGATACTTGCTGCTCACTTCAGGAGAAAGCATTCTTTGGCTAGGATTACATTCATCACTGGCCACATACAAACAGACCAATAAAAGACTGGAAAACAATCAAAGCTGTATAAACTTAGGTTAGGAATAATGAAGGTGACTAAAAAGGAGAATAAACTGATAAACTGTTTCATTATATGCTGTAAAATTGCTAGATATCAGACAAAGATTTTAAATGGAAAAAAATCTGAACACTGCAGCTTTTGAATGCATTCAGACATGCATTCCTCCTAAAAACTGGCTGTTGCATATACATAGCACCTACTGTATATCCTCAATATCAATAATTTATAAGAATGATAGCAGATCTTGATGCAACCTGCTGGACATCCAAAAAAATCACGCAGGATTAAAATATTCTGAAGAGTGCAAAATTATCTGTGGAGAGATATGCAACACTCATGCAAATTCATGGTCTTTCAGAGAGGACTAAGAGTACATTGTGTTTCACACATCTGCCATACAATTAACAATTTCAAAATATTTTTCCAATCCAACGAACAAATAATCACTGAACACAGACTCCCACCATCTCACAGACCAGATGTTTAACTCGCAGGTGATTAGTTACTGAAGTTATCATTGACAGATGTTCACCTGTGAATGGCTCAGTCATTATTTGTAGAAGAATGATTAGTTGTAGTTTATGCTAAGCCACTTTATTAACATCAAACTTCCAGCTCATTTTTCCATGCTGATTGTTCTGAATCAATTTAATCTTATCAATTGGTAAATAAAACATAGGCAAATAAAAATGCATTATAGTAGGTATTTCATAGCTAACTGCTGCTTTGGAATTTAGATGTGATATGATACTACTGTGCAACTTAACATGTAACATGCTTGTTATTTTAAAAATGTTTGCCTTATTATATTAAACTCAACTAAACAATAAGTAAACTATAAAAACCATGCCCTTTGAAGATAGCAGAATCACCGTGATTATGCACAATTAACAATCCAAGTCATGCACAACAACAGATTAATCAATGTTAAAGCAACCCGTTCTGTTCAATTGTAGAAAATATCAAAAAGGAACAGGCATGCAGCTTTTGTAAACAAAATGCAGCTTTCAAATATGTTTATAGCATAAATGACAACCTAAAATAAATTTACATTTTTCTATTAGTAATGTTTATTATCAAACCTTATAAATTTGAAAATGTTCCATTTGGCCACTGTTTTTTTTCCTTGCATTGATAAGATATGTTGTTGGTGAAGGCATTTTCTAAGAAAGACTACAACAAATGCCCATTCACAACCGCTGCTTCTTTATGACATACCGATAGCATTTTTTTAATCAGTCTTTTGTAAAAGTAAAGCAAAATTCTTTTTAGGTACTGCATTACATGTATTAGGAATAGTAGCTAATATCAGGTAAATATCTTAGAGAGACACTTTTAAAATAACTGCTCTCTAGTCTCTCCAATTCCTCCAGAATGCAGCACCATTTCATCTACACTATTGTATTTCTTTGCTTCTCTACCTTTAAATGGCTTTAAGTTACAGTTTGCATCAAGCTGAAAACACTTGCTTTGAGCTAGTGGTCCTAGCATCATTCTGCTCTTTAACACTTTTACTCTTTGGTCTCCTTTCACCATTGTCCTCTCTTTTGCTTTTCCAACAAGATATTTTTCAAGTCTTGTCTACAAGCTCTGAAACGAGCTTCCCAAGACCATCCCATATGCTGTCTGTGTGCTTTTTTCAATCTCCTCTTGAAGACACAACACATTACAACCATGTTGCCATTTGCTTTAGTTTCCTAACTCCCTGTTTTCCCTCTGGATAACTTCATTTGTACTGACTCAACCAACTATTTTGTTCAAGTTCTAATTTTTCATTTAGCTTTGGGATTAGATAATGTACTATGCTTCATGTGCTTTCTTTTAAATTGTTCTTTATTGATTGATAACTTTGCAGTTTTAAATCAGTCAGTCTCTATGTACAGTATAATGCTTTATTTCTTAAACATAATAATAGCAGTAACAAGAAATGTACAAATGCATTTAGCCTTTATTGTCCCTTTTATGTTTGATGTAAGTATGATCAAAATAGCATGACCTTTATGTAGCCTAGGTAATCTAATTCAGGGTTGCCAGCTGTGAACTCTGGATTGCAAGTTCCTCTCATTACTCTTTAGTCAAAATCTTTAAAATTGGGAAAGGTAACAGTTGTGAAGTTTTTGAACTAATATTTGTAGATTCCAAGTTGACTACAAAGCAACATTTGTCAAAGACATCTAGTTATACATCACTTTCTCATTTATTATTGCTTATCTAAATACTTGAAACAAGCTGACCTGTTCTTACTTTTAAAGTAGAACTTTTAAGTAGATTATACATACATACTCCCAGGAAGCAATTACTATAAAGTAATTTGCACCTGTTTGGCTTCTTTGTAATTGCTGCTGTTTTGTAATTAATTATACACAACGAAGGTAGATATCACTGCAAAATGTAATGTAGCCTTGAAACACTAATGGCAACTACAAACATATGCATGAAACAGCTTTGAAAAGAAACGTGTATGAATGTCAGTCATACAATCACTTTAAACAATTATGCAAAAAAAAAAAAAAAAAAGATTTAACAATGTGAATTAAATAAGATCTTGCATACACTCAGAAATTATATACACTGGCAATTTACAAGTGTAGTTCTCACGAATAAAGTCTGGTGCTTTTTAGTGTTTCAGAACCACTAATCCCTGATTAATCTGACATTTCAAATTCATGAAAATTATAAAATAGCATAGGATGATATGGTGGCACAAAGATTAGCTGTCTCATGGTTCTGTAGCCTTTTGTAAAATCACGGTTCATCCTGCTAATCCTACATTTCTGGAGAAATGTATGGCTATTACAGCTCTCTATGGAAGTTCTGTTACATAGGATACACTCCATCATACCACAGTTTATTTTCTTCATTATTTGGCTAGAAAGCAAATGAAAATAGCTCAGAGTTATGTAAAATATAAAAAGGTTACTATTTGAAAAAATGTCATTTTTTTCCATTCACACCTCAGGCAGTTAAAAAAAGATGGTCTGCATAATAACTTCCATAACTCCTGATGACAAGGTGATTGGTTTATGTCACAAATTAATCCAAAGGTATGAGGACAAAACCTTGCAGAAGTCAAAGGATGAATACTTAAGGAAAAAATGGACAAAAATCAAAACAGCTTTAAATAATAGTTATAAAAGTGATATGGTCATTGATTAGACAAGGCTGGGGAGAAGCACAATATGTAGACATCAATGTCTCAGCCTCCCACAACTCTATTAATTGTGACAAAAAAGTCAGGTTGGAATTTTTTTTGTCAATCGGTACATTTAAAAGTGAAAAATAATGTTTATTTAAATGAAAATTATCATCATTTTACCAAGTAAGCCTATGTATTTACTATTTTCCAGATTTAACAACGTTTTGTGAATTAATCAGTGGTTTAATACTGTTCAGTAATTATCTATAGACCCATTTTTGAAATTCTCATTTACAAGGTCATAGGAAGGTACAGACTATCTGAGCTGTATCCGGTGCAAAGCAAGGATCAATCAAGAATGCAATTCTAGTCTACCATTCAGCACAGTCACACACATTCTGTCATACCAGGTCAATACATATGTTTGGGATGAGGGAGGAAACCACAGTACATGAAGTAAACTCACATGACCATGGAAAGGATGTGTGGACAGAGAGTCACTTAGCTAAGGTGTCCACCACAGTGCCACACTTCTCCAAAATTAGAATGTTAATAAAATATGTATAATGTCATTATTATAGCCTAAGTGAAAGGTAAAACTTGGTGGTTGATGACAGTAACTACATGTTCATCACCTGAGAGCAGTGAAAGGTGCAGCATAGATTGCATCGGATTTCAATGGCCATTGCTTATGCGGAGAACAACAAGATTAATAAATGTATAAGATTCAAGTCATCTTACATTTTGTTTGAACTAAATATGGGAAAAGACACTTCATTTATAAGAACAATTATCAATTTTCTGAACCTGATTAATTCATATCTTGGTAAAAAAAAAAAAAAACTATAAATCCTGATAAAAAGCTACTCAATACTTTTTTTTACTCTTATCGTGTTCTTAAATATTGATCAGTGAGTGCTCAAATCAAAAAAATATAAGAAACCTTCTTTAAGGTTTTAGATGATTAACCTATGCAGCCACTAAGTTACAAGTCACACATTAATTCAGAATTTGACCTAGAGTATGTCACTTATCATGAATTTTTTTCAATTATATAAACAGCAATTTTGTAAAAATATGTACTTTAAAATACCTATTTTAACCAAGGAGCTATACAATATAAAGACTGTTTTAGTATCAAAAAATATCTAAAATATAGAAACATTTTTTTAAAAAATTACCTACTTTGGTTACTAGTGCACATAGTTGCAGTCAAAGAAGGAAGTAGCTGTCATATGTCAGGAGCCCACAGAGAATAGGATGCTAGTATTTAAGTTAAAACTAATCTGTCCAAAGATAAAGTGCATATAAAGTATAGATTTATAATTTTTAAACTTCAAATTGATTGTCTTAAGAACTCATCCCGTTTCCTGTTTAAGATATAACTTCAATATTTATACATTCCCCATGGCAACCACCCCACAGTGATTTTATCTGATTGCTTTAAACAATAAACACTCAAAAATTAAAACAAAACAAAAATAAATAGCAATGTCACACACTACTGCACTACAATTATCACAGCTTAACAGTGCTGACTGAAACTTGGGTGTTGTCTATGCAAGTTCTTGCATGTGATATTAAGCCCACCATGAAAATATTTAATAAGTGGTATGACAAAGCAGCGAGCAATTCTGAAAAACAACCATGGAATCAGACTTTTTAAATTCTTTCTTCACCTCCAAAAGCCAAACCCTCAGGGACCAACTCAAACAGAGAGAAGACATTAGTAACAAATCAGCATTTAAAAAAGAAAAGCTGGGGTGGAGGCTACTGCTGATTATGACTGAAATTTCCTTTAGCCATTTAGCCTCCTGAAAACAAAAGTGTGCCTTTCATTTCTTAAGTGTTTACAATTTCAGATAGAGAGCAAAAAAAATGTATCCTTGGGCTAAAATGTTTATTGGCACCCAGTAGTCTGAAGACTGAGGCTTGAGCCAGTGGTTTTCAAGGGCACTTTATCGTGCAGCACATTCTCAGGAGGGATCTCTGAATGAATAGAGCTGGATTACTCAGTCTGCTATTCCACGCCTATTCTTCCCCATTTTCCTTGGCAGGACTATGAGCCAAGCTATTTTTAGTTGTGCTGCCTTCTATTTTTAGACAACTACCGGTTATGAGGCGTTTATTAGGGAAAGAATACAACAAAAAGAAAAAAAAAAACAAAAGGAGGAGGGGAGATGGAGTCAGCTTGCAGGCACATAGCTTGCAAACGAGCTAGTTTTAACATGCATCTGCAGGCGTTTCAGCTGCTTCCAATCTGAGACAGGAAAAAAAACGTATTCAAGAGCTATAAAAATAGCCCTACCCTCTGGCAATCTGACCAAAATACAACAAGATGTTGCTATGTGATCCAAATCACACTTTTTATAAACCTTCCAACTTTCCTAGCAGAAGCTCATAAGAAAATGATGAAACTTTCTACCAGGATAAACACATTTATTTTGATTAAAAAGTAACATGCAGTTGTTGTATAAAAAATGTTAAGTTTTCACCATTGAATTTGACTTTTCTACATTTTTTGTCAAAATCCAGGTATGGAAAGATGAAATAAGCAATTAATCTTTCTGGAATAACAATTTTTTTTTTACAAATATTTCCCAAGGTACTCTGATAAGTTATGTATTTGTCAACCACCTGAGAAACTTTCCTATGTCTACAGTACATATACTGTACCTGTATGTCAACTATCCCAATGTAGATTAGTTCTTGCACTTATATTGTTTAAGATGGAATTATACTTGCTGCACTGCCTTATATTCAGGTGTGAACAGCTGTGATCTGTCATGTCTCGTTTGTATGAAACAGCCCACAGGGTTTTTAAAATAATTAAGACACACATATTTTCCAAGGCTGGCTCAACAGCCCCGGATCTCTAAAGGTCTGATTTGACTTTACTAATACTAATACTATTTTTCTTAATGCAACTGTAACTGACTGGCAGACCACCTCTGCAACACCCAAAATCAAATACAAAATAAGCCATACTCTGAGAGCTTAATCGAAAGAATACTGGAACTTTAGCTGTCATGCATGAGATAAAATGAAGAACGAACTGCAGTGCTTTATTGGTGAATCACACAGAAAACCATTTATATTTCTTCCAAACCCATTTATCCAATGGCATGGAGAGCTGGCGAATACACCAGTACTAGTATTAGGCAGGTACTAACTCCCAGACAGGACACATTTTTTGCTGTGTACACTGAATCAAATGTTTGCAAATAACTAATATAAGCTTCCTAATTAAACTAACAACAACGGGAAATAAAAACCGAAGAACCCATGAAGGCATGCAGAGAATAGCTAAATACAAAATAATCTTTCATTTTCAGGTTTTTCTTTTGAAGTAGGTTATAGTTTTACATTATTAATGTATCTTCTGTTCGGTGAAACACATTTGACTTTGTGTAATGAAAGGTAGTATATACATTATAATATTTATTAGACCCTTCGAGTCTTTTCTGAATTTGTTTATTCTATTGGAGAGTCAGATACTATCTGGGAATAAGTGAACACTAAGCAGGATTCAACCTTGGGCAGAATGCCAGTCTATCATAAGGAACACACACACACATTTCATGCCATCAAATCAAGTTAACCTGCATATCTTTGGTTTAAAGCCAGAATATCCAGAGAAAATTCATACAGACCTAAGAAAAACATGCAAATTAATCACAGACAAACACCTCATCAGTGGCTATCAACACTTAAAACAACAACATGAAAAAATAAATATTTTGTGGCAACTGTCATTTTCCTCTACTTCTACACATGCAGTGAAAGAATATACCATACATATATAGATATATATGCATATATCTGGTTATATGTTTTGGAGTATATCTACATTATTTATTAGAAAAGTTTTCTAAATTTTCTTTTCAATCTAAGGTAAATAGTATCTGCAATGGTTATACTCCTGAAAGAAAAACAGGCCTATGAGGAAAACAATGTGAAACATACTGTGATTAGAAATAAAACTGATATGTTTATGACAAAAAATATGAGTGAAATATAAGTTTGAGAGTCAGCAAACAAAGCTGCATATAATATATAGTCATGTATGGTTCAAAAGTGGAAAACTGGATGAAAAGGTGGTGCATCAGCCAAAACAAACCTGTATTTTATAATGTGCTATTCCCAGCAAATAGGTCCTTGAAGCAGAGGCAGCAGCAATAGCCATTACACCATGACACCACCTACTATTTGCATATAAGGTGTAAAATAAAATTATTTATTTGGAGCTTTTGCGATATTCCAGATGTTAAGAGTTCAAATGCTATTACTTACATTAAAAACTACTATTAAACAATTGTAATGAATGCATCAACTCATAAAATAAGCATAACATACCAACTGTATACTGTAATAAAGCATGATATGTGAATACTAATACTTAAAACCAAATTCTTCTGCTGGTTAGGACTGCTAAAGTAGGCTACCTCTAGCACATTTACTTCTTCTTTTACCTATAGAAACAGTTACCATTTACTAATTTAAATATCATCTTTACACACTGGCCCTCATTTACTGGAGAAAGAAAGCAGGCACACAAGGCACTACATGTTAACAAAAAGACTTTACAGAATCTCATTAACCCTGCAGCTAGCCATTAACACTGCGACCTCTGGAAATAATTAACAGATTTTTTTTCTTCTCTTCTACTCATTCACATTCAGACATCTGTGGACAGGGGGGAAACTAGAATCTGCTGTTAGTTTGAAAGATTTAAGAGAGATAATTCAGATTAAGATAATCAAGGAAACAGGATTGCTATATTGCTTTAAGACAATGTTCTATATCCTCATGGTGTGTCATGTGAAATCTGGATTTCCTACCTAAACAAGAGGTTGATAATCTTAACAAGGAATGCCAGAGACACATGTATCTGTGTAATCCTTGTCTCAGTAATCCCTTCTTAAAGGGTACACCCGATTTCCCAATTTGAAGTTCTAAAATAGATATCCTTATCATTATTTGTATGATTCTTTCGGCAGTTCTAGCATTTGGTTCAAACCCCAAAATGGTACCTCAAAATAAAGCTAAACACAAGTGAAATATATTTTGTTTTCATCAGCTATATAAATACCGCTTACAAAAAAATCTTAGTTTGCATCCAGTACCATGACAACAAAAAACATCTTTGATTCTTATACCTCATGCTTACATACAGTATATGTATTCTCCTTCCATTCATTCATCCAGCCAGCAATTCATAAGCAAACCCACTAAATCTAGTTCAAGACTATTAAAATAGAGGACTATTCTGGCACAATCAGGCACAAGCATGAACCATCACAGTAAAGAGCGCATCCAGACCAAGAATATACTGTATATGGATTCTGTGCAAGCCTATGATATATGTTTATATGTTATATATATACACACGAAAAATAATAAGAGAGCAATCATACATAGTAAGGTTAATTGCTTTATTATATTACAAACTATTAAAAGCACAACCATAATAAAGCTTAACTGACTAGATATTTAACAGCTGCTAAACTAATCTGACATTTTTTAAAGTAACAGTGGAACTTTAGCGTCATTTATAAAAGTGGAACACATTTTTAGAGCCTATAAATATATTGTTCATCTTTCAGGTAGTGGTTTTCAGAAGGTGCAGAATTTTAAAATTAGATTTAAAATATCATCGAGTGTGAAACGTGAAATCTATATGAGGCCAACAAACCAAGTCAAGACCTACAAGAAATGCTATGGCAGTAATTGGTGTAATCATTGGCTATTAATTCTAATTAAAAAAAAAAACAGTAATAAAAAAATTATAAAAAGATTATAAAAGATTGTCCAGTTTGGAGGTAATCAAGCACAGCCCTCTGATGAAACACTTAAGAGTGGTATAACTGTGTGGTGCTGCAGAATAGTTTTTATTGAAAACAAGAAAAGCATCCCATTTCTTGCTCTGTCAAGCAGATAATGATCTTCAAGATCTCTGCATTTCTTATGAGGCTAGTGCACTTGCATTGTTTCTTGAAACAGATATATTTAATTTAAATTTATAACATGTTGGCATCAATTACACCTGACCATAATTAATAATATTAATTGCCAAAGACAAATTGTGTGGGAGGATAAATATCAGAATTGAAGTTTTCCCATCTAAAATATAGTTCAATTTATATTTACACCCTGATAACCAGGTATCACTAACATGGTACAAGCATAGAATCTGGAGTTGTCTTCTTGTTAAAAAGGAGGCATTGAATTTGTAACAGTTGCATACAATGACTTACCTAGTAATAAATGTATTATATCTGCAAGGCCCTGTTCTTCACAATAGCAATTCAAACTTTAAGACTATATAATATGGATATTGATTCAAAAATATGTCAGATTATGAGGTGACAAGTAACATTGCCACCTCACACCATTTGAGTCTTACATTCAGTTGTGGATTTGAATGTCTTCTGTTTATTTTGAATGTGTTCTCTGTTCTTAATGGTTTCACATTTCTTTCATCACCTAAAGGCACTCTTGTTGACTGAATTTCTATAGCACCATGTTGTAAGTGAGTATGCAACTTTGCATGCCCTATAATGGGAGGAAATCCCATTTAGCTGCCTGTAGTACTGATATGAAGAAAATGAACAAAATGTATGAATGTATGGGACAAAATAATTAGAAACATTAATAACACCTTATATAAACATATATGTACAATATGTTGATCCTGAAAAGCTTCATTGGTGAAAAATAATGTTTTTAAACCCTTGAACATCAACACAGAAATAAACATTCAACCACTTTACACTACTGCAGTTAGCAGACATGAAAATTTAAAAAGACTGCAGATAACAAGTTTTTCATACTATAGTATTTCAGTTTTCTTTCATTCATATTCTGATCTGTCAGGGGTTTGTTTTCAGTATGTATCTCTGATTGTGTAAGTTAGGTAGTGATCTTGCATTTGCTACTTATTGGGAGCAAGTAAAGCTTTCTGTAAGAAGAGATTTTTATTTTTTTTTTGCATCTCAGACCTACATTAAAAGAACCTGAAGGAAGTCGATTTTACATTGCATTCTGCTAAACCAAGCTGGACAATAATTTTTCAGATTTTGAAAAATATAAGAGCCACTCTGGCAAATGTCATGCCATTTTTCATTATGGTGTATGGAGAAAAAGTGCAGTTAGAATGACACTGTGAAGAATAAGGCAGCTATAAAAGCTTGCTGAGAGTAAAGCTCTTCAGTCTGTATAAACATCTCTGAAGAGCTTTCACAAGCCCCTGTCCCATTGTAGCAACAGCGCTAATTATCAACCAAAGACATGCTAATTACACAGAGCTTTATTGTTAATATAAAAGGCTCTTTTCAGCCACCCACACGCATATATACTGCAGAACTCTTCCCTCCTGCCATGAGACTGCATAATCTTCACCATGGCTGGACAAACTTTGCGTCAGCTGCCACTGAAGCAGTGCAGCCCCAACATAAATGAGCAGATTTATTAAGTAACTGTTCCTTTTCTTCAGATACAGTACTTCACCTTGATGGTTTGCAACAATGTTAGAATACTAAGGATTCACCATATTTCCTCATCATACTATAAAATTATTCATACATCTTTGAACTAGGAAATGGGAGAAAGGGAAAAATATAAAGTATCAGGTGATTGTTTTAGGTGCACTTCTACCAAACAAATTTCACATATTTTATGAAATTATTAGTATATATAGTCTTTGTGATTTTACTTAGGTAAACTACAAAAATATTAAACTGAAAGTGGTAAAGAATGACCAGATGAAAAAGACAATCAACATTTAACATTCCAGTTGGATATCTGACCTTATGTGTTACTTCTTATCGACCAGCCGGAGATTTAACTGAATAGCACCTGTTCTCCAACTGTTGAGCATACACGTGCCCTCAGAGTTGTGCAGTAGTTATCATAAGCACTAAAGAAGCATGAACCAAGGAGTTACAGTTAAGTCCTGCAACAGAATACCTCACTTGTCCCGATGTCCTTAAGCTAGTTATGTAACAAGGTTAAATTGATCTTGGGATTGTAGAGGATATATTGTTTTGTCCTTAAAGAGACTAGGTCATAAACACTATACTTCTAACCAACATTTACAGCTACATCCTTCACATGTGACGCAAAGGATGTTTCCAGTGCACTGTTAATAGGAATTTGAATGTTCTGCTTAAGTATATTCACCTAGTGTCAGTGATGTTTTTCATACAGACACTCCAGACACCAATTGTGAAAAAAAGTTTGTCTAGTATGAGTGACAGTAATTGGATGTACGAATATGTCATTTGGTGGACTGTCCCCCAATCCGGGGTTCCTGCCTAGAGACAAATGCTATTCAAACAGCTTCCAGTTCTCTGCAAATGTCTAACACAATAAGTGAATACAGAAATTAAAGAGTAATGCGAAGTTTAATTATAAGGACAACTTTACAGGGTCTTACTTTTGCTGATATTTAAGGGGAACACACATCTTTGAGTCCCTAATTATTTCAGAATTGTCACTGCCACAACTATCCAGGCATTTATTGTCATTTCCATATAATCATTTCTGGCTAATGGTAGCCTCCCATACCCCAAATAAAACAGTTCAGAACATAACGGCCTTTTCAAATCAGCTTAAAAAATATTAAGCTCATCATGCATTTGATTTTTGTTTTATTTCTTTTCTGTTATTGGGGTGGAGTGGTGGCTCTGAGGCTAAGGATTTAAACTGGTATCCTGAAGGTTGCCGGTTTGAATCCCTGTCACTGCCAAAAGAGATCCTACTCTGCTGGGCCCTTGAGCAAGGCCCTTAACCTTCAATTGCTCCAGGGGCACTGTACAATGGCTGACCCTGCACCCTGACCCCAAGGGGTATGCGAAAAAACAAGTAATTTCCTTCGGGATTAATAAAGTAAAATAAAAAATAAATAAATAAAGTGCACTTGAAAATATGATTGTCAAATGTATGATTATGTGTTGTTTGTAATACTTTTGTGCTCTCGACAGATTCCTGAAATTAAAATCATATTGATACTGTTTTTGGAATTGCTCAATTCATTTCCAATGTTATTATTGTTGTTATTATTAAAAGGTCAGACCTGAGGGTTTCCAGGTCATCTAAGATTAAATAATGACACTGAATCTAGCGAGAGCATTTTGCTGTTGGTTTCCTGGTATAAAGACAATTCTTTATACCATTTATTTCTTTTATGAACTTTAACTACAAATTTAGCAGGTTGAAATTCTGACTAGATTATCTTCTGTACTAATACTGGATGTTTTATCCACTTTAACATCAAGTAATTTCCTAAGGCTCTGGTTTCCTCCTAATAAAAGTTATATTGGATCATGGCTTGCATCAATTCATGGG